>NC_135785.1:259615544-259927044 GCF_051106095.1 Pogona vitticeps
TATGACATCCCTGCAGATTTGCTTCTTGGAATCCCTCATGATATTCCATCTACTCCTTTGCTTAAGTTACTGAGGGTAACAGGGCCACAGCAGGGGCTGAGCATATCACATGAGGGCACAATCAGTTTCAAATCTGGACTCTCCAGTGAACATCACTCCAAAGATAATCTGGTGATGCCGGATTACCATATTTTCCATGTATAAGACTATACTTTTGTCTAGCCGCCTAGAGTGGTCCTCACCGACCAGATAGGCGGGGTACAAATTAAATAAATAAATAAATAAATAAAATCTTTAAACTAAAAATTGACGGTCGTCTTATACACAGAAGAAGGTGAGGAGAGAACAAAAACAAGTGGAGGGGAAAGCAGGGATCAAAGCGATCCTGCAGCACTTTGATCCCTTTCCCCTTGCACTTACTAAGCCCCACTTAGATTTCTTCATTTTGGATTAGAAAAGTCTTATACATGGAAAAAATATGGTACTTCTGAAACAGGCTGAAGGCAGCACAGTCACTTCTTAACATTCCCTACATCCAGCTCCCGCTCATTTCATCAGGGGACTGGAACCCAAGGCCTAGAAGGAAAGACTGAAAGAACTAGGCCTGGTTAACCATGAGAAAAGAAGACAGAGGGGAAATAGGATAGTGCTTTTCAAATATTTGAAAGGTAGTCATTCAGAGGAGGGGCAGGATCTGCTCTCAATAATCCCCAAGTGCAGGACATATAATAATGGGCTCCAGTTACAGGAAGCCAGATTTAGACTGAGTATCAGGAAAAACTTCTTATCTGTTAGAGCAGTATGACAGTGGAACCCATTAACTCAGGAGCTGGTGTGTGCTCCAGCAGTGGAGGCATTCAAGACAAAATTGGATAACAGTCTGTCAGATCTGCTTTGGTCTGGATTCCTGCATCAAGCCTGGGGTTGGACTTGATGTCCTCAGAGGCCCCTTCCGACTCTGTGATTCTATGATTTTTTGATTTTCCATCAGCTCTCACAGCATCCATCATGTCTGAACGTGAGGATCAGAAACACTAGACCAGCTTGCTGGTGTTCCTATACTTGGTTCTGTTTGAAAGTGTAGAACCCTGCATCGTTTTCCGTGCATCTTTATTTTATTTAATGAGGGAAAGGAGGAAAAATTTAATGTCGAGCATTTTACCCTTTGCCACAATCTGGTGACCTTTGCAATTCCAGATGGAAAGAACAGAGATCTTGGGCATCGCTCTCAGAGGCCAGCGGCTTGATAACACAGTATATTTCATACCAGTCCTTATGGTGATGGACAGCTGCAAATGGCTTTGAAATACAAAGCAAACAGCAAGAGTCAGTGTCTGGGAAATCAATAAGAAAATCATCAAGTAGCACGAGAGCACTTTTTGTCTGTTCATCAAGATGATGTACGGACAGTTCCTTGGCTTTGGAACTTAACTCCACCGCTTGTTTTATCATCGTGAGCGCTCATTTCAATACGGACACTTACTCTCAGCTTTATCATCACCCCAGCATCCATGAATAATGCAGAATAGCTGGTATTTTGAAGAAGGTAAAATCTCTGCATTTTGTACATTGATGTAATACATCAGTGTTCTTTTAGGGGTTTTATTTATTTGTTTATCTTTTTTCCCCTCTCTTCCTTCCTTGCTCGCTCACTTACATTCTCTCCACTCCTAGCATTGTGATGGCTCGTCAGCTCCGCTTGTTTGCCGGAAAGCCAGAGAGCCATTCAGTAATAAATTCATCCCAAAGCGGGCTGTCACAGGTCATTGGTTTACCTGTACTCCACCAGATGATTGAGCAACAACTGCTCTTTCCTTGCAAGAGGCACTAAGCTATGTCTTTAAAGCCTTGAGGGCATATTATGTAGGTGTTGAATCATATATTTCACTCCATTACATCCTCAACACCTGCTACAAGAAGTATTCCAGGCTCTGTGTTTGACTTCTGTTGCTTCTTCCTTAATTCCTCTCCATCCGAGTTGCTGCTGATCTGTTCCAAGCATCCTCTGTGCCTTTTCCTTCCTACCATTAAAAATACTGATGGGCACATAGGCCAGTAGGCACCATATTTCTCTCTCTCTCTCTCTCTTTCTCAGACCAGTGGGCACTAGATTTCTCTCTTTCTCTTTCTGTGTCACACACACATCAGAACCCAAGTTTGCAACTGCGAAGCAGATCGAACCATCTTTCCATCTGTTCTTTTTCTTCTGCCTCCCAATTCCTTGGAGAGCATAGCCCACAACGAGAACAGAACATGCCGAGCCATTGTATTTTCACTTTCCAACAAGGAATGGCAAACATTCCCAACAATACCACCCTGTAAAGTTAGGAGACAGAAGCCGAAGCTTTGGCTTTGTAGAGAGAGAAAAGCGCTCCTATAGCAGAGGATAGTTCTTGGGGCTGATTCACACAAGCTGAACACCACCGGATGGCTCTCACATGAAGGTCTGCCTTTTAAGTTGGAGGAAGTGGTTTTAAGCTGCTCGCTGTTTCACACGTTCTTTTAAATTGCGTAATGCTGGAGTCGTGAAGCAGTTGGTTAGATCTTTATTGTAGCTAAAAAGGCAGTAACAGTGGGTAATTTTTTTGTGGAAGGGGAAAAGAGCCATGGAGATTTAGCACTAAATGAAACGGAAAAGCAATAGAGCTAAGGGAAACTCAGAGGCAATAAAACAGCTATGTGTGGGAGACAATGCATGGGGGCCAGCTTTGACATGACTCGAGATGAATCTCTGGAGTGGATCCATTGGAGGATCAATACAGTAAGCATACATCCTGCAGCCACCTTAAGAGTCAGATTCTTTCTTCCAGCATGTCCTGAAAAATATCATTAACAGCCAAGTATATGAATGACTCGTTTCTTCATTAGCAGCTTAAAGAATATGCTAACATCTTCCACCCGACACCTTTGGGGAAAGGACGATATCTGTATGTGTTTTGGCCAAGAAACACACAAGATCTTTGCTTCATCTATTTTACTGCTTCCCAAGAAATTTCAGTTTTTCCTCCACTGCTTTCTGCCTAATTGGGCCTTTTAACAATGAGAGAGAGCACGTTTTCTAACAGCTTGTTTTACTTAATGTGTTGTCACTCAGACTTGAATCCCTCTTGTTTTGATCAACTTTTTTTTTCAAGCTTTGGGAAGTTCAGGGCAACCTTAGTATGGTTCATTTCCTTGGGAAGCGAGAGTGTTTATTTACAAGAGAAGAGAGCAATTGTGGTGTTCCAGATGTTTCTGGACAGTAAATCCCATAATACCTTACTGTTGCTTATGCTGTCGAAGGCTTATGCAAGTTAAAACCCCAAAACCTCTGGATGACCATGATTGTCCCCTCCTGATATTCAAATTAATTGAGATAAAATGGTGGAGACGGTGCCTCAAGCACCATCAAAAGCAGTGCAAACTCCCGAATCCAAGACACTTCAGATAGCGAGACGTTTCTCTTAGCCATGCTCTCTCATTTCCATCTTGAAAGAAACTTCAGAACCCAATGTTTTTCTTCTGGCTTTCTCCATACCAGTCAACTCAGCCTCTTCATACAGTGTTTTGGAAAAAATTAATGGGGAAGGGAAAAAGAGAGAGAAATCAAAATATTGTGGCAGTTCGAAGACCTACAGATTTAGTTCAGCGTGAGTTTTTGTGGATGAAAATCCACTTCTGCAGACAAAGAAGCGTAAGTACTATGTGCTTTTATATTTAAAGATGCGCTGGAAATGCTCCATGTATCCCCTGGACAAACGAAGCTACAGCCTCCCTCCGGCTAATTCCTGCTTTCTTGGGACTGCTTGTAAGCAGGTCTCTACTCTTGAGCAGGCTTGTGTGTGTGTGTGTGTTTGTGCGTGTGTGTGAGAGAGAGAGAGACAGAGAGAGAGAATTTCATCTAAGCAGCTGCTTGTTGTTTCAAAGTAGAATACCAAATGTCCCCAAATGTTTTCTAGCATCCAATTTGAGTCAGTGGTTGAAAAACAGGCCACATTTGCTCTCCTTTAGAGGCACTCCCTCCCCGTGCTGCAAGAAGCTAGAGGGTAAAGGTCCCTCTGGCTGTTACTATGACTGACAGTCATCATCTGTTAGCTCCTGTCCCTTTTTCTCTGTTTTCTCACACTCAGGCCTCTTTAATCACTAGCCATCTCTGGGGAGCCATCAAAACCAAATCGCCTCTATCCCCTTGATTGGCCTTCTTCTTTAACTCTTCAAGGTGGACTGTCAAGCCATGACTTTAAAAAGTGGGAAAGCTTCTGAGCCAGGATACGACGTGGCAGTCTCTAGTAGCCAATGGAATTATAGCAAAGCCCATCAGTGTTGCTTCAATATGGAAGCATCATATTAAGGTGTGTATCGAGCAAATTGGAGATCCCCGTGAACAGGCTGAAAGCATACATTCTGGTTTTCAATGTGTCGGTTCCATTTTCTGCCTAGGGGAAGAAAGAACAGGAGGACAAGAGGGGAAGGCTGGAGACATGTAGCGAAACGGGAAACACATTGCTTAGGCTTTGTTTTGCTTGGAGAAGAGTACCATATTTTTCCATGTGTAAGACTATGTTTTTGTCTAGAATTTTTAGACTAAAAATTGAGTGTCGTCTTATACACGGAAGTAAGCTGAAGAGAGAGAGAAAACAAGTGGAGGGGAAAGCAGGGATCAAAGCGATCCTGCAGTGCTTTGATCCCTTTCCCCCTACACTTACTAAGCCCCACTTACATTTCTTAATTTTGGGTTAGAAAAGTGGTGGCGTCTTATACATGGGGGTGTCTTATACATGGAAGAATACGGTAGTGAGATTTTTTGGGAGGGATACCATGTTAGAGATTATTGTAAGTGCACGACTGCTCTGAAAATGGCAGCTGTGCATCCATCTGCTCCCCGTTCCTGCACTTCTCTTATGAAAATGGCTGGAGTAGACCCAGGACTTACAGAGATGAAGACCTGGGATGGTATGAGTGCAAAGACCTGAGATATCACCCGTCACCCCTCTTAAAGGGTGTTGGGGCGCTCACTACCTTGGTGCATGCGCTTGTAATCTCAAGATTAGACTACTGTAATGCGCTCTACGTGGGGCTACCTTTGAGGTTGCTGCGGAAACTGCAGGTGGTGCAGAATGCGGCGGCCAGACTACTCAGTGGAGTGAGAAGATACCAACATATCTCCCCCACTCTGGCCGCATTGCATTGGCTGCCCATCCGATTCCGCATCGACTTCAAAGTGTTGATGCTTACGTATAAAGCCCTAAATGGTTTAGGACCTCGATACTTGGCAGAACACCTCCTCCCACCAAGATCTACCCGTATCACTCGTGCGAGCCAGGAGGTGAGGCTGAGGAGCCTAACGCCGAGGGAGGTCCGGAAGGAAAAGACTAGAAATCGGGCTTTCTCGGCGGTGGCTCCTCGTCTCTGGAACAACCTACCCCCTGAGATTCGCGCGGCTCCCTCGCTGGGTATTTTTAAGAAACAATTAAAAACATGGATGTTTAGGCAGGCCTTCCCAACAGATAACTCCTGACGACTTTTCCCTTCTCCTATAGCTCTCCCATTTTGTTTAGTATTTTTTTCTCTTTTTCGTTATGTAAAATGGTTATATGTATATTATTGTATTACTTTTATGTTGTTAGCCGCCTAGAGTGGTCCTCACACGACCAGATAGGCGGGATATAAAATAAATAAATAAATAAATAAATAAATAAATAAATAAATAAATAAATAAATAAATAAATTAAAGTCCCTGTTTCTTCTGAGCTTAGTTCCCATCCTTACAGTAGCTGGGGCTGCAGTGGATTCTGTTGCAAGCTATGCCTTGTACTTTGCAAAATATTTATGGGTGGTTTGTTCTTGAATGGGCAGTTAGCAGCGATGAACTACAAAAGATCTCCTTATTAACTGTCGTCATTTTTTACTTTATTTTAATAGTGAACCACATATTCTTGCTTTGCCGCTTTCTTCTTTATCTTAACTAGTCATCATTTCGAATCGATCTATCTGTGTGGTACGTTCTGTGGGCAAATCGAACAGGTGGGGGAGATGGAGGCGAATACAAGGTACTGGTCCAGATCTGTTCCTTAGCATCGTAAATTGCACTAGAGTAGGCTCACCAAATTGGTGGGAATTTAGTGCGTCAGCTCCTCCATTAGCTCCTTTTATTAAAATAGACATGTTTATTTGTTTTGTTTGTTTGTTACCTTTTGCTCTGCCCATCTAGGGGCAGGACATTGTTTTGGGCAGTGGGAAAACCACAATGGGAAAAACAAACCCACCCACCAACCATGAGGACACGATCATAAAAACCAAGCAAAATAACACCTACCTAGAGGGTATTTCAAGGGACGTGGTGGTGCTGCGGGCTAAACCGCAGAAGCCTGTGCTGCAGGGTCAGAAGACCAAGCAGTCATAAGATCGAATCCACGCGACGGAGTGAGCGCCCGTTGCTTGTCCCAGCTCCCGCCAACCTAGCCATTCGAAAGCATGCAAATGCGAGTAGATAAATAGGGACCACCTCGGTGGGAAGGTAACAGCATTCCTTGTCTAAGTCGCACTGGCCATGTGACCACGGAAGATTGTCTTCGGACAAAACGCTGGCTCTATGGCTTGGAAACGGGGATGAGCACCGCCCCCTAGAGTCGAACATCACTGGACAAAAATGTCAAGGGGAACCTTTACCTTTACCTTTAGAGGGTATTTCAGCATAGAAACTCACATTAATTTATTATAACAGAACCATTGTGTTCCACAGCCAACTGTTATGGGGAAAGGCAGTTTATCATTTAAATTGGTTGCTCTTGTTTCTTTCTCCTTCCCCTCCATCTTGCCTCCCTCCGCTCATCTAGGCCTAGATGGCTAGAACTGATCCCTATGACTAGTCTCCATCCTCATTTGTCGTTGGTGGCACTTTGCCGCTCCCCGGGGCAGGCTGTCGGTTTCACGTCAAGGTTCCCACACAGAGTCTGACATTAGCTTTCTCGTGCTTCAGTTTCATTTTGGGCATTTTCAGCCGAGCTTAATTGCCTTTCCCCCTCTTTTTTATTTTTATTTATTTATTTATTTTTGCCTCCCAGCTGTGCCACATTCTTGTAAGAAATCACTCACAGCATACACAAGTGGCATCCGAGCCATTTCTGGATGGCTACTTTTTTATATAATTTTCTTTCCCCTGGTAGCACTTCCCTGTAATGTCTTTTGAATTCTTATTTAACACTTGGGGGTACAGAATAAATACATAAATAAAGAGCAAGCCTTGCTCTTGAAAACCACCGAGACCTCAGGTTATGTAAGTATTTTCAGACAGGACTTGTTTTTTGTGGAAACTATAGTTACGGTGCCCTCTCAGACAGTTGGGATACCGCACTGAAGTTGTGTCAGTCTCACAGTCAGGAGGAATCTTGAAACATTGCTCCGGCTATTGGTTGCCACTTGCATCTGAAACGGTGATACCGGTACAGGAGCCACCACAGATCCCAATGTCTCCTATTATCCCTCACGAATGGGTATGGGGATTAGGGTTTATGATAGATGCTGTCCAACAACATCTGGAAGCCCCCCCCCCCCCGTTTCCCACCTCTGATGTCCTTGGAAAGCTTTGTTTGCTTCTTGTTTCCTTCCTCTCCTCAAACCTAAACTTTGGCAAGGGTGGCAAACGTTGGGCACACCACATGTTTTGGACTGCAGCTCCCAGAATCCCCAACCTATATATAGATTAGGCATCCTTCAGTCTCGAGAGACAATGGTAACATGCTCTGTATGGAGGACTTGGAACAGCGCCTAGTGTGGCTGAGAAGGCCAATTCGAGAGTGACAATCCCTTCCACGCTGAAGACAAATACAATCTGTCCCCTTTCCAGCTCCCTGGTTTTGCTGCTTTCAGGACTGCCTCTTGGCCTTGGCCTGCTGGACAAGGGTCTCTTCAAATTGGGAGAGGCCACGATGCACCGCCTGCCTCCAGGCTGAATGCTCAGATGTCAGGATTTCCCATTCGTTGTGGTCCATTCCTAAGGCCTTCACATCCCGCTTGCAGATCTCCTTGTATCGCAGCTGTGGTCTCCCTCTGGGGTGATTTCCCTGCACTAATTCTCCATCCAGGAGATCTTTTTGAATCCGACCGTCATCCATTCTCACCACATG
The DNA here is from genome assembly GCF_051106095.1 of Pogona vitticeps. Taxonomy (NCBI): domain Eukaryota; kingdom Metazoa; phylum Chordata; class Lepidosauria; order Squamata; family Agamidae; genus Pogona; species Pogona vitticeps. The sequence continues at coordinate 259,623,650 of NC_135785.1, forward strand.
TCCAAGCCAATGTAGACATTGCTGTTTCGGTACCCTAACCTATACCAAAGATAAAGGACTGTGGAGATGGCTGGATCACTCAGTGATTTAAGCATCTGGCTGCGGAGCGAGAGGTTGGGAGTTTGATTCCATACTGTGCCTCCTGAGAGCAGAGCCAGCCTGGGTGGCCTTGGGCCAGCGGCTCAATTGCAGAGTGCCCACAGATAGCCAACCATTTTTGAGTCCTCTCTGTCTAGGAAACCCCGAAAAGGGTTGCCATAAGACAGAACTGACTCAACATCACATTATTATTACAGCTGGCAAGATAGCTCAATGGTTTAGGTATCTGGCTGTGGAGCTAGACCTTGGAAATTCAGGTCTCTACTGTGCCTTCTGCAAAGGACAATCAGCCTGTGTGGCCTTGGGCAAGTTGCTTAAACTCAAAATACGCCCCCCCCCCCCCAGAAGAAAGACATGGGAAACCAGTTCTGAGTATTCTCTACCTGAAAAACCCTGAAGGGGTTCACCATAAGTCAGAGTTGACTTGACAGCATATGATTATTATTAAAGGATGTGGAGGTTATAGTCCAGACATCTGGTGTACCAAAGATTTGCACTGCTCCCCCCCCCCCCAGTATAGAATATGCAACTATTTGTATGAAAAAGGATGCGTGGAGCACGGAATGGGGTGCTACATCATTTACTCTTGTTCTTGTAGCTTTATACTGTTTTCCTTATCATTAAGGCCACTTCACGTTAGGACTGATTCTGCAGGACACAGGGTAGAATTCGTGGCTTTTTAACAGCTTGGCTATTTCTGGCCCGTGACGTCAACGTTGCCTTTGATTTGCGCAGAACTTTCCCTTTCACTTAAGGGAACACCAAAACATAATCTTGTGGTGAATTATGCATCATGTGGCCGTTATGCATTATGAACCAGAATTACTGCATGCATAAATTACCATCCATTTTCTTAAAGTGTAGCTGTGAACTATCATTCTCAAATACCAAGAAACTCTGATTTTTAAAAAAAAAATTAGGAGGAGGTGTGTGAGGAACACTAATTTTAAAAAAAAGTGATTAAATAGTTTTCCCTTCAAAATAATTTCCAGAATAGCTTTACTGTGCAGGCAAATTTGTAAGAGGAAATATGTTAATAATTCAGTGGCTTGCTGAGTGAGTTTTCAGCAAGTTCAGTTACGGGGGGGGACGACTCAATTTTGCTAAATTACTAAATATAAATTTGATATTGGCAAGGCCAAAGTGATGGAAAGAGATCTCCTCCTATTAACGGAGAGATAATTTCATGTACATATACCAAGAGATTTTCCTAGGAAGAGTCGAGAGAGTTCTTCCCATACTACTTAGCGTGTTCGCAGTGTAATTGCATTTAGACCAAGGTCTTCTCAAGGAAATGGCAGACTAAATTAGCATTAACCAAGTTCCTGTGGGGCTCGGTGCATTGGGGGTAGACAGCCTTGCCTCCAGAAAGGACAAGTTGACCCCAGGGAGGCCAGATGCTGAAAGGCACCGTGTTAATTGATTTTCCCAAATGGGACGAATTTTGTCACTTGGGGAAATGAAATAATAATAACAAGGAAAATACTCGCCAGGCAAAATGAAGAGCTTAGTCAGATCATTAATTTTCTCCCCTCTTCCAGTTCCATTGAGGCAAAATGCAAATATGTGTGGTTTGTCTCATCTACTTTTTAAAGCCTAGATTTGGAGCAGGTCTATAATACGTGCAAGAGAAAGAGGTCTTAGAATAAAAAAAAAAAAACAGTAGCACCCCATAGTGTACATGGGGAGGGGGCTCTTTGGAATATTGTGTATGTGGTGGTGCTGTGGGCTAAACCACAGAAGCCTGTGTTGCAGGGTCAGAAGATCCGGCAGTCGTAAGATCGAATCCACGCAACGGAATGAGCACCCGTCGCTTGTCCCAGCTCCCGCCAACCTAGTGGTTCGAAAGCATGCAAATGCGAGTAGATAAATAGGGACCACCTCAGTGGGAAGGTAAACAGCGTTCCGTGTCTAAATCACACTGGCCATGTGACCACAGAAGGATTGTCTTCGGACAAAACGCTGGCTCTATGGCTTGAAGAGCGGGATGAGCGCCGCCCCCTAGAGTCGGACACGACTGGACAAAAATTTTCAAGGGGAACCTTTACCTTTACCTAAACAACTTGCAGATATGCAATGGGATGTACTGGATAGAGCAATGGACTAGTGCTGAGGAAGCTGGAGTTTGATTTTCCGGCTTTCCAAGGAGACTCAGTGGGGAGCTGGGACTGATAATCGTCATCGTTTAGTCGTGTCTGGACTCTTTGTGACCCCATGGGCCAGAGCGCGCCAGGCCCTCCTGTCTTCCACTGCCTCCCGGAGTTGGGTCAAATTCATTCTGGTAGGCAGTGGAAGACAGGAGGGCCTGGCGTGCTCTGGTCCATGGGGTCATGAAGAGTCGGACATGACTAAACAACTAAACAACAACAGCACCTTGAAAATCCTATGAGGGTCACTATACTGTAAGTCAGTTCTGACTGGATGGCACATAATAAGAACAAACAACTGGTAGAAAAAGCTAGCAAATGATGGGACTGCTGGATTGCTCAGTGGTTTACGTTTCTAGCTGCAGAACCAAAGGTTGGGAGTTTAATTCCCCCACTGTGCCTCTTTGATGGGGGATGGACTTGATGATCCATGATGATCCATGAGGTCCTTCCCAGCTCTGGAGTTCTACGTTGATGATGACTACAATGATGAAATACTGTGTCTCAACCTTTCCTCTGCAGGAGACTTTTACTGCAGTCCTCTCCCTGCAGTCTAAGAGGGTGCAGGTCATGGTCTCAACTTTCCACCAACACATGCTGCCATAATGTGTAAACAAAGGATGTAAATCCTTGTCCATCTCATGTTTGCATGCATGGACAAGAGGATACAACCTTATACTACTCCACCTGTGAACAGTTGCAGTATTCTTTGGCGATCTCTACTAGATCAGGATTAAGCAGATTCGTGTAAACCACACTTTTCAGAATGTTTTTTGAAAACAATGACCAAGGCCACTTCTGCTTCATTGCACGGGCTTTTGAAGGTTAGAACCCATTTGGGGGGTGTGCTTCTTTTTTGGAAAACCAGCCATTGTTTTGTTTTATTTTCATAGAACCATAGAAAAGTGAAGTTGGAAGGGGCCTGCAAGGCCATCAAGTCCAACCCCCTGCTCAATGCAGGAATACTGTACAATCAAAGCATATCTGCCAGGTGGTTGCCTTAAGTTTTTCTTGAATGCCTCCAGTGTTGGAGCGCTCACCAACTTTCGAGGTCACTGGTTCCACTGTCGTACTGCTCTAACAGTTAAGGAGATTTTCCTGATATTCAGTCTAAATCTGGCTTTCTGTAACTGGAGCCCATTGTTGAGTGTCTTGCACTCTGGGATGATCGAGAACAGATCCTGCCCCTCCTCTGTATGATATTTGAAAAGTGCTATCATATCACGCCTCAGTCTTCTTTTCTCAAGGCTAAACATGCCCAGTTCTTTTAGCCTTTCCTCATAAGACTTCTTTTCCAGCCCCCTGATCATCCTTGTCACCCTCCTCTGAACTTGTTAAATTTGTTAGCATCCTTCTTGAAACGTGGTGTCCAGAACTGGACACAATACTCAAGGTAAGGCCTAACCAGTGCTGAATAGAGGGGGACTAGCACCTCGCAGGATTTGGAAACTATACTTCTATTATTGCAGTCTAAAATAGCATTGGCCTTTTTTGAAGCCACATCACACTGTTAAGCTCATATTTAGCTCGTGATCTATGACAATTCCAAGATCCTTCTCCCTCGTAGTTTTGCTGAGCCAGGTATCCCCCATCTGTGCAATTGGTTTCTTTTCCCGATGTGCAGTACTTTGCACTTATCCCTGTTGAATTTCATTCTGTTGTTTTTGGCCCAATGCTCCATTCTGTCAAGGTCATTTTGAATTTCTAGGGCCAATTTTATATCACCTGCAAATTTGACAAGCATTCCCTGCACTCCCTCATCCAAATCATTAATAAAAATATTGAAGAGCACCGGGCCTAGGACTGAGCCTTGGGGTACCCCACTATTTACCTCCTCCCAGTTAGAGAAGGACCCATTAATCATCACCCTCTGAGTACGGTTCTGTAGCCAACTGTGTATCCACCTGACACTTGATCTGTCCAGCCTATACCTAGTTAGTTTGCTAATCAAGATATCATGGGGCACTTTGTCAAAAGCTTTGCCTGAAGTTAAGATATACTATATCTACAGCATTCCCTCTGTCTATCATGGGAGGTGACCTGATCAAAAAACGAGATCAAATTAGTTTGGCAGGATTTGATCTTGACAAATCCATTTGGGCTTCTAGTTATTACTTCATTGTTTTCTAGGTCCCTGTACAACGACTGCTTTAGGATCTGTTCCAGAATTTTGCCTGGGATTGATGTCAGGCTGACTGGCCTGTAGTTCCTAGGTTCCTCTTTTTTTGCCCTTTTTGAAGATAGGGACAACATTGGCCTTCCTCCATTCCTCTGACATCTCCCCCGTTTCCCATGATTTCAAGAAAATAATGGATAGCGGTTCTGAGAGTTCTTCAACTAGTTCCTTCAATACTCTCGGATGCAGTTCATCCACCACTGGAGAATTTAATTCATTCAAGGTGGTAAGGTATTCCTTGACTGTTTTGCCTGCTGTGTGCAGAGGGTCATGGGATGCCTCTCAAAGGGAAAAGAGACCAATTTTTGCACCGACTGCTTGTACAAATTTTCAAGATCTTAAGGAGAAGAAGACACAGTTCTTCTCTCACTTTTGCCTGGAGATGAGGAATGTGTCTAAACTTGAAAATTCCTCATTGAGTTGATTTATCAAGTTGAAAGAGCCTAAAGTGATGATGAGCAGGAAGAATTTAGCAAATACTCCTTCCATTCCTTGAGTATACCAAGGAATTAGTATAATTAGTCATCCGGGATTCAGTCGGATAAATGGAAGGCCTAATTGTCATATAGCAAGCTTGGCATGGAAATAGCATGGAGGTTACACCACACAAGGGCTAAAACAGACAATAAAGAAAAGGAGGAGAAGGTAAGACAGAGTTTTGAAAAGAGGTATTTTAGCTATTCCAGAGGAAAAGGGCGAACTGGAGTTTCTTTCCTAGTTGCTCTTGGTGATCCAGTCGTTCGCTGGGTGGATCAGATAACAAGGCTCTAGAGATAATTGCATCGTGAACTCTGAAAAAGAGATTCGACATCTAAGTGTTCCCATGGTAGGCAGTGGGCATAATGTGGGCCAGAACATCAGGAAATGCTTCTAGTCGCGGCAGCCTGTAGTCCAAGGATAGGATGAGGTGCAACCCATACAAAGCCACTAATGCAGTGGTGTCGAACTGTGGTCCTCCAGATGTTCTTGGACTTCAACTCCCAGAAGCCTTCACCACCACCTCTGCTGGCCAGGATTTCTGGGAGTTGAAGGCCAAGAACATCTGGAGGGCCACAGTTCGACACCACTGCACTCATGCTTTTTAGGTCCTCTTGAGTTCCACACGGTATAGCACTCAGCAGAGAGTTATCTTGTGGAACTCCCTCCCTAAGGGAAGGGCTAAGAACGAACTGGGGACAAAAGGTCTGTGTATTCGCTGAAAGGCAAATTCGGCGGATACGTTTCACTTACTGACAAATAACACTTTTTAAAACATAGGGTCTTGGGGGGAAAAGGGTCATGAGGATCCTTAAATACAGAGCTTTCCCAGGAGTTTTTGGCTGATGAATCGGCTCTTCCTTCGCGGGACATGTAGATTTCTGCGTGTAAAACTTTGGCAGAGGGTCTTAACCTGGATAAATGGCAATCGCTCCACTGGTAGAAACGAAGCTTTATTTTTGCCAAGTTTTTTTTGGTCTTTTTTTTGTGGGGCCCAGGAGCCGAAGTCATCATAGGCATCCTTTGGTCTTGAGAGACTATGGTAACATGCTCTGAATCGAGGAGTGTCCTCTCCAGAGCATGAAGCCTGGGTAAAGTAATATGGAGGATAGGCTGTTACCCAAGCAGCAGATCCCCCCTCTCCATGTTGCTGAAATGGTCCAGTGGAAAGGCAAGAGCCAATACGACTGGTTCCAGCAACATCGCAGGAGTTGGCAGAATGAAATGAACTGCCTTTGGGACTCCAGCTCCGGATTTTGCCTCTAGGTTAACTCCTGAAGCCTTTTCCATGACTGGATATAGCCACAAGGCAGTGGAGGTTTGAAATAGGAGTTTTCCTTCTCCTAGATGGGCTGCCTTCCATGGCGGACAAGCCCCACCTACCCGGCCTGCTCTTTAATAGTGCGGATGTATGATCTGACCCTTAGAACTTTCCTGCCTCCCAGGTGTATGCAATGCTAATTGGCTTTCCTATTTACCATATTAAGGCCAGACATAGATTTTGAGAATTTCCTAGGGAAAAGAGTCGTGGGACACGCTCTTTTAAAGCATATGCCTTGCAAAACAGACCTTCCCACATCTGATGGGACTCAGCTGGTACTCCGCTCTGGTATTCAGCTGCCATCGAATTTGGTCATTGGGATTCATCATCTGCTCAATGGTAGAACACAATGTTTTCCATGCCAGAAGGCCCCATACTCAGCTCCTGGCTTTTCAAGGTTGGCTAAGAAGGACTTCTGTCTGCAGTGTCAAAGCACTACCACACTACCAACTGGTGCAGACCACTGGTCTTCAGTTGGTGCGTTGGGACCTACTGGTGGCTCACAGTTTGCCATAAGGAGGGTTGTGGCTGTGGTACTAATACGACACAGAGTTACCGTGAACATTTCAGGAAAGGTTGAGGGCTACTGGTGGAGACAATATTACGTGAAACTGCGTGGTCATCAAATTTGGTATGAATCCTTCCTGCATGGAGTTCTAGGATTTTATGCTGTTGGGACGATCATGGAGTCATCATGGCACATTGCGACAAATACATGCATTCTGGATTGCATTGTAACCTCCCCATAAGCCGAATCATACCCTCTCCCTCTCGTTTGTTTCCTTCTGCACAGCCACCCTTGTGTGATTCGTGGCCAGGTGATGACCTCGGATGGAACGCCGCTGGTTGGCGTGAACATCAGCTTTGTCAACAACCCTCTTTTTGGCTACACTATCAGCAGGCAAGATGGCAGGTGGGTGAATACCTCCGTTCTCGGCTTGTACGAACTACGTCCTGCTTGCTTTCAGAGCAGCAGTTGGACGCTAGACTTCCAAGTTCTTCCTTTCACTCCCCCCCCCACAGAGCTCACACCCTTCTGCCCACAGTTGACTCTTCCCAAGCAACATGTTCTTGTCTTGAATTATTGGCTGTGTGTGGGCCCAAAGGCCATGGACTGGAGAACACTTCCAGGCTTCATAAAGGGGAATGCTTTGATGTATTTTAAAAGAGAGAAAAATGCATATATTAATTTCAACTCTTCCTCCCCTCCATACTTCACTGCTCGGCCCCAGGAAGGTAACTTCAAGGCAGACGCATGCTTTGATGAATGGCTAGTTCTCTTTCAGTACTGTGCCATGTCTATAGTTGTTGAGCGTTACTTGACACAGAAGAGGTGCTTCATATACCTTACCGAAGCTCGTAAGAGCTCGTTCCTTTGAGCAGATCCCCTTACCTACAAGCAAAGGAGAGATGCTTCCATAAATGCGTGACTCCCCGTTTTCTGGTAACTTAAGCATTTCAAAGTTTTTTTTTAAAAAAGAGACAGCCTTTTCTGTTCTGTTTTGTACCCCCCACACTTCTGTTTATTACTCAGCCTTGGCCTGCGGCTGCTCTCAAAAGTTTGCCAAATGCTAACTAGCTGTTAAAAACGCCCTCATCAAGGCTTAAACACTCACTGTTCAGTTTGTTGGCAAGCAAGAAACAAGGTTTTTAAAAGCCAGCAAGTAGCCAGTGTCTGGGAATTTGATGTCTCTGTTTGAATTACAGAATAAAAACACCTCATTAAAAAAAAGAAGTAAAAATGTTTTGGTTTACCAAGAGAATGTTTATTTATTTATAGGGCTTATAGGCCTCCTGATGTAGTGGAACTTTACTTGGGGTGGTTTATATACAACTCTGCTGTCCACTGCATGCCATAAAGGATGGTCTAAGGCATAGGTTCCTAGACTCAGAAGGAGTCTTGCATTTTCGTTTTCATTGACCACCATTACATTCTGCAGGGCAAACTAAATTTGCAGTTTGCAACACAATCAATGGGAAGAATCAGACCCCTGCTCTGGAAATTTTGGAGAAGGAGGGAGCCCGGAATACACAATCGTTCTCTCTTACTTTCCCTGCTCAACATACTGACAAGCCTTTGACTAGTAAACATTAGTGAACACTTCTGGCTATTTTCAGTAATGTACTATTATTACAGATTTCTCAGAAATGCTCACTGGTTTCTCTAGACACTAATTTGTTTGGTCTTCCATTGAGGCCATACTACCATACTTGTGGGTCACTAACTGAAAAAGCTTGGATAGAAACATTTCAACAGTAGCATAATCAGTATGATACAGCATTATTGTGTGTGGAGCACTTTTGGAGAAGAATAACTGTGAGCAAGTAAGTTTGTTTTCCTTAAGCAGAAGAATTGGTTATATCATCCCATAGAATTAAGGAGGAACAAATTACTTCCATTGTCATTTGTACAGAAAAGAGTTAAAGCGCAGAGAGAGCTTGTGGTCCAAATGGTAGTGAGATCACACTGCTTTGTTCCATGGGCTTTTCAAAATTAGAAGCATAGGATGGTTTATTTGTGTCTTTTTAAACAAATCAGCTCAAGGGACATGGTGGCTCTGCGGGCTAAACGCAGAAGCCTGTGCTGCAGGGTCAGAAGACCAGCAGTCATAAGATCGAATCCACGCGATGGAGTGAGTGTCCGTCGCTTGTCCCAGCTCCCGCCAACTTAGCGGTTCGAAAGCATGTGAATGCGAGTAGATAAATAGGGACCACCTTGGTGGGAAGGTAACAGCGTTCCGTGTCTAAGTCGCACTGGCCATGTGACCATGGAAGATTGTCTTCGGACAAAATGCTGGCTCTATGGCTTGGAAACGGGGATGAGCACCGCCCCCTAGAGTCGAACACAACTGGACAAAAATTGTCAAGGGGAACCTTTACCTTTACCTTAAACAAATCAGCTAGTCCTCATGTGCCTCTGCTTTGCTTCACAAAGGGAAGAGACACTAGTTTTGTACAATTTTACACACATCTTTCCCAGAAACTCATACCAGGTTCAAAAATTGTTGCCAGCAATGATTAGGTCTTGCTGAGAATGAATCATTTAGTACTATTTCTTTACAGCTCTGCCTCTGATGTTTGAGGGAGGGAGGAAAAGCTGAAAACGGGAGACAGAAGCTACAGGTGCTTAGCTCTCAGGTTGATAATGGGCTTTCATAAGACTTTTTTTAAAAGATCGTATTATCCTCCAGAGAGGAAACTGTCTATTCTGTTTTCTCATAACTTAAGAGATTTTTCATCATCCTTTACAACCCTGGAAGATGTTTGCTTTAGAGACCTAGAGATACCTCCACACACTTATATTTTCTCTTCCTTTCACCACTGTGGATGGAAACATAGAAAACATATTTTATACTCACTCTCCAGGTTCTATGGCAGATTGTGGATTGTCTTACCTGAGGCAATTGTTGTTTCACCTAAAAATTGTCAAGGCAATCCTTCTGTGGTTTTTAGCAGTGCTTGAAGTTTTCAGTTAATTTTCATTTAAAAAAACCAAAAAAACACATTTTGTGGTTTCCGTCAACAGTTTTGATCTTGTCACTAATGGCGGGATCTCCATCATCTTGCGTTTTGAACGGGCACCCTTCATTACGCAAGACCACACCCTCTGGCTACCCTGGGACCACTTCTTTGTCATGGAGACCATTGTCATGAGGCATGAAGAGAATGACATTCCCAGCTGCGACCTGAGCAATTTTGCCCGGCCTAATCCTGTGGTCTCACCCTCCCCTATGACGGCATTTGCTAGCTCCTGCTCCGAGAGAGGTCCCATCGTACCAGAAATCCAGGTAAGAAATGGAAATAGAGGTATATATCTCGAGGGAGGGTTCCCATGCCCATTCTCCTCAACACTGAATTGTATTGTGGGTGTCAGGACTTAGCATGAACTTTAGGGAAAAAAATTAGGAAGACGCTTTGATTGAAGCCTAGGCTACTATACTGTGACTCAACATTTTAGAGAATTAAGAGCCATAAATAAATGTCATGTGTGGAAGTAGGCATATCTGGTTGCTGACCCTTCTGTTCAAAATCATCTCTCTGAGTGGTTTTTGCCCTCAAAGGGGAAAAGATGCATGAGTAAATGTCTTCCCCCCACCCCAAACATATGTGGAGAATATGAAACAGGTATACAGTAGGGCGCCCTCTTATCCACAGGATCAGTGTCTACTGATTCACCCAGGGTCTAAAAATATTAAAAGAAAAAAAAATCAAGGAAAAAAACTATTTTCACATGTATTACCAGACCAGACCACTAGAGGAAGCCATGAATACTTGCTAGGGAAGAATACATAGCATGGTCTCTGGAAGCCTCTCATGGCCAGTTCTGGTAATGCATGTGAAAATGATGTTTTTCTCTTTTCCTGTTACTATATTCTGTGTGTGTGTGTGTGTGTGTGTGTGTGTGTGTGTGTGTGTGTGTGTGTGTGGCGTGTGTGTGTGTGGCGTGTGTGTGTGGCGTGTGTGTGGCGTGTGTGTGTGTGTGTCTGGTTGGCTGTCTGGCTGTCTGTCTTCAGGGAAGGTGGGGCAACTGGCTTGTATTTATAGGTGTATGTCCTCTCCAGTACCAGGGACAACATGCCTCAGTTTGTCAGTTACTGGAAACACAAACAAGAGAGGTGCTAATGCACCTGTTTGGTGTGGCCTATGGAGAGTGTTGAGGGAGCAGATTTGGCCTCAAATACCCCCAGAAATTGCCTACCTATGGTTTAGGGCTGGGCTCGATGGCCTTATAGGCCCTTTCCAATTCCATTACTCTATGATTCTATATGTTATCCCTCCTCCTATGGAACGTTGTGCACTTTCCTTCGTGCAGTTGGTTGGTCTACTTCAGCCTGACCTCACCTTTTGAAATGTAGAGTCACATAAAGAACCATACACACACATTCCTCCTTCATCTTGTCGTCGTTTAGTCGTTTAGTCGTGTCCGACTCTTCGTGACCCCATGGACCAGAGCACGCCAGGCCCTCCTATCCTCCACTGCCTCCCGGAGTTGGGTCAAATTCATGTTGGTAGCTTCACAGACACTGTCCAGCCATCTCATCCTCGGTCGTCCCCTTCTCCTCTTGCCGTCACACTTTCCTAACATCAAGGTTTTTTCCAAGGAGTCTTCTTCCTTCATCTCACAAGACCCGAAACCCAACATCCCATTCTTATTGCCCATCTATACACTCTTTCCTTTAAAAAAAAAAGGGGGGGGGAGACTTAGATATTGGAAATATTTGGGGTTTTCCAATCACAGTTCCCAGAGCCGGGATCATACTGGCTGAGAAGTTCTGGGAACCGAATTCCAAAAACCTGCATTTCCCATCCCTGATAAAGAACAGTTTAAAAAAATACTGGTGAATTCTGTACACCCACATTAATGACAGGAACTGAATGTTCATATTATATCACATTTCACTTTCCTCTTGTTGTGCAGAGGGACAAAGAACTGCACTGTATTCTCGCGTAGTTTCAGAATTGCAGTCAAGAGCTTTTGAAACAGTCAGTTCCTTTTGAAATGTAAGCTAACATTTCTCAGCTGTTCTAAGTTTACACCCGGTTATAAATTGCATACGTGTCCAACGCAATGGGAGGATTCCCGGACTGAAGCTGTGACAGTTAAAACGATGCAAAACCCATCTCAGCTTGTAATTGAGAAGGAACTCTTTGGGTCTAGAGGACTGCCATTGTGGGCCACCCCCACACCGATTTCTTATCATATTTATTTATTTGTTTGTTTGTTTGTTTAACTTATATGCCCCCCACTCTACCCAAAGGTCTCTAGGCGGCTTACAACAATCAAAATACAATTAAAATGCAATAAACAGATAAAACAATTAAGATACAATTAAAATAGCTACTCTAAAAATTGCCATCAGGACCCATAGTTGATATTATTTCAATTAAAAGCCTTCTGAAACAGGAAGGTTATGACCTGGCACCGAAATGTCATCAGCGTTGACGCCAGATGAATCTCAGTTGGGAGGGCATTTCATCGTCTGGGGGCAGCTGCCGAAAAGGCCCTTTGTCTACAAGCCGTCCCTCTTACCTCCTTAAGAGACGGCTCTTTCAAAAGGGCCCCCTGGCTAGATCTTAACTGCCGGGTAGGTTCATATGGAAGGAGGCGGTCCTTCCGGTATCCAGGGCCCAAGCCATTTCGGGCTTTATATATCAAAACAATCACTTTAAATTGGGCCCGGACAGCAACTGGTAACCAATGAAATTTAATCAGAATCGTCTTGATGTGTCCCCTAGCGGCCCCGCCACTCACCAGCAGCGCACCTCGATTCTGGAGCAGTTGCAGTCGCCGGACTGTCTTCAAAGGCAGCCCCACATGGAGCGCATTGCAATAATCTATACGAGATGCTACCAGTGCATGTGTAACTGTCAAGCCAAATCCTTTCTAAAGCCTTCCATTCAACTGGCTCAGTGTTGCTTTTTCCCTGATTGACCTTTCCTATGAAACACCAACCAGTCAGTAAGGACTAGAGCTCAGCCGAGAGCAGTCATAATTTCCTAGCATGGCATTAGACAAGATGTTGCCCCCAAAATAAAAGAGAGACACATTTTCTGTATAGTTATTTTTGCCTGTTTCTGTTCCATGTAAGCTGGCTGTGAAGACAGATTGCATTAAAGACCTGCTCCCCTGGCCTCCACTCTGCTCAGCTTGTAAACTATCTGCATAATACCCCCAGCATGTCTCTTAGCTAAGCTTTTAAAATACTTAAGTTTTTTTTTAAAAAAAAAATCCTAATTTCCCCTGCTTCCATTGTTTTTCCACCCTAATACACATGGAGCTGTGTAAGCTGAAAAGACTGCATTACAGAATCTAAATATGTATTAGAATTAGCATTTAATTTTTCTGAATCTACCAGTTTATCAAAATTTGTGGCTAATACATGACCCAAAATATTTTGGGGTCTTTGTCACGAGCTCACAGCAGTTCCTTCTTGTTGATATCTTGCAATTAAAATATTGGCTTTAACTCATAGAATCATAGAGTAGTGAAGTTGGACTTGAATAAGGCCATCAAGTCCAACCCTGTGCTCGGTGCAGAAATCCAAATCAAGAGGTATCTGCCAGGTGGTTGCCTTAAATTTTTCTTGAATGCCTCCAGGGTTGGAACACACACCACCTCTTGAGGTCATTGTTTCCACTGTCTACTGCTATGACAGTTAGGGTTTTTTTTCCTGAGAGTCAAAGCAAATCTGGCTTCCTTTAACTTGAGCCCATAGTTGCGTGTCCTGCACTCTGGGATGATTGAGAACAGATCCTGCCCTTCCTCTGTATGACAGCCTTTCAGATATTTAAAAAGTGCTATCCTATCTCCTCTCAGCCTTCTTTTCTCAAGGCTAAACATGCCCAATTCTTTCAGCCTTTCCTCATAAGGCTTGGTTTCCAGCCCCCTGATCATCATCCTTGTCACCCTCCTCTGAACTTGTTCCAATTGGTCAGCATCCTTCTTGAAGTATGATGTCCAGAAGTGGACACAAGACTCAAGGTGAGGGCTAACCAGTGCTGAATAGAGGGGGACTAGCACCTCACAGGGTTTAGAAACTAACTAAACCCAATTAAATTTGTGTTAATTACATTATCCTACCCTTAGAAAGTGGTTAACAATAAAATCACTGGGTTTGGAGAAAAAAAAAGTCACACTGAGAATCCTATTGATATTCATGAAAAATTTCTGTCGTGTAATTGAAAAGATGCCGTCTTGGTGTCTGATCACTCACCCAGTTGTACAACCAAGACGTGGCCAAACAGCTCATGAATTGGCTGCAGTTAGTTGCAGCAAGTTATGCAAAAATTATGTGAACATCAGTGGGTTTCTCACTTTTATAAAATAACTTCACATATAAGAAATATGAAAACATTTAAAACATACAGAAATTGTGCCCAGTTAGAACTGCTGGATAGCTCAATCATTTAGGTATCTAGCTGCGGTGCCAGAGGTTGGGAGTTTGATTCCCCCACTGGGCCTCCTTGACAGGAGATCGACTCAGTGATTTAGAGCAGTGGTCCCCAACCTTTTCTAAACTGTGGACTGGTTGGGGGGGTCCATGTGGGGGCACGCTCACGGGGGTGATGTGTGTGAGAGGATGAGTGGGGCACCTGTGTTTGCATGTGGGTGAACCATGCGTGGGGGGGCGTGCAGGGAGGTGTGCGCACGGGGGGGCGGGAGCTCTGTGTCCGCTGCCCGGTCCTACCAAGAACTTGGCCCGGGGGGGTTGGGGAGCCCTGATTTAGAGGGTTGCTTCCAGGTCTGCAGTTCTAAAATTAGGGTAGTGGTGATGATGATCAAATTGGAACATATGGTAAAACCCAGAAGAGAAAACAACCTCACAGCTCTGTTGACTAAATACTTGTTTATTCAAAAAGAATTTTGCTTGTTAGTGGGTGCTCAGGTGTCTTGACAAAGTTTTTCTAGATAAGGAGTTCTAGAATCTGGAAGCAGCTGCTAAGAAGGCCTTCTCTCGGGTTCTCACTAAACATACGTAGACAAAAAGGCCCCTCCAGAAGATCTGAGTACCTTTTATTAGGTTGCGCTCATGTGCACACTTACCTGGCAGTAAGCCCAACATATGGATTAATCACCAACCTCACAGTTAGGAAGCAGGGACGTGGTGGCGCTGTTGGTTAAACCGCAGAAGCCTCTGTGCTGCACAGTCAGAAGACCAGCACTCATAAGATTGACGGAGGGAGCTCCCGTCGCTTGTCCCACCTCCTGCCAGCCTAGCAGTTCGAAAGCATGCAAATGCAAGTAGATAAACAGGTACCACCTCGGTGGGAAGGTAACAGCGTTCCGTGTCTAGTTGCGCTGGCCATGTGACCACGGAAACTGTCTATGGACAAACGCTGGCTCTATAGCTTGGAGGCGAGGATGAGCACTGCGCCCTGGAGTCGGACACGACTGGACTCAATGCCAAGGGGAACCTTTACCTTTACCTCACAGTTAGGACACTGAATTCCAGGAGCCTTGATGCCAAGAGTTTATCGTTATTGCTTGTATACTGTGAGTCTGCCAGACCAGTTTTCCCCCAGCTCATTGTTTAACTGTAACATGTAGTCTGTAAATAAAAGCTGTTTGCATGGTGCTTTATCAACAAGAGACATCTGCCAACCGTCATAGGACAGGAGAACCCCAAGGGGGATAAATATGTGAAACTTGGGTCCCAAAAATTAGAGCACTGAAAATATATTTAGAAATTTCGCTTAGCTTCCCAGAGCAACCCTGTGCAATTGTTTGTACTTTTTATTATTCATGCGTGCATTTTATGTGAGCGTATAAATATTCTAAGAATTCTCCTCATGCCCTTATTACAAACAACACCAGCAGACCAGACACGAGACAGCCCTACTGATGTTTCCAAGGTGTGATTTAATAACACCTCTGTTCTTGTAGTTGATTGGGTTTTGTTTTCTAGGCCTTGCAAGAAGAGATTAAAATTTCAGGCAGCAAAATCAAGCTGAGCTACCTCAGCAGCCGTACGTCGGGCTATAAATCGGTCCTGAGGATCAGCTTGACCCACCCCACCATCCCGTTCAACCTGATGAAAGTCCACCTCATGGTGGCTGTGGAGGGACGCCTTTTCAGGAAGTGGTTCGCCGCGGCCCCCGATTTGTCTTACTACTTCATCTGGGACAAGACGGACGTCTACAATCAAAAGGTGTACGGATTGTCTGAAGTATTTGGTAAGATTTTGCTTCAGTATCCAAAGGGCTGTGCCTGCTCCTATGAGCCTGCCTGTCCACTCAGTCTGAAGAAATCCACCCTTTTGTACATTCTGAATCCCCAGCGAGCACAGGAACCGTAGTCCCCCAAAATAATATTTCCAACCTCTGGTTGGCAACAGTTGGGGGATTCTGGGAGCTGTATTCCCGAAGGGGGGAAAAAGGGTACTTTCCCCAGTTCTGTTCCTGCCACCATGTGAAGTCCAGAAGGACGTATGAAGGACTTCTCCGTTGTTTTGGGTAGGTTGAGACTCTCCTTCCTCCCAAAGATTTCCCGTCACCACCAGAAATCTTTTCTCCTTGGTGGATCGTTGACTGGAAGCTGATGCTTGGTTTCATTTTCTCCGGATGTTCCTGGGTCCGTAGATGATTATTTTTCCCTGCTGGTTTCTGTCCATATTGTGGTAAAAAGGCAATATACAAATGATAATGATCAACATCATAATAGTCAATGGATGTTCTAGTGGACATCCTTAGCTAAATTGCCCCAACAGGTTTGGTAGTTGGAGAACTGAGAAGAAAGGAAGAATTAGAGTCCTTTACCCCCCCCCCAATCATTCCAATCATCACCTCTTTCACTCCTTCCTCAAGTGGGCGAGTGGGCTCTTCCCACCATGACTTCATCTGTGGTAATAAGGGCATTACCCTGACCGCAGTATTAATCACTTGTTTACCAGCAGCTTCTAAAATTTAGCCTATCTTCTGTTCTGGGATCAGAATCTGAGAAATGATAACGAGCATTTTTCCAATAATGGAAAAAGTGAATGCCCTGCTCGGCCATGTTCTGACCATTCTGAAAGAGCCACGTAAGATTCCCAGGTGCCTGCATTTTCATCTTCTTTTTCCTTCTTGTTTGGTGGACTTATTTCTTTAGCCAGTAAATTAGCATAAATAAGAAGAATGTAAACTTGGAGACCTTGAACGTTCCATGACTAATAAACATGTCCCTGATCCAGCAATTTTAAAATAATTAGCCCATCGGCTCAACGCCTATTACCAGGTTGACCTTTTTTAAAATGCACAACCGCTTTTACAGTTGGAGGTTCTGTACGGATTGTAAGAGTGTGTTAAGTAAGAATTTGCCGTAGCCTGGAGGAAGAATGCCCTTCTGGAGCCCAAACCGTTCGCCCTGTGAAAAGTTCTGCCGCACGCTGAATGTGCAGTTTTAAAGATAATTAAGTTTCACGTTTATTTTCTTTCTCTCTCCTTCTCTCTGTCTCTTGCTCCCAGTTTCTGTGGGCTATGAATACGAATCGTGTCCTGACTTGCTGCTGTGGGAGAAGCGGACGGCGGTCCTTCAGGGTTACGAAATCGATGCTTCCAAGCTCGGCGGTTGGTCCTTGGACACGCACCATGCCCTCAACATCCAGAGTGGTGCGTCAACCTCTTGCGCCAACCTCCTCCCTCTCTTCCTCCGTTGTAATGATGAAAATAACCCACATCTGACATAACGGCACAATACGTAGTAGCTTTTTCTTCTCCATTAATAATTCAGGCCAAAGGAGAGGGAAGCACCCGTTCCTGGGCGTAGATTGCTCACAAATTATTTATTGTAACCTAGATATTGTGCCAAATTTCTGTTGGTTGGTTGGTTGGTGCATACATGAGGCTGGAGAAGAAATTTAAAAAACACCCTCTGAAAATCCAGTGCAGGCATTTGTTTTTGGCAGAGTTTATTCTTAATCCTGCCGTCTTTGGAATGTCTTTGAGTGTATCTGAATTCCTGTGTGGCCAAAGCAGGTGGGTGGGTGGGTGGACCCTCGACCCACTCATGGTGGGTGGCCAGGGTCATCAAACATTCGCCTGTTGGGGGAGATACTGAATAAGCCTCATTCAGTGCTTAGAGGATAAAGGAAACTAGACTGGCTTGTGAATTTTTCAGCCAAATCTGCCCTCTCTGGGTGCAAGATGGAGGCCAGATTCCAAGACCGGAATCCTATTGGGAGAAATGTGGTTTTCCCTCTTTGCCATGGCATTCCTTGTGCAACCCGTCATGCAGCTAGTTGCCGTATGAGAGCATGACCAGCCATGCAGTGGACACACCACAAAAAGAGTAACCCCTGGCACAGTTATGCTTTCCCCTGTTGCTTCTCCCAGTTAGATTCACGACCACCACCCCCAGAAATAGAGAATGGGGGAAATGGAGAATGGAGATGACTCGGATATGCCCACTGGAGAAGAAGAGGTCTGGATATAAGCTGTTTGCCCTCGCTTCTTCTGGTACTGAACTCAGGGCACACAAGGATAGGGTTGTAACCCAAATAGGACTTAGGGGGGAAATGAAACCAAGAGGAAAGTATAACGTGTACTGGAGAACCTTAAATAATGAAAGAAAAAGGAAGAAGAACATAATGGCCAAAATCCTGTAGCTCGGCACAGCAAATTGCACTAGAGTAGATCCATTATATCAAAGAGGATTTAGTGAGTCAACTCCCTGTACATTCTGTTGAGTCAAATGGTCCTACTTTAATTACCACATTAGAGTAGGTCCATTCAACTCAGTGGAACTTACAGAGGAGTTGACTCACCAAATGCCTGTTGATTCCCTGTGCCTACTCTAAGCAACAAGATTTTGGCCAGTATTTCTGAAGAAATACCTTTAGGGGGCAGAACTTGCCATCTAAAAGTACAGCCCAAAGTAGATTCAGATGCTCACTGGCAACAGAGTCTTGAACGTCTGTTGAGTGACGTAGGCCAATGATTCCCAAACTTGGGACCCTAGATGTTCTTCAGCTACAACTCCCAGAAATCATGGCCGGCGCAGCTAGTGGTAAAGACCTCTGGGTATTCTAGTCTAACATCATCTGAGGACCCAAGGTTGGGTACCACTGACCTAGAGGATGAAAGGAACTGTCCTAAAAGAAGACATGGTTGGATTGCTGGAACACTGAACAAGGGCATTACACAGTGTATTACTTTGGTCACAGATCCCACCCATGGTAGCTGAAGTGGAATTTCCATATTCAGAAGCAGAATGTATTTGATTACTAAAGCAATATGGAGGACTGTCCTCAGCATCCCTTCATTCCAGATTTTGGGGCAACACTTTGTCCATCTTGATAGAGATCCACTCCTCCTTAAATCATACAAGTAGTTGTTTTAATCGGAGAGATGCCATCAGTACCACTTCATTTTTTTCCCCCATTGCTCTCCAGGTATCTTGCATAAAGGAAACGGGGAAAACCAGTTCATCTCCCAGCAGCCACCTGTCATAGGGAGCATCATGGGGAACGGGCGCAGAAGGAGCATCTCCTGCCCAAGTTGCAACGGCCTCGCCGACGGGAACAAACTGCTGGCTCCTGTCGCCCTGACCTGCGGCTCTGATGGAAGCATTTACGTCGGGGACTTCAACTACATCCGGAGAATCTTTCCCTCTGGAAATGTCACCAACATACTGGAGTTAAGGTATGCCAGGCTGTCCGATTGAAAATTCCCCGATTATTATGTGCCCAGATGGGAAATTGAGAGCAAACTCTCCTTTCCCTAGAAAGCCAATGCCCTCAAAAAGAACGAAGAGGCAAATATAGGAGCGAAACAAAGCTCTGTCAAGAAGAAAGCTTGGTCCAAAAATTAAAAAAAAAAATCTCAGATGCAGGGAATGCTACCAGTAGCAAGCAAACTTAAGAAGTGATGTAATTTTGGAAGAATGGCGGCCGTAATGGCAATGGGTAGGTGGCATCTGAGATGCTAGAGGGTCATTCATAAATAGGACAGAGTTAACGGTGATTTATTAAGTCTGAAATATTCATGATGTTGCCTTCTTCCCAGGATAATTTGTTAATTCTTTCCAGGATAAAGGCAAAGCCAAGCTCCGACTTTGTAGGAAAACCACTTTTCTTTCTTTCTTTCTCTCTCTCTCTCTTTCTTTCTTCATTTTTTTTTTTTTACAAATTTAGAAATAGCAACGACAGTGTCAGTAAACAGAAGGAAAAGTCTATGCTGATTGAAGCATTCCTGGAATTTGTTGATAGGACGCCTTATCAGTCTGCATTCAAAGCATGTACGAGTATCCAAGCTTTGGGTATTCCACCCAAAGCTCTCCACCTTGCATGGAGATTCAGAAAAAAAATAGGGCGTTCGAGCTGGGTTTTGAATATAATGACTGGTCTAGCCTTAGGCAGGTATTTGAGGAGGAGAAAGGAGCAGAACCTTTCAGACCAGACTAGACAAGACTTTAATTTTTATGCCACTTTTCTACAAAGGAAATTGTGTTCAAGGGTAGTTAACAGCACAGAAAGATCAATAAGAGAACAGCAAGAGCATTTTAATAAAATCAGTACATTTTAAACCCAGTATCAAGCTGTCAAAAATAATTTGTAAAAATGTTTTGATCCAACGAATAACTTCTGTGTAGATATTACAGCACAACTGTGCAAAAGTGATCATTTGAGTAATGAGAGTTGTCAAAAACTCAACCAAAGGTTTTGGTAACGGCATTACACCCAGATTCTCGCCGTCTCCCTCCCTCGTATCTTTAGGGGTAGAATTTATTCCATGTCACCTTCTTTCTGCCTGGGGCATTCTAAAGGGTACCAAAAATGAATTGTCCCTTCCCAGGGCTAACCAGGTTGGTATTCTAACCATCTGTTTTATTGCAAAGAACTGATCTTTCATCCCGAATCTTTCAATGGCAGCCTCCTTTTGAAGGATCCTTCAGCACAAATAGAGAGGGCAATCAATAACCAAACCATTAACTGGCAAGCAGAATCTTTCTCTCTGTGTGTCTCTCTGCTTGTAAGGGCAGGAGACCTCCACCTGGCTGAAGCTGCAAAACTGCAGAACCAAATATAACAGGTGGGGATAAGAATATAAGGGCAGAAAAGCGAGCAGGAGGAGCCTAGAGAGAATTTTGAAGGCACCATGAAGGATCTAGAACTGGAAATGAAGGGGTGGGAAGACTGAGGAACTGAGCAGGAGTTTTCAGCTCACAAAAACTAAGAGAAAGGATTCTTGTACACAAAGGGACTCTTTCCCTACGTCCCTATTAGTAGTGAAGTGACAGCAGCACCGAGAAGTCACAAGAAAAGTCTGCCTTTTACTCCAGAAACTGTCTTGATGATACAAGTCATGGGGCTGCTCCTGTCCAAGTTTGAAGAGGTGGAGTTCAAATATATTTGAGCCTGACTTGGAATCAGAAGATCTGAATCCAAGCTAGACACCACAGAAGAAGTCTCTCTTTTTCCCCCCAAACATTCAGAGCCCAGGTCTTTGGGGAAAGTAAATGAATGCCAGTGTGTGCAATTCCTTTGCTCTGCTTGAATCAGGAAGCCGAAAGATAAACGCCCAACCCCATTGGCGATGTCTGTGGCTCCATTAAGCTGTTTAGGGGGGGTCAACATAGCAGATGGGGGTTACAGCCAGACCCCCCACGATTTATCCTACAGGTACTATCACAAAGTGGCCACTTTCCATTTCACTACCACAGTGTTTTTCTCCCATTTCCATAAAAACTGATGATTCTCTTTGCTATTTGGAGATGAAGGGGAAAGGCTCCCGGTATGACCCCGTCAAATTAGATCCAAATAATTTTTTTTAAATTCTCACAAATGTGGGGGAAATAACTCAGATAAATCCTGACTTCATCTGAAGACCGCTTTTAGCCCCCTGCCCATCGCTACTGATTTCCTTAAAAGCAGCACTTACCTAGATAGTTCGTTGCTATAGATTTCCTAAATTAGATTAGGCCACACCAAGGGAAGGCCGGCTGCTCCCTGGGAATGCTTATGCTTTACACGGCAGAAATGCTCGGTCTTGTTGGCACACTTACCTTCAGCTAAAAGGATAAGGAAAGCTGAGAGAGTCCCTGGAGAGCTATGGTGTTTTAAAGTCATCAGTACCAAGGTAGATGAGCTAATCATCTCCTTGAGTGTCAGGAATCCTGGCTCCATACACCCCCACTCCCCCCCCCCACTGCTGCTAAAATCCTATCTTCGATCCTAAAAAAGCAAAATCTTATGTGAAGAACTATAAAGTTGCTTCGGTGTGGAAGCGGCTCAAGCCGTTGTTGTTGCTGCTGCAGCAGCTTTTGTGCTTAAATTTCCAAGGATAAAAAAAAACACACCACTCCATAAAATACCCACAGGCTGTCTGCTTGGTGGGGGTTTGGCTAACTGCCAGCCTGGGAAATGGGTGGTGGCTTTTGGGGGGAGCAAAGGGTCTCTCCAAAGTAGCTTCCCTTCGAGCTGAATGCCATTCACTGTGGTTTCGTTATTGGAGCTTTTTGGGGGGGGGTCTGTGTTCCAGAGGGGAAATGGCAGCCGTAAAAGGGTTTTTTTTTTCAAAAGACTGCAGCTAGAAGGGGTTTGTCCCTTTTGTTCATGAAGTCTTCAAAACCGCCAAAACATTGGCTCAGCGCTCTCTCTCTCGCTCTCTCTCTCCCGCGGCCACTCTGCGAGCCTCGCACAGTAAAACGTAGCTTTGTTCCCACTGCTCTGCAGCTGCTAAATTGCCATTCTGTAAAACAGAAATCAACCCACTGACCGGTGTGGTACAAGCTGTTTTTATTAAAACGTTAACACCCGGTTCACACAACCGCCCTCGTAAGACCTGCCTTCTCCTCTCCTTTTCCTCATTTTCACGCCGGGGTTCCTTGTTCCACAGAGCAAGGCAGCCAGTGAAGTCCGTGCCGTGAGCACAGACCATGGGGACATGGACGAGCAATGGGGAAACATCCTGCAATTGATTCAGACCATTGGCTTACCTCGCCCCAAATAGAGGTTGTGCGCCATTTGTAGTGGTCTGCTGTGTTCTTGGTTATATACATGGAATTACATGATTACCAAGTTTCCCTTCAGTTTTTAGATGTTTAACATTTCTGTTGTGGGTGCAGAGCAGTGACACAATGGGAGAGGGGTTGCTTTTTCTTTCTTTATACCCTTTTCCCTTGCACACACATCAATACATGCAACACAGAAGACACGCAGTCCTGTTTTCTGAGGCATGGATTTTAATTGAGAACATTAAGGATGAAGGAGGGACTTCACCTGAGCGCCATTATCCCAACTGAATTTGTAATTTGTGGTTCAAATTTGTAAGGAAGGAAGGAAGTTTTGACTGTGGATTTCAGGGTATTACTAGTTTCCTCCTCACAGACCTCCACCTTTGACACATGAACTCCATGTCCTGTGTAGGGTGGGTTTTAGAGAAAATGCTTATCTCAAAATGTCCCGACGGATCAATGTGTCTATGTGTGGTGGGGTTTTTTAAGAATAATGTGGGCGTGTTTTGAATTATCCATCTGTACTGCAGTCAGTATTGCCAAATTCTCATCAAGTTAAGGCAGAGGCCACAGTCTAAGATAGCTGGGAAAAGGGTTGGCCAAGGATTGAAAATGGCGGATAGTAAGGGTTAGGACCATATCTTAGAAGATCTCCTTCATAGAAATGGAGAGGAGCAGGATGAGGGGAAAACCTTTTGTTTATATGAGAGAGACCAAACCAAAAATTCGAGATATGCACTGTGAAGCAGAGAGAAATGCTTTGGACTCAAGAATCAAAAGTGGGATGGCGGGAAATGGGGAAACGTCTACCTCAAAGGCTCAGATAGGGAAGGAAAAGCAGGAGAGCAGCTTTTACCGTATTTTTCGCTGCATAAGACGCACCAATTTTTTAGGAGAAGAAAACAGGAAAATATAATCTGTTTTCTTCGCTCCATAAGACGCACAGACTTTCCACCCCCCTGTTTTGTGGGGGGAAAGTGCGTCTTATGGTGCGAAAAATACGGTATATACCGAGCCCAAAAGGAACTGTCTGTGTGGGGAGTGTTTCTCCCCATGTGTGTGTGTGTGTGTGTGTGTGTGTGTGTGTGAGAGAGAGAGAGAGAGAGAGAGAGAGAGGAGAGGGGGGGAATAATCTGTTTATGCTTTGTAGTTACATTTTGTTGAGCATAAGAGTTATACATGGATTTTGAACTACATGGGGGTCTGGCGTTTCTAACCCCAGCAGTGTTGAAAGGAGAAAGCGTAGGGATGAGTTGCCTTTAAAGAAAAGGATTTCCTATACACACACACACAATCTGCCAAAATAGGCCTAATTGACAACTGGGGCTGGCCCCCACTCTGCAAAGCCAGCAGGGAGCAAGCGCTGAGCTTCTCCCCAGACAGACGTAACAAGTATGTGGACAATTCATCCCCGAGGAAGAGAAATAACAGAGCGGTCGCATATTCCATGACAGCTGTTCTACACCCTGCGTTACCTGCGCAGGCAGCTCTTAAGGCTGTTGGATGATGAGTTTTTCAGTGACGGGCAGCTCCCTGACAAGCCATCTCCATTATGAAATGTATCAGGTGTCAGGCTTGCTAAGTCTTTATTTATTATTGCCTTGTAGTGTGAGGTTGTTACTGCCAACCGTCGTGCCTGCTAATAATCCTTGAAGTTCACCCAGTAACCTTTTCTCTCTCTCTCTCTCCTCCTTTCTTCCTGTCTTCACTCTGCGCCACCTGTTCTTCTGTCAGAAATAAAGATTTCAGACATAGGTAAGCCAACCAGTGAAGAACTGTCACTTCTTTTCCTTGTCTGTGTTGCATGCCCTCTTTCATTTCTTGCCTCGGGGATCTAATTGTGGATAATCAATATTGGTTTTTATTTTATTGTTTGCAAAGCACATCAAATCATGAGCCATTGTACAAAATTACAGGAAAAGCAAGCCTCCCACACACACAAACAAATGTGATTTTAATAATGGGCTTGTTCTTTGGAGGTGCTTTCTGCTTTTTGGTGGCGTTTTCAGACATTTTCTCCTTGCCTTTGTTTCCTGAGTTGTCATGGGAGATCTCATTCTCTTTCCATAATGAAGCACTCTTCTGGGAGAGAAATGGCAGTTTCTTAGCCCAAAAAATTGTGCAAAAAGGGGTGGGTAGGCTTCTTTGAGTAGCTCATGTGCTCATTTGCCCTGGGTGAAATAAACTACAATAATATATGCAAAATATGCATATGCCATTTTCACCTATTCCCTCATATATATTTTTTTCTGAACATCTTATTATCCCGCACCTTCACGACCCAGCTGAAGTCTTAGATACCACTAGGTTAAAAGCAAAACGGAAAGAAGCAGGCAAATAGCAAGGTTTTCAGATAAATTGCCCATCGTTGCCAGCCCACAAACAATCGTTATTCGTATGCATGCATGCTTAACACATTCGGAAAACATTGCTGACCTGCAACCCATGAGAACCCTAAGCCTCGCGCCACCCACCAAACTTTCAGAAAGTTCATTCATCCCCTGGGGAAAAAATTATTCAAGTGCCCCAACTCATATTATATCCCCATAAACTGGAGGTGGAGAGGATTTCTCTACTTGATAAAATAGTTTTGCACACAGCATTGTACGTCTACAATTTCTAGCCACATAAAGACTGGGGTCAGTATTTGGGGTCACGATTGTCGGGCATTGACCAAGACTTGAGAGGAAAGAGAAGGTGCAATAGTCTCTTCATATCTTAACTTCTTTATCAAGGTTCCCTCTAAGATGCATGCCTACACACCTCCACCCCCTTCCACACCATGCTCCTCCTCCTCTGTGTACCCACAGCTATTGCTTTCAACCTCATCAGTTCTGGTCATGACAGAATCCCATGTAGGATGACAAGTCCTACACGGAGGCGGAAGCAATAAGTTGCTTTTTTATCTCTGGGAAGTGGTACGGATGGACCAGAGGAAGAGGGAAATGAATGGACAATAGCAACAGTCCTGAGGGCAATGAAAATCGCTTGTCTAGGTGCACACCCAGCCACCCCCAGTACCACTAACTAAAACAAGAATATCTAGCGGCAGTTTTCACTTACTATTAGTGTTCAGTTGGAGATTGACAAGCTTGCCCAAAGGGGTTTCAATTCCTGTCAAGGTAACCCTCTGTGCCAACAGGACTTACCTTCCTCCTCTCACCTGCTCAGTGGGAACGGAAAGGTACACAACCTTGAGCCCTCCTGTCTTGCTTTCTGGACAGCCTAGCTTCTGTATGCAACTAGTCTTTTGGATTGGTAGCACGTGCAATGGGGCTTCCTCTAAAGATCTCAGGTTCAAGCTGCCTCTCAGATCTCATGGTCCCGTGCCGTTCCATGGTTCGTAGCTCAAAAAAAAAAAAACACCTCAATTTGAGCTTGGAAATCTTAGTTTCTTAGAATCTCAGACTCCGGGGTTGCATCCAGGTGTATCCTTTTATTCACAGCTCCTGAAAACAACTCCTCTAACTTGAAGGGGAGGGTGAGCTTTACCTGTTCTCCCTTTCCCTTAGAGCAGGCTTGTCCAACCCGCGGCCCAAGGGCCACATGTGGCCCAGGTCAGTTCGTAATGCGGCCCAGTGCAATTTTTTATTTTAAAAGAAATTCCAAAGTTTCAAGTTACACTGCCGGGGCATGTCACAACAGTAGAGGAGGAGAGAGAGAAGGAAGGAAGGAGTGGGAGGGGAGGGGACGGGGGGGGCTGCATGACTGCATTGCACCATCCCCGTCAATAGGTGGACCCCCTCCTGGCCCCATAAAGCCGCCGGAGTCAAAGCTGGCAGCCTTTGCTGTCTGAGATCACAGCTGCCGGTAAGCGCACTTGGAGCGGAGCTGCGGAGGACAGCTAGGGCTGCCCCCCCATGCGGCCCAAACCAAATGTATGTGCGGCCCAAACCAAATTTTCATCTTCTAATGCGGCCCAGGGAAGGTGAAAGGTTGGACACCCCTGCCTTAGAGCTTCCTGTGTTGCCCAGAAATATGCTCCACAGTGCTGGGAGTCAGCTAGGTTAGGGTGGAAAGGAAGGAGAACGGGCTAAAATGGCTTGATGTCCTGTTCTATTAAAGGAGACCACCCCATGGTCAACTATGATTCTGCAACCTTTAAAAATCCTTCATCTTCTAAGAAGGAAGACACGATTTGTTTATGGGTCTTTCCATATGAGTAAAATGGGGGGGGGGGAGCAGTTCTGAGGGGGAATTCTACAGGGCTTTCCAGACTGTTTTTACTACTTATTTCTGCCCACCCTTCCGAGAAAAAAACATTGTCAAAGAAAGGTCGATTTGTACTTAAAGATGCCTCTCGGAGTGGCGATTTTGCATTAAGTTCTGAAAGTTGACTTCCAACCATTCCTAGGTTCAATGCTCCCTGTTTTTCTTCTGGTCTGTTTTGTTTTGGTGATTTGTTTGTCCATTTGTTGCCTTTATCAGACACGATGCTGCCCGCCGTGTGTCTTGAAGGCATAAAATTTTATCCCCGGGGTCCCTGAAGTTCAGCCGTCGGTGTTTTAATCTGTGCTTTGACTCAACTTAGCAGTTACAGCTGGACCGTAGTTCGCCAGCTGAACCTTCTTATTTTAAGGCCCAAGTACTCCATCACTCCTTGAGAAGGTCAGTGGGGGGGACTTGCAGGCATCTGTAAATCCACCCCCCCACCTTTCCCTTCTCGAAGTGGATGGCAGGGTCACATTGTCCAATTATGTGTCTACAAATCACCCTCGTCAGTATCCAATTTGGAGAAAGGCTCCGTTAGAAGGGCTCTGAAAATCCTGAGGCAAACAAGGGGCCAGGGGAGATGTCAGGCCGGTTATTAATGCCTCTCCTGCCCACCTCCGGTGATTATGAGCGGCTCAACTGCTGACTGACATTCAGCCTCATCTCAGCGAAGACAGCAGCGAGCGCTGGGGCCTGATAAAAACGGCTGGTGGATTCCCACAGGGAAGCTTTCTTCCTCTCCACTCCCCACCCGGCACCACCAAAGTGGATGCCACTTGCTCAGCCTGAGTGACGGGCAAGTAAATGAAATAATACCCTGCCAGTTTGCTGTCACCGGGAAGGAATACAGATGGGGCCCAGACTGCCAGGCTGAGTTGCTGAAGGTCAGAGTATTTTATTTAGCAAGAATCAGTGTCGTCGAGTGCAGATGGAATCTGTTCAAACTTTAATAGGGTAAATCACAGGGGGATATTCTGGGATAAATCAGAAAGGCCTTTCTCTCCTCCCCCCACCCCGGCCCACCTCCTGCCCAGGGTCCCCTCTGAGAAGGAGTGGCTCCGTTAATTGAAATGAAGAATTCGTTATGCAGGGTTTTTTTCCCCCCTCCTCCACAAAGAGTGAAAGAAGTGAGGAGATGTACTTGCAGGATTTGTTATTGTCGGTAATATAGTATATGTGACCGGAGCTGCCACTAGAAATCTGTACGAGCAGTGTGGGAGCTACCTATATGATGTCCAGACCATATGACATGAGGAGGATTGAAGAATTAAGCTGCGACATTGGGTGACTGCCCCAGGACATCATCTCCCTCAAAAGGGGCAGCCTATGGGTGTCGTTGACCCTCCCACCGCCATCTCTTTCTCAAGAGATATAATCCCAAAGGTAGAAGCAATCGAGGCCAAAATGGGAGAACTCATTTTCACCGTTCTCTCTGCCTATCCATCCATCCATCCATCCATCCATCCATCCATCCATCCATCCATCCATCCATCCATCCATCCATCCATCCATCCATCCATCCATCCATCCATCCATCCATCCATCCATCCATTTATTGCCTTTACAGCCCACTTTTCCTCCAGCCAGCCAAGCATGCCTGGATTGTGTCCTTTCACTTTATCCTCACAACAGTAATCCTGTCAGGAAGGGCAGTGGCTGGCCCAGAGTTCACTCTGGTGGATCACGTGGCTTTGGTTAGGACTTGAATCTGGCTTTTCTAAGTCTTAGCCCAGCACTCTTGGCCACAAAACCACGCTGATGCTTTTTTTTCTCCCTTAATATGCCCTCTGTTTTCAGTGATGGGGTGCCTGCCCCCACAAAATGCATGAACATGATAGCATGTAAGGATAGCCCCATAAGTGGCAAGTTCAAACTTGTGCCCTCAACAAGAATACTACAAGGATGTACAAATCTCCGTTTCAACTTCATGGTGTTCCCCTGAATTCCAGCTGCAATTTGTTCTCATCCTTGTCTTGCATCCGATAGTGAGAGATCAGTATTCGGTTGCTCCATGGTAGTAATTTCGACACATTTTAAATGCTATTTTCCTAATGTGCATGTTTTATTTACACATTTTACCTAATGTATATACATTTCCCCCCAATTAACCCAAGTGTGTTCACACATATTGTTTCGATTTCGTGCGTCCTGCTATTCACTTTTTCAAATGAATACATTGTTTTGCTTTTATCTCTCCCTAACAACCCACCAGCCTTGCAGATAAAGTGAATTTTTCAAAACAAGCTGTGAACTCTCCTGCAGTGAGTCTTGGGAAGTCTTTTCTTGAGGAGGTGGAATCCCAACAGAACACTTTCCCACATCTAAAATATTTTCCACTCCTAAAACATTGAGGCTCTCCATGAAAATCATCCTAAGCTATTCTCAGTACAAAATCTGAAGCCATTTCAATTGGCTCAAGCAGGGAGATGCTGAGCCATGGGGGTGAATGGTAACGCAGCGTCCTTCCTAGTATACCCACCTGCCCAAGAGAAAGTAGTGGTCCACATCCGGTCAGAAGGCCTGGAGAGATTGAATTCCTGTAGACTATGACACTCTGGTTTCAGTTGGATTATGCCAGGCATGTAGAGCCAGCTAGATATCTACCCACCCCTGAAAGTTAGTCATCTTCGTCCTGGTTGAAGAATTCACTAAGGATGGATTCTTGAGCTGGAAACCATCCCTTTCAACAGGCTCTCTCACGACGTTTCTAGCTTGGAAGGCCCCGGGTAAATCAGCTTTTTGCAGCTCTCCTCCGTTTTGCAGCTCTCCTCAGTGCTATGTCTCTGCCTCATCTCTTTTCCAGCTAGCCGGCTTCATGACCCTGCAATAGATCAGTGGTTCTTAACGTGGGCGATAATGCCCCCCAGTGGGCGATTTCATTTTTCAGGGGGGCGGTAGAACGAAAAGGGGCGGTGTGGGGGCGTTGGAGCAGAAGGGGGCGGTAGGGGGCGCTGGAGCAAGCCAAACCTGTGAAGATGGCTGCAGCCCTTTTACAATGTGCAGGAATATATATTTTCTTCCAATCTTAATTTAGTTTCAGAGTTGTCGTCTTGAAATTTTTAGTTCCTGCATTGCGGTTTGTTTTTATGCCCTTTTTATATTTCTTTTTGCGTCTTAAAATTCGCTTGCAACTAAATCATTAAATGTTACTTTTTGGGGGCATTTCATTTTCTTGGAATTGAATTTTGTTTTCAGGGGTCATTGGATTTAAGTGTCTTGAATGAATGAATGAATGAATGAATGAATGAATGAATGAATGAATGAATGAATGAATGAATGAGATATCATCACCGTGGGGAGGGGGGGCGATGATAACTTCCTCAATGGCTCAAGGGGGTGTTTCTTTCAAAAAGGTTAAGAACCACTGCAATAGATCACATTCACATCCTGATTCTTGATTACAGGTGTGTACCCCGTAGGAATAAACGAGTCGTTCTGCCTTATTTATTTCTGCAGCCACAGCCCCGCTCATAAATATTACTTGACAACGGACCCCATTGCTGGATCCATCTACCTCTCCGACACCAGCAGCCGCCGCATCTTTAAAATCAAGTCGACAACTGTGGTGAAGGATGTGGTGAAGAACTCGGAGGTGGTGGCTGGGACAGGAGACCAATGCCTTCCGTTTGATGAGACCCATTGCGGAGATGGAGGGAAAGCCACTGAGGCCACACTGACAAGTCCCAGAGGTAAGATGAGCGACCGCTAGATATTCGTCACTAACAAGTATTCATAGCATGGTCTCTGGCTTCCTCTAGTGGCTGGTTCTGGTAATACATCATGAAAATAGTTTTTTCTGGATTTTTTTTCCTTTAATGTTTTTAATATTTTCAGACTTTGGCTAAGTGAAACTGTGGATACTGAACCAGTGGATATGGGAGTCCTACTGTGCTTTGAATCTTCAGCTGGTGGGCTTTCACAGCACTACAGATGGAATATTAAATGCCGCTGTTGGTTCCTCTTTTCTCTATTGCTGTTTATCTTACCATTACAGTGGGGTCTTGACTTGAGAACTTAATCCGTATTGGAAGGCGGTTCTCAAGTCAAAAAGTTCTCAGGTCAAATCTGCATTTCCCAGAGGAATGCATTGAGAACCATTTGATCCGTATCTGCTCTTTTCCGTCCATAGAAACTAATGGGAAGCTGCTATTCCGCCTTCAACCACTGGAGGGGGATATCTTGTTTCTTTTTTTCTTAGGTCAAGAAAGGTTCAGGGAAGGCAGGGAAAATACAGTCCAGGCAGTACCAGGCAGTCTGAAGACTGTCTCCCAATCCACTCTCTAAACGCTGGGAGGAGTGAGGAAGCAGACAGGCACCCCTTTCACTGGCCAACAGTTAACTGAAAGTTCAAATTTTGCACTTTCCCTGCCTCCCACGTGTTTTTTTTTTCAGTTTGTAACTCAAATCTAACTACAGTATGTAAGTCAATATTTTCCTATGAGAGCAGTTCTTAAGTCAAAATGTTCTTAACTCAAGCCGTTCTTAAGTCAAGACCCCACTGTAGTTAGTGGTACTAGAAACATCTTCAAGGCCATCAGAGGAAGGAAATCATCCAGGTGAGGCAGCTGGGCTATTAGATGCAAAGGAATATGAAAGAGGATTGGAAAGCTGTGAAGAAGCTGACTTGGTTATTTGTCTCTGCCTTGACTGCAGAAAAGGTGTTTTGCACCTCCGTTTTCAGGAAGCTGAGCTTTAAGAACTGGGATAAATAGCAAGGACAAGACATAGATTTCCAAGACTTACCAACAAGTTGAAAATTGGTTGTTGTGGGTTTTTCGGGCTTCTTGGCCGTGTTCTGAAGGTGGTTCTTCCTAACGTTTCGCCAGTCTCTGTGGCCGGCATCTTCAGAGGACAGCAAACTGTGCTCTGGGTAAGGCTTGAGAGTGGAGTATTTATGGCTGTGAGAAGGCTTGTTTGTGAGAAGGCTATTGTCCTATCAGGATATGGTTAATTAGTATGTTTTGTTGTGGCTGTATTGTTTTGATAAGGAGGGGTGATTGACCAACGAACTCCACCCAGCCACAAGGTCAGGGGATTACTACACACAAAACACCAGCTAATGACACCCATCAACCACAGGGACAGATAATCTCCCCTCCTTATCAAAACAATACAGCCACAACAAAACATACTAATTAACCATCTCCTGATAGGACAGTAGCCTTCTCACAAACAAGCCTTCAGCAGTTTGCTGTCCTCTGCAGATGCCGGCCACAGAGACTGGCGAAACGTTAGGAAGAACCACCTTCAGAACACGGCCAAGAAGCCTGAAAAACCCACAACAACCATTAGATTCCGGCCGTGAAAGCCTTCGCGAATAAGTTGAAAATTATCAGGTTTTTTTTTTTTATGGACAGCCTCCAGACAGGACGTGCTACAGAACTCAAGTATGTATCAGTTAAATGAAATTATTGAAGGATTTTGCTGACAAGTCATCATTACGGCTTCTGCAAATAAGTCCAACTCACCAGCCTTTGAGAGATCAGTTAACCGCGAGACATAGTTGGACTTTCAAATTTTATGGATAAAGCCCTTCACCAAACATTTCTCAGCAGACATGGTTGGTTGAGAGCACAAATCCTCTTGCAAATTATTTATCTATTTATTACTCCTTAAAAAGGACCCAAGATGACTTACATCATTAAAAGACAATATTAAAGCTAACAGCAGTGAATATACAAATAATGATAAGGATCAAACCAATGCATACTAAAACAAATATAAAGAATATCAAAACACATTCAAAGCAGTAGGGTACAAGGATCCATTTAAAATACCCCACTCAGGCAGCTGGGCGCTTAGGGAAAGTTTGGTGGTGACAAGTAAGAATAAATAGGCTGATGAATAAACACTTCTCACAGTGAAGAGATATTTAAAAATGTGTTCCCCTAAGGTTCTGTTTTGGAGTGAGCCAGTGACTGCCGTCTTTTTCATGAATGTTCTGGCTGATAGGGTGTGCAGGCAAGATGACCAAGTTTACAAATGACAGTAAACCATTCTATATGGTCAGAACTGAGTGTGAAGAACTGCAGAAAAATTTCTTTACCGTGTTTCCCCGAAAGTAAGACAGGGTCTTATATTAATTTTTGCTCCAAAAAAACATATTAGGGCTTATTTTCAGGAGATATTTTATTTTACAGTCATGTCATCTTCTTCTGGTTCCTGCAAAATGGCGGAGGGTGGGGTTTCACTTAACTAGGGCTTATTTTTGGGGTAGGGCTTATATGATGAGCATCCTGAAAAATCCTACAGTGGACCCTCTACTTACAGAATTAATCTGTATTGGAATGGTGGCTGCAGGTCGAAAAGTCTGTAGGTCGAGTCTCCATTGACCTACAATGCATTGAAAACCAATTACTTTGTAATTGGCCGTTTTTGTTCCGTTTTTGTTCCAGTTTAGTTTTTTTCTGGTATGTAAGTCGATTCTCCAGCTGCAAGTTGAACCTAAATTTTGCAGCCAGACAAGTCTGTAACTCGAAAAGCCTGTAAGTCAAGCCGTCTGTAAGTCGAGGGTCCACTGTACTAGGGCTTATTTTCAGGTTAGGTCTTATTTTCAGGGAAACAGGGTAGTTTAAGGCCTCGTTTGGAGGAAATGACATAGAATTTGGGGGCAAAAGTAAATTGTAATTACATCTATAGTGGTGGGATCTGAACCGACAGTTGCTAACCTAGGTGGTCAGATCCTGGACCAGGATAGGGGTACGTGGCTTACCCCAAAATAGGAAGAGGGCACTTCTCTCCCCAGTCATAAGACATCACTGCAATGCAGGGAGGTGGGTAGGGGCTCTGGTTGAGAACTGGTTGATGCCTTCAACCCAGAGTAAGACTACTGTAAAAAGGGTGAATTCTGCGTTAGGAATAATGAGAGACGAGACCAGGCCAAAATTGCCAGTATATTAACAGCTCTGTATTCATAGAGGTTGATTTACCTTGGGACCACATTTGTAAAATGATTTTGATGACTGCATCTTAAAAAAAATATGGTGGACTTGGTTTGTGTGGAGAAAATTGTAGTCAAATGAGGGGAAGCTACAACTTTAGGTAAAAAGGTAAACGTTTCCCTTGACATTTAGTCCAGTCGTGTCCGACTCTAGGGCGCGGTGCTCATCCCCATTTCCAAGCCGTAGAGCGAGAGTTTTTGTCCAAAGACAGTTTCTGTGGTCACGTGGCCAGCGCCACTAGACACGGAACGCCGTGACCTTCCCACTGAGGTGGTACCTATTTATCTACTTGCATTTGCATGCTTTCGAACGGCTAGGTTGGCAGGAGCTCGGACAAGCGATGGGAGCTCCCTCCGTCGCGTGGATTCAATCTTACGATGAATCCAACCTTGCAGCACAGAGGCATCTGTGGTTTAACCCACAGCGCCACCACGTCCGCCTACAACTTTACTGGATCACTAATATAAGGGGGGGGGGGGGAAAGATGATGAGGGCATGGTTGAAGTTTATATGCATGGTGTGAAGCCAGTAGACAGAATACTCAGAAGGAAAAGAAACTTCTACAACATTGGGGTGTTAAGCAAGAGTAAATGTTCAAGGATTAATTTATCTTGCAGTGGCTGGGGCACGCCACAGCTGTGGGCATCTTACAGCTTCCCATCTTGGGCTGACCTCAGTGTCATAGAATTCAGTCACCTTTGCAGGATGTGGAGGAAAGAACATGGTTGATCTTTTGCACACCTTCCATGCTCAAGCTCAACAAAGCCAGGGGAAGACTCGGTGTCTTTGACGCTGCGAGTCGGTTGCGTTGTACATCTCTGGCAGGGTGGTGACCCCTCGAGAGAAAACACGGTAGACGGGTGACAGGGTGCGTGAGACTCCACCAGCAAGCTCGCACAGCAGGACTGTGCCGTCTTTTTCATCGAGAGCCGAGCCAAAGTTTGTGAGAAAGACCTTTTGGCAAGGAAACTTTTGTGGCTGCGGAAGTGGCGGCCGTTCTGCCTGCGCTGTTTCCACCGCCGCTGCTCCTTGGGAGCAGCACGGGAGAAAAATCACTGGCAAAAAAAGTAACAAGGCTGTGCTCTTGTCGTTCCTAATATTGGACCCCATCCCTGGAAAACGGTGGGACCGTTCTCGCCTCAAAAGAAACACGGTGTGGTCCCCGCTCGCAAAGCGGTGGGCTGAGGATTCAAGGGGCCTCTGAGGTATCTTCTTTCCACCTCCAATCTAAAAGGGCCGCTTGAGTAGAAATTACTTCTCCACACAGATCACCACCCCAAAAAAAGTTAGCTGCCCTCACTGGGACAATCCCGAATTGCCTCCCAAGCCATTTCATGACCCTTTTTTATTCATAGGAGGGAGGAAGAAGAGGTTCCGTTTTTCTCCTCAGTTACCTTTTTCTAAACTTAAAAGCGCCTTGTATTCAAGGACTTGCAATCTGAAACAGCAATTTCTCCAACTAAAGCAGCTTTCTCTGTGCGTAAGACAGACTAAAGAGTCTTCGGCTATCATTTATTTTGGGGAGGGGACATTTCTGGGAGGTCCCTGAGGGGATAACAGATGAAAGATAGATCACAGGGGCAGAAGGTTCCAGATAGACTTCTGGTGTACGATGCTTCGCTTCGGCAGAAACAAGAACGCAAGTAACCTGTTGTTCCAATGAAATTCTAGCAAATCTTTAGATTCCGCAGGGAAGCGATTTTGTTTCCTTGGTCGAAGCAAACCATTTGAGCAACAAGGTGGTGAAACGATGACTTCAGAGCGAAGTCATCAAGAGAGTAGATCATAGCAAGAACACTAGGCAACTAGAGTCATGGAATAATTGAGCGGAAAGAGGCCTATACGGCTGTAAAGTGCAACCCCCTGCTTGAGGCAAGAATCCAAATCAAAGCAGATCTGACAAGTGGTTGTCCAATCTTTTTTTTTTTAATGCCTCCAGCTTTGGAGCACTCACCACCTCCCACGGTCATTGGTTCTATTGTTGTACTTCTCTAACATTTTTTTCAACATTTTTTTTTTATTATTTTTTAGCACAGGGGGTGACAAAAAGGAAAAGGGAATTGGAATTGATGAGGAAGAGGGGAGACAATAACATACTGATATCCAATCTATACCAAGATTTTAAGTTATTCTATTTACTCTTTTCTGCCTTGTAGATAAAGTTCTCATTTCAATATACATCTGTTATTCAGCTGCTGCCTGTTGATTCAGTCCACTTGTTAAATAGATCCCATCTTTCTGTTGCCTTTTGCAGGGGTTGATCTTTCATGACTTCTGCTAAGATATCCATTTCGGCTATTTCCCGTATCTTTTCAATAAGATCTTCTTCTTTCGGTACCATCGGGCTTTTCCAATTTCTAGCATATATAATTCTAGCTGCCGTCACAATATATATAACTATATATTCCTTTGACTTATCTATATTATCGGGTATCATACTCAATAAAAACAATTCTGGAGTTAATGGCACCTTACAGAGCAATATTTGTTCCAACATAGCATGCACTCTTTTCCAGTATTTTTTCGCTACCCCACACGACCACCACATATGATAATAACTTCCCATTTGTGTTTCACATTTCCAACACTTATTTGATACATCTGTATACATCTTTGACAATTTTTCTGGGGTCATGTGCCACCTATAAACATCTTATATATATTCTCTTTAAAATTGACTGATCTTGTGAGCTTTATGTTATTTTGCCATATTTTCAGCCATTCATCAATATCAATGTTATGCCCTATATTTTGTGCCCACTTAATCATAGATTCTTTAACCGTTTCATCTTGCATTTTAATTTCCAGCATATAATTATACATTTTCTTAACAATTTGTTCTTTTGAACCCAGTAAAAGTTTATCAAAAATCGTTTGCTCTGAGTAGAAACTTTCTATTTTCTAACAATTAAGACTTTTTCCTGATATTCAGCCTAAATCTGGCTTCTGGTAGCTTGAGCCCATTATTACATACACTCTGGGAGGATTGAGAACAGATCCTGCCCCTCTTCTGCATACCTTTCACATATTTGAAAAGTGTTCTCATATTTCTCAAGGCTCAATATGCCCAGTTCTTTCATTCTTTCCTCTCTAGCCCCCTGATCGATTTTATTTCCCTTCTCTGAACTTGCTCCGATTTGTTGGCATCCTTCGTCAAGTGCGGTGCCCAAAACTAGACGCAGTACTCTAGATGAGGCCTAACGAGTGCTGAACTGCCACCTGGCATGCAGGATGAGAGGGCTATCTTATGAATAGATATGAGGCAAACAGAAGGAAATTATGGTCCACCAGGTCTGAACATCCATGTATATCACATTGTTGTTGTTTAGTCATTTAGTCGTGTCCGACTCTTCGTGACCCCATGGACTGGAGCACACCAGGCCCTCCTGTCGTCCACTGCCTCCCGGAGTTTGGTACCAAATTCATGTTGGTAGCTTCGATGACACTGTCCAACCATCTCATCCTCTGTCGTCCCCTTCTCCTCCTGCCTTCACACTTTCCCAACATCAAGGTCTTTTCCAGGGAGTCTTCTCTTTTCATGAGATGGCCAAAGGATTGGAGCCTCAGCTTCAGGATCTGTCCTTCCAGTGAGCACTCAGGGTTGATTTCCTTCAGAATGGCTAGGTTTGTACTCCTTGCAGTCCAGGGGACTCTCAAGAGCCTCCTCCAGCACCGCAATTCAAAAGCATCAACTCTTCAGCAGTCAGCTTTCTTTATGGTCCAGCTCTCACTTCCATATATCACTACAGGAAAAACCATAGCTGTGACTATTCAGACTTTTGTTGGCAAGGTGATGTCTCTGCTTTTAAAGATGCTGCCGAGGTTTGTCATCACTTTTCTCCCAAGAAGCAGGCATCTTTTAATTTCGTGGCTGCTGTCACCATCTGCGGTGATCGTGGGAGCCCAAGAAAACAAATTCTGTCACTGCCTCCATATCTTCCCCTTCTATATCACGTAGACCAGGCCAATTTCAGCTGAGTTAAATTACAGAGTGGATGTAACTTTTCCAGCTTTGGGGTTGCCTCCAGCTGCAGAATACTTTGGGTGTGTGCGAATGTTCAGCTGGTTTCCGAATGATTGGAATGATTATGCTCTTTGACTGTAACTCACAGAATCCCCCCAGCATTGCTGGCTATGGAATTCTAGTATGTGTATTCCCCCAAAAACTAAACTTTCCGAGCTCTGGCTGGATGTGTTCTTGCCTGTTGCCTGATTGATGTTGCTTGTCATTTCCCAAATGAGAGGCATTACTTTTACACAGTGGCTAATTTGAGTTATTTTATTGCGCCTTACCCCGTGGAGCAGTTCCACAAAGATAGCAGTCTCTGGATTCAATTATCCTGGGGATTCTCTTGGCTGTTTTGGTTTTTTTCTGGAGGATGCAATCAAAACTGCTGGGTCTCTGTGCTAGTTCACATGGGGCAAAACACATGTTGTTGGTGCTGGGTTTTGTAGCACACAGACACACATAGCTCTGGGACATAAAGCACTTGGGAAACCAAGAACTTGCAGGGTTGTGTGCATTCTCTGTCAAGTGTTCCTGTGTGAGAGTGAGAACTTGTTTCTTAAGTAGCCTGAAGTTTTCAGCTTTCTTCTTTAAAACAACAGAGCAGAAAAGAAAATGCTTCTACAACAGGCTGAGCTTATTTTCTCTTGCTGACTGAGAGCAAAGATGATGCAAGACCAGCCTAGCAGTGGTAATAATAATAACAACCATTATTATTATTATTATTATTATTATTATTATTATTATTATTATTATTATTATTATTATTATTATTATTATTATCATCATCATCATCATCATCATCATCATCATCATCATCATCATCATCATCATCATCATTATTATTATTATTATTATTATACTCATTTATCAATATAACTGGTGAACGGGAGTGTACGAAACTGTCATGCTTAAACATGCAGAGTCAAGCAAATTTCCAGAAGAGATTATCTCTTTGCAAAATCATTTGAATTTCAGCATGCAAGCTAGCAGATTATTATTGTTATTTGAAAAGTAGTCTTATACTGGTATTCTATAACAGATAAATTTTTAAACAACAACTTATCAGTTAAATATTTTCATAAGAACTCAGGGCAGTTAACAGTCTGTACAAATAACATAGTTAAAATCACAAATCTAAAACCACATATTACATGTACCTAAAATTACAAACGCGTGTAATCACAAATTGCAGGTGTCTGCTAAAATACAATACAGTAAAGCCAAATACAAATAAGCAGCAGACGGCGACAAATTAAATGTTTGCCCACTCCCTGGACGTTTCTTTAAATACATATGTCTCTTAAGAGTTTGAAAGACATCATAGCTAGGTGATCACTGAAGAGGCATATGGGGAGAGGGCTTGTATAGAATTCTTATGCTGTGTGGGATCAGGGCTGAACAAAGTTGCTGCTGCAAAACCGCATGGATCATGACATATTGCATATCATTTGTGTTGGCATGACCCCTCGGTTCCATCCTCATGTCTTGTTTTGAAAGACAGTTTTCACCTAAACTGGATTTAGGTATTCTGTCCCTTCTTACACTTTCAGCTGAACCCTCTTCTGAATGACTCTGGGGCCATTGTACAATCAACCCAGAGCGTGAAAGTGTTATCCGGGGGGGGGGGGGGGAATATGATATAGCTACCATCACTGCAACAGGCCATACTGTCTGTGGGATTCTGACAGTTGTCACTGGAAAAAAAAAAATACTATTTCCAACGTTTTAGGGGGGAAAAAACTTGCATTGCTTTAGCTAAAAGCTAAGATTCCAGATAACAAGCTTCATCTGCCATGCTAAAAAGCTTGTGTGGGTGTGTCACACAAACTTTATCACCCATCTCTGCCCAAAAGCTGTTTCGACTCATTTCACCTGGAGAACTGCAGAAATTCCAGAGCTTATAATGAATTTCCACATTGCCAGTAGATTAAAGAGTTGCCTCTTTTTATTCATTATCCGCTTCTCATACCCTTCCTTTCTTAAAAGCAATCGAAAGGGGACTAAAATTAGCAGTTCCCAACTTGTTGCTGTTGACACAGAAGCGCTCCCCCACTGTGGGGTGTGTGTGTGTGCAAAAATGTTGTGGCAGCTGAATTGCCTGAAAAGCCTGCAATTAACGGAAATTATAGTCTGTAAGAAAAGGAGAAATTAAGACACAAATCGTAGTATTATTTTGAAAAAGGGACCTATTTCTTATTGGGACATGATGCCGAATTCATAAACAAAACCAGATTTCTCCCTGCGTTCGCCTAGAGATAACAAATTGAAATAAACGATTGAAGGAAAGCTCAGATTCATTAATCCAATCAAGTCAAGTGTGTAGGCTCAATGCAGGGGGAGATCCATGTAAGTACACCGGAGGCTCCTCAGATAAGCACCCAAGATGTTGCATGTGTGTGTTCCTACTTTTGTGACCCATCTTTTACTCAGTTACAGAAGAAGAGTCACTCAGAGAAAATATATGTATGTGACATGCAAAATTATTATGTATGGGTTTACAGCTGGGTCTTTCAAGGCAGCCGTGCCCCCTCGTTCTAACGAACATCCCTTCTCCCATCTTTGTATTCACACTATACCTCAAAAGTGATCAGAAGATCCAGAGTGGAAAACAAGCAAACCCCACTAGTTGCCTTACCGTTTAACCTACTGTAGCGAAAGTCTTTTGTAGTATAAAGCCAGGTAGTTATCTCTGTTTCGGTACCACACTCCTTCTCTCTAAGCATTTACTTGTTCCTTACTTCCCTTTGGTTATGCAGTTAAAGTTTTGGAGTTTTTTAAATGGCTATACATGCTGGGTTTCTTTCCTCTTTCCAGGCATCACAGTGGACAAATTCGGCTTCATATATTTTGTGGATGGTACCATGATCCGGCGCATCGACCAGAATGGGATCATCTCAACTGTACTTGGCTCCAACGACTTGACATCCGCTAGGCCTCTGAGCTGTGACTCAGTCATGGACATTTCCCAGGTACTCAGCCTGTCATGAGATACTTTTCTATACCCTGCATTGCGTTTATCTTCTTCTTCTTTAGACATTGTGTGATCTAGGGTGCTCTTCTTACAGCAGAACTTTCCATTTCTTATCTTTTCAGCTGATTATCTTTTTCCAATTATTTTTTTTTAAATTGCATTTGAAAAAAAAACCAACAAACTACACTGTCTGTCACCATTCTATAGCTCAGCATTCCCACTCAGTGGTTAGAATGTTTGTGAATATTCCATAACATCCCTGCATCCCAATTCCTAGAGACCCACCCTCTGTTCCATCTTTTCAGTCAGATTAGAATCAGTGTCCAGCCTACTGTTGGACGGGGGTTCACAGGAGACCAAGCAGTTGGTACTTTTGGACAGGTGTTCTATAGACCACCATATTCCCTGCGAGATGAGCCCAGAAAGAATTTTCTCTATTAGTTTGTGCAGTCCTGTGCAACCTGGTCACCCTGTTGTGTACAGAGGTCTTCGCCAAGAAAACACGGCTCTTTCCTTCCAAAACACTGTTTGCCAATAACCAGTGAGTCTGTTGCTACAAAGTGCCTTCTGTGCATTTGTGTGTTGTCGAGTCTGTTCCAACTTACAAGGACCCTAATACAGTGGTGCCTCACTCAACGATTTCCCAGCTCTATGACAAAATCGCTGTACGATTAGGTTTTTGCTATCGCAAAACGATGTTTCAAATGTTTTTTCCCCCGTTAACGATGATTGGTTCCTGCTTCGGGAACTGATTTTTGCTTTACGATGATCAGCAAACAGCTGATCATCAGGTTTCAAAATGGCTGCCGACTGCTGAAAATGGCTCCCCGCTATGTTTTTGGATGGATTCCTCGCTTTACAGGCAGCATAAATGGCTGCCCCTATGGAGGATCTTCACTGGACAGTGAGTTTTCAGCCCATTGGAACACATTGAGGGGTTTTCAATGCGTTTCAGTGGGCTTTTTTATTTCGCTTTAAGACGTTTTCGCTCTACAGCGATTTCGCTGGAACGAATTAACGTCGTTAAGTGAGGCACCACTGTATGTTTTTTGAAGCATGTGAAAAGCTCAAGGAGTGATTTAACATTGCCATCCCTCAGGGAGTTTCCATGACGAAGCAGAGATTTGAACTCAAGTCTCCTGAGTTTTCATCTAACACTCTGTCCACCTTACCATACTGGCTGTCACACTGTGCCTTCGCCAGTCTTGATTTAAAAAGGTCGCTGGAGTGTGCCTGTCACAGTGGAATGGTGGGTGGACTGTCGTTCCAGTTCAGAACAACAGATAAGAGAGACATACACAGATGAGGTTAGATATATCATATAACCTTTAGTTTCCTCCACCTCTATATTATTTCCTTTATTACCCCATTTGAGTCTCTGGATTGCCATCCTCATGTCTAATTCTTTTCCCAGACCAATGGTTTCCAAATTTTCATATTTTCCATTTTGTCAATTATTCTATCAAAGAAGGTGGGTCTCATCATGATAGAAATTAAAAGTCTGCTTCTTTTTCTCTGAGAAGGATACTTACATGTTTCCGGGCATTCTGTCATCATCCTACGTTATGAAATACAACCAGACAAAAATAGCAATTCCGTTAAAAGTTGAAAACTGTAATCATACTGTTGATAATAATTTTTATTGCTATGGTGACATTACTAGGCACCGTTAAATTTATGCATGGCAAGTAAGATCGGTAGGAGATGATATGTCAAGATGTGTAGGAGGATAAGTAGAGTATGAGACATTTGAGTAATGATTGTTTTGTCTAGGCCACTTCTGGATCACACTTGGTGGTACATGTGTCACTGGTGGATCACCTCTGTTCTGGACTATCAAAAAGAAGTCTTGTCCTCCCTAGCTCTTTTTCAGGTTTTCCCCCAACTTCTTTATTTCATTCTCTCTGCTTCCCGTAGGCCTGTGGCTCCTTTTCCCTGCCCCTTCCCACCCAACATGTCAGCCTTCTCACTCAGCCTTCCTTCCCACTTCTTCAGCTTT
This sequence comes from Pogona vitticeps, assembly GCF_051106095.1. Lineage (NCBI taxonomy): Eukaryota > Metazoa > Chordata > Lepidosauria > Squamata > Agamidae > Pogona > Pogona vitticeps. The sequence continues at coordinate 259,666,434 of NC_135785.1, forward strand.
GACGCCACTTCTTGAGACACCTTTGAGCTTCTAACCCGCTTTCCTTCCTGTCTTCTGGACTTGCGTTGGGGTTTCTCTCAGCCAGACTTGCCCGGCTTTGTGAGCATTCTGCCACTCATGTTCCCACGCAGAAGCTCAAATGTCTATGAACATTCCGTGACACACAGCTCAGCTCATGAGTAGAAGAAAAATCCAGGGGAGGCAATTTTTTTTAACCTGAAACCTACGCTGGATAGTTGGCATGTGCATCCATTACAATGCAGCCCAAACTCAAAACATCTTCGGGTTTATTGTTACCTGTGCAACCAATGTGCTCATCACAAACATTTCCCCCCGTCTTTCCATCTGTGTCGGAGGCTTTATAAATTGAACACAGTGCATTCGAGGCGACAGGTTCAAATTAACATCTCAGAAACAGTGATTGAAGTCTGTTCTGCCTAAATTATCAACAGCAGGGAAATGAAGAATCTGGAATTGCATCAGACTGCAAGCAGGTCGTGATGGGTATCACACTGAGCTGTTTAAAAGTTTTTTTGCTGCTCAAAAGTTTTGTTCGTTTGTGTTTTTTTAAGAAGTATTCTAACACCTGTATTTTTTTTTAGCTTAAAGTAGACAGAACCAGTGCTGCCTTGGGGTTTAGGTTTGGGGACTCCCAGCCATCTTGATAATTAGTACCAGTCCAGAGGTTAAACCTCAAAAACTAGAAGGGCTGAACACCCCAAATTATGATTGCAATGGCTTCAGTGTTTCTGCAGAAACACAGCTCCTAGCTGGAAAGCTGGAAAGCTGTTAAGTTAGGTATAATAGAAGTCAACGGGGTTTTTCCTTTTGTAGCCACCTGTGTAATTTCCATGTTTCCACCTGGCACCTGTTCCTTTGGTTTCTTCTTCTCTGATTTGAAAAGATTGTCCCTGTTTCTTTGTAATATCAACCCCACCGCCTGCCATTTTAAGCAGGCTAAAAGGTCACCTTGCCTGATGGGCCAAAGGTAAACTTTAATGGTTTAAATTAAAAATAATTTTAAAAATGTCTTAGCATATTGTGGCTTTCATTCTGCAAGCAGAAACCTGAGATAGATTTAGACTGAGGGTTTCATCACTTGGGTATTGTTTTTAAGGGCCGCTTTAAAGTAAAAAGGGACGTAGGTAGCACTGCGGGTTAAACCGCAGAAGCCTCTGTGCTGCAAGGTCAGAAGACCTGTAGTTGTAAGATCGAATCCACACAACTGAGTGAGCCCCCGTCGCTTGTATCCAGCTCCCGCCAACCTAGCGGTTCTAAAGCATGCAAAATGCAAAAATGCGAGTAGATAAATAGGTACCACCTCAGTGGGAAGGTAAACGGCATTCCATGTCTAGTCACGCTGGCCAAGTGACCACGGAGGATTGACTGCAGACAAACGCTAGCTCTGTGGGTTGGAAACGGAGATGAGCACTGCCGCCTAGAGTCGGACATGACTGGACAAATTGTCAAAGGGAATCTTAAAGTAAAAGGCACTTCTTTATTTGCTGATTGTTCAGCACAATTGGTCCCTGGCTTTGTTGCTTTAGTCTTTCCAAGAATGAGTAGACTGGAGAAGGGTGGGAATGGGAGGAAAAGCACAGAATATAAAATCATCATCATCATCTTAGAACTGCTCCTGTAGATCCCTCCCAACCTCAAGCTCCATAGCCAGAGACCTAAACAAGAAGAACCCTGTATGTAATTTTGCAAAATCCCACAGCCACCTTGTCCACCCCCTTATGCTGCGGTTTGGGAGCACTAACCGGTCCTGATCCTGCTTAATTTCTGATGTCAGGCAGGATCGGTGCGTTCATGGTGGCAAGCATTTTGTTCCTAGCCTTGGTGATAGCTAATAGTTACTGACAAATCTCTCCCTCATTAATTAGTTTAAGTCCCATTTAGAACCATGAAAAGGAATACTATTAACCTTCTCTCTCATGCCCTTGAATTTCTTACATGAATTATCAGTTGCGACCTGAATCTTTTCCTGATGGGTTTCACCGGAGAGAATCATGTTAAGTTGGCCAGTGTGCTACCATATTGTCCTTAAAGATCAGGAAGCTTATAATGGCCGCACATTTTGGAGCCTTAAGCTGTCACAGGGACTTGACTCTGGCAGGGGTATTGGACGTGGTAAGAGCAGTGGTGGCCTCATGGCTGCAGCTTGAGAAGGGTGTCTTGTTCTTGGGGGCCAGGTGAAAACCGTTGCTTGAGTTCAGGATGCTGGAGAGATTTTTAGGTAAGCCATTAGATAGCAAGGTAAAGGTTCCCCTTGACATTTAGTCCAGTTGTGTCCAACTCTAGGGGGTGGTGCTCATCCCCGTTTCCAAGCCGTAGAGCAGTTTCCGTGATCACGTGGCCAGCGTGTCTAGACACGGAACACCGTGACCTTCCCACCATGATGGTACCTATTTATCGACTCACGTTTTTACGTGCTTTCGAACGGCTAAGTTGGCAGGAGCTGAGACAAGCGACAGGAGCTCACTCTGACGCGTGGATTCGAACTTACGACGGCTGGTCTTCCAACCTTACAGCACAGAAGCTTCTGTGGTTTAACCCACAGCGCCACCACGTCCCTGATTAGATAGCTAGATGGGCCCAAATGCATATTACAGATAACACGTTATTCCAAATGGAATTGTGTTAGCATTTTCAGAGATGCGGTTCCAGCAAAACTTCATGTCTGAATAACCAGGCTGACGAACAAAGCCCCTTGTTTCCGTTTGGACACCCAATCAAAAGAGCTAAGTTGCAAACTGTGAGTGCATACGAAACGTTCTTGGACCTTTAGTGCAAAAATGGAGGAAGCAGCCCTTCCGTCGAGAAATGCTGGTAGAAGTGCTGCAACATGCCAGATCTCCACATGAAGAGCTAGTAGGGTACCCCGCCACTAGCTTGGCAGCATTTCATTTTTTTCCTCTTTTCATTCGGTACCTCAACCCCCAGAATTCCCCAGCCAGCATGACCAGCTGCCGGGCACTGTAATCCATCGTGTTCACTTTGTCAACGCTGTGCTCCAGTCGCAGATTTCCTACCCTTCCTCTCATTTTAATTTACCCAGGCAGCCAGTTCTCTTTTGCAGATGGCTGTGTGTGCCGGACAGCAGAACACGTTCAATAATCCTCTGCACGGGGTTTGTTGAGTCATCGTCTGAGCTACTGAGGGCAGACGCACCTTAATGTGCTCACCAAGCAAGCTGGGGGACAAGGCTGTTGATGCTGGTATAGAACCAGATGAGGAGGTAGCATTGCGTCTTAATTCTGCACGCACAGGGAGAAAGATCCCAGGACTTCAGCACCACCATCATCGACACCTCCACAGTTTCCTCTAATTTTGGCTCATCTTTGGATCCATTTTGGAAACGCATATGGCCACAATCGAGGCTTGAAACCATACACCGAAGAGCTTTTGGAAAATGTGCAGGCTGTCCTTGCCGTTCTCTCCCAGCTGCACCTCACATCTCTGCTCCCTTCTTCTACCCAGGCGTCTTACCCGCCTGCTGAAGAGAGATACTTCCAAGAGGTCTCTTTAAAAAAGAACTTCAGCTAGGGAGATATCTTTTCATCATATAAAGCAGCTGGAGAGGTCTCTTCAGTCAGGGCCCTCCGGCAATGAGGGACTAGAAGCCATAAAATATTTAGCCGCCGTTGTTGACAAGAAATTGGTTTTAAGAGGTGGAGGGGAAAAATATTCCCTTGTCGTTTCTGAATAAACTTACATTCTTGATGCTTACTTGAGGCTGCCAGCGTCGTCGTGCTCCTCGGGAAGGCAGAAAGGCATGCATTATTGAAAGGAAAACCACAGGCTGTCATGTTTTACCACAGGAAGGGTTAAGGAGGGCCAGGAGGCAAGAAAACAAAAGAAGGAGGCCAGACAGAGCTCGGCTTGCGCCGTCTATGGCCTACTTTATGGCGAGGTGGTGGTTGCGTTGTGTCTGGTGGCTGTGCTTCGGATTGTGGGTGGAGGTTTGCGTGGCAGAAACACTCCTCCAAACAAACAAAAGGAGTTAAGAGAGGAAACGGCAAGCTCGAAGCGTTGTGCCTAAAACCTGGCCCAGCCAGCTGTTTGGACCGCAACTCCAGAACGATGGCGGCTGGAAGAGTAAGGGATCCATCCTTCGAAAAAAGAAGCTTTTTTTTTCCTAGTTCTGATTCAGATTTCTCAGTGGCATGCGTATTTTAAAATGTCAGTAGGAAGTGCGGCTGCCCGAAAACAACATGGTCTTATCCAAAGGCAGATCCGCTCTCTTTCCACCTTGCACCGGACTTTACAACTTTTAATAACTCTTTCCTTTTTTTTTTCCTTTTTGCCTAGGCAACCATAATGGGTCGAAGTTCTGAGCGAAAGGCAGGATTTAAGTTAAATAGCGAGAGAGAGAGATGAATATCCACTGTACTATAAAGTTCAGTGCGAAAAGATAAAAGGAAGCACGGCCCATGCAGTGAAGAGGCTCAAAAGCATCACAGAAACGGGAAATCTGTCTTCATAGCCTCCGCTCTACACAGTAGTTCTTGCTGGAAATCTATTTAAATCAGAGCTGTTGTCTGTCACATATTCTGCCGCTCCCTAGCGAATACTCCCTGCCTTGTCAGAATCCGAATAATAACCTGATCCTGAACCTAAATTACAATGAGATTCCATGCTTTCTCTACCTGGGACCCTGAATTCTCATAAGCCCTTCCTTAGTGCTGTTCCGACATCAAGGGTGATTTCCGGAGGCGCCTTTATCCCGCCAGGAGTTAAAAACCGCTTTGCAGCTTTTCTGTCTTTACTCTTTCATAGATTTTTCTGAGGTAGGAAAAGAGAGACGCAAGCTAAGTGGAGATGGTGGAATAAGATTTCAAGGGGAAAACTGTGCAATTCAGTAGCCGGTGCAACTGCATCATCGGTCTTTTGACTTACCACAGAAAATGCATTCGGGGTAAAAAGATGGATTCGCTGTACAATGGGCTGAATCCAACTGGAGTAGACCAAATACAGTGGTGCCTCGCTTAGCGATGTTAATTTGTTCCGAAAAAATCGCTGCTAAGCTATTTCATCGCTAAGCGAAACGCGGTTTCCCATTGAAATGCATTGAAAACCGGATAATCCGTTCCAATAGGAACGAATTGCCGTTCTTAAGCGAAAATCACTATAGGAAACATCACTAAGCGAAACACGGTTCCCCAATTGAAATGCATTGAAACCTATTCAGTGCATCTCAATGGGGGAAAAATACAACAACAAATTTAAAAAGAGTCAGAACAAAGTCAAATTTGGTTAACAAAGTGTTTATTAAGTGCACTTTATGATTTCAAACATTTTAAACAGTAAACTTTAACTTTATAAATAACAGAAAAACATTTAAAAAACAGCAAACATGAGGCTGTTTAAACCATCATTTAAACAGGGGACCCAAAATTTAATCGCTATGCGAAGCATGGTCCCAACCATCGCTAAGCGAAAACCGCCCATAGGGACCATCGCTAAAGGAAGCGCAAAAACGCTCCGAAAAAGTCATTGCTAAGCGATTTCGTCGCTAAACAGGGTGCCCGTTAAGCGAGGCACCATTGTAAATAAACTGGAATTATATAAGGGTTGACTTAACGAAGTCCCTCCTTCGATCAGTCTGCTCTAATTGGGAGTAACAATTGGATTCAGCCCAATGATTTTTGATGGCTAGTGCTAGGAGACAGCTGCTTGGAGAACTCTAAGGCACCATTTCTCCCAAGTATGTGTTAACAGTGTATATTAGTGCTGATAATCAGTCCAACTTAATCTTTTCTTCTTCCTTCCGTTTTATTAGGTGCGTCTAGAATGGCCTACAGACCTCGCCGTTAGCCCAATGGACAATTCTCTCTACGTCCTTGACAATAACGTTGTGTTGCAGATCTCCGAAAATCACCAAGTCCGCATTGTGGCCGGAAGGCCAATGCATTGCCAAGTCCCAGGGATTGACCACTTCCTTCTCAGTAAGGTGGCCATTCATGCTACCTTGGAATCGGCCACAGCCCTGGCTGTCTCTCACAGCGGCGTTCTGTACATTGCAGAAACCGATGAGAAGAAGATCAACCGCATCCGACAGGTCACCACCAATGGGGAGATCTCGCTGGTGGCCGGCGCTCCGAGTGGCTGCGATTGCAAAAACGATGCCAACTGTGACTGTTTTTCTGGAGATGATGGCTATGCGAAGGATGCCAAGCTCAACGCTCCTTCATCCCTGGCCGTGTGTGCAGATGGCGAGTTGTATGTGGCTGATCTTGGGAATATCCGGATCCGCTTCATCCGGAAAAACAAGCCATTCCTCAATACGCAGAACTTGTATGAGTTGTCTTCACCCATCGATCAGGAACTCTATTTGTTCGACACCAGCGGCAAACACCTCTTCACCCAAAGCCTTACCACCGGAGATTACCTTTACAACTTCACCTACACAGGAGATGGCGACATAACCTTGATTACCGACAACAACGGAAACTTGGTCAACATCCGGAGGGATTCCACAGGGATGCCGCTCTGGCTGGTGGTCCCCGATGGCCAAGTCTACTGGCTAACTATTGGCACCAACAGCGCCCTCAAGAGTGTGACAGCCCAAGGACACGAGGTGGCCATGATGACGTACCACGGTAATTCCGGCCTCCTTGCTACCAAGAGCAACGAAAACGGATGGACAACATTTTATGAGTGAGTATTGTGGGGGCCATATTGAAGGGTCTTAAAATCTTTGCCTACAAGAAACCGGCTGCCCGTTCGTTTCCGCATTGATTTCAAAGTGTTAGTGATGACATATAAAGCCCTAAACGGGTTAGGACCTCAATACAGTGGGGTCTTGACTTGAGAACTTAATCTGTATTGGAAGGCAGTTCTCAAGTCAAAAAGTTCTCAAGTCAAATCTGCATTTCCCATAGGAATGCATTGAGAACCATTTGATCCGTATCTGCTCTTTTCCGTCCATAGAAACTAATAGGAAGCTGCTATTCTGCCTTCGACCACTAGAGGGGGATATTTTGTTTCTTTTTTTCTTAGGTCAAGAAAGGTTCAGGGAAGGCAGGGAAAAGACAGTCCAGGCAGTCCGAAGACTGTCTCCCAATCCACTCTCTAAACGCTGGGAGGAGTGAGGAAGCAGACAGGCACCCTTTTCAATGGCCAACAGTTAACTGAAAGTTCAAATTTTGCACTTTCCCTGCCTCCCACGTGGTTTTTTTTTTTAGTTCTTAACTCAAATCTAAGTACTTAAGTCAATATTTTCCTATGAGAGCGGTTCTTAAGTCAAAATGTTCTTAACTCGAGCCGTTCTTAAGTCAAGACCCCACTGTATCTAGCGGAACACCTCCTCCCACCTAGATCTACCCGAACCACTTGTTCTAGCCAGGAACGGCAGCTGAGGTGCCAAATGCCGAGGGAGGCCCGAAAAGAAAAAACACAAAAAAGGGCCTTCTCAGCAGTGGCCCCTCGCCTTTGGAACAGTCTGCCCCCAGAGATCTGTCCGGCTTCCTCGCTGGGTGTTTTTAAGAGCAAACTTAAGACCTGGCTCTTTAGGCAGGCTTTCCATCCTGTCATCACTTGAATATTTTTCCCATCTTGAACAATATTACTACTGTTGTGTGTTTTATTTATTTTATTATATTGTTTTTACTTTATGTATTATTGTTAGCCGCCCAGAGTAGACTTTGATCTAGATGGGCGAGGGTATAAATTTGATAAATAAATAAATAAGAAACTGCAGTACTTTCTGAAAGGATCTGTGGGATTCAACTGCAAAAATTATCAGCCTCCCGGAGCATTATCCTGTCATTGCTCCACTATGGAAGGCTTCAGCATGTCCATATATTCATTTTTCTTAAAACTAACTTTCCAGCTATGCTCTGATTTCCTTCAATGACACCACCTAATCTTGTGATGGTGGACTTCATAAAATAATTATGGAATTAATTTTGTTGCCTAGAGCATGCTTCAGTGTGTAGAATTCTCCCTGATGTACGCTTGTTAAAATCACGTATGCAACACCATCTGAGGCCTAACAGATGTTCCATGGGGAGTCTTTCCCACCAAGGACATTTGGAATAGCAAAAGGAAGACCTATATTTTGCTGGTCCAAACTTCACCAAGAATGGTTGTTGTGGGTTTTTCGGTCTCTTTGGCCGTGTTCTGAAGGTTGTTCTTCCTAACGTTTCGCCAGTCTCTGAGGCCGGCATCTTCAAAGAGCCTGAAAAACCCACAACAAGCATTGGATCCCGGCCGTGAAAGCCTTCACAAATACATTCCACCAAGAATATTTGGCTTTTGAAAGCATGACCCTTTTTTCAATGAGTGCAGTATTATAAGTTTCTGTAGGCAAGGTGCTGGATCTTAAACGGCTGTCTTCTCTTTGTGTCAACGAGAGTACACAAAATGGCCATTTTGGGTGAGAACTCCCAGTGCCCATTTTAGGTGTGGACTTCTGGGAGTTGTAGTCTGAAAAAAAAATTTGGGTTCCAAGTCCTGATTCCAACTTTTATGATTCAAAAGCATAAATAAGTAACTCTGTTCATTAGCCACGAAATATAACAGTATTCCGTAATCACTGCAAGACCATAAATAATCATTTTCCCAGTGATTACGTATCTGGCATTCAAAGGTTGCTGAATGTAGAGGTCTTGGGGAATAGAAGGATTGGTCCTTCTGAATGGGCATTTCAGGAACCGTCGCCTCGTTCCTATACCAGCCACATGACAAACGATGGTGTCAAATGTTCACAAGCAAACAATTAGGTCTGCTAACTACCAAATACTGCTTTAATTCTGTGCAGTGAACCTTGGCTAAATACGTTTCCGTTTGGGGGAATGGATGGCCCTGGTTTCTTTTGTCAGCCTCATAATTGCCACTGTGATTGTAAAAGTACAGGGTAGCTTGATCAAGCAGCAGCGGGGGATATTAGCAGGTGATGAATCACTTGGCCGGGGTCGCTCAGAGCTTTCTTGCACTGCAGAATTTTGTCCTTAATTCCGGCGCAACTCAGAGCATTAAAAGAACAGGGGAATATTACAGGACGTGATGGAGACCAGCCTGCCAGTTAAACCCTTCAGCCGTGGAAACAAGGCCTAGCTAGATTAATGGTGAAATGAAGGGACTTTCGGGAGGTTTTGTCTCCCTAAAAATACAAGGATACACCGGCAGTGTCCTGAGCGGTATTGAACTCGCCATCCTTCCCCTGCTGAATGATTTGGTGGTTGAGTGCTGTCATGGAGGTAGAGGTGCACTGAGACTTCCTTATTGTCTGTTTTACCCAATTTCAGACGAGATGTCCTGTTAGGGTTTAGTCTTTAACTAGAACAAAACTCCAGCGCCACTTTTGAAGCCAATGGCCAGGATCCCCTTGGTGCTGGTGAGCCTGCGCGGTTTTTCATGTTTTCCCAGTTTTCCACAGTTTTCAATTAGCAACTAATTGACGAGGTGCCAGGGCACGTGGCAGTGGGCTCCTGACCAGGCGCACAGTTCACAAAGCGCCTGTCCAGCTCTCTTAACAGTCAAGTTAAAAAACGAATGACAGCAAGTGAAAAAAAATAACAATTTTGACCCCTTTCAGGAGACCTAAAACCTGTCACCTGAGATGGAAGGAGAAAAGTCTGCTCTACCAGATTCCAGCAGCTGAATATAAAAATAAAATTATATCCCATGACTGTCGTGCATTAGGCAGGGGCGCAGTATTTCCATGAATTAGAATAATTTACACAAAATTCCACGGCCCTCCCGTGCATTATACAGTGTTGTATCGCTAGACGATGATAATCTGTTCCACTGAAATCGCTGTTTAGCGAAATCGTTGTCTAGCGAAAAGCATTTCCCCATTGGAATGCATTGAAACCTGTTTAATGCGTTCCAATGGGGAAGAATCGTTGTAGTCTAGCGAAGATCGGCCATAGGAAAGCCGCTTTGCAAACCGGCAATCAGCTGTTTAAATCGCTGTCTTGCAAAGCTTAGGTCCCGAAAACACCCGTTTTGCAAGCACGGAGGGAGCTGTCAAAATCATCATCTAGCGAAAATTGATTTGCGAAGCAGGGACCAAACATTGTCCAGCGAAATTCCCCCATAGGAATCACTGTTTTGTGAATCGCTATAGCGATCGCAAAAAGTCAATGTCTAGCGAAAAAACTGTCATGCGGGGTAACTGTCTAGCGAGGCACCACTGTAGTCATGGATGGGATTTTATTTTTATAAAGCTTCTGGTCTCTTAAACTGCTGCTGACATTGACTCAGCCAGACTGTTGCTGAAGAAGCTGTAATGTTAACACAATAAATAATGTAACAAGGGCCCTTTTACATGATTAAAGGTTAATGTTCATGATAATGATAATGTACCACTAGTGTCGCTCACTGAACTACAAAAATACTAATAACAACCCTTCTGCTAAAAAGTAATACTGCTGCCCTTGTTAATCATAGTAATGAAAACAGTGACAGCAGTTTCAACACATTATCTGGAAGCTGTGCTCCTCTTCTATATTAATTGCCATTGTCATAATATCTGAAACCTGACAAATTGTTGATCATTTTTACTGAGGCTCGTTTGAATCCATCTAGCTTCACACCCTTGTTCTTAAGCAGGCTTGTTTCAACAAACTGTAGTTAAAGCTAACCACAGTTTAAGGTTCAGCTCTAAACTTCATTAATTAAAAGATTAGAAAGCTTCCCAACTTCCTTTTAATGGTGATTTCTGGCACGTAGGGTCAGGGGAATACAGGAACCGAGGGACGGGCGAAACTCATTTCCATGACAATAAACTAGTTGTTTGTGGTATCCAAACACAGCAAAATGCATTGACTAGCTTTCCAGGACTTTAGTTAGCATAAGCAATGAAATTTGTGAACTCTGAGACAAACTTCCAGTAATATTTTTAAGTCTCAAGACCTAAAAACATGTGTTGGGGGGGAAAGCCATGGGGAGGTTCTTATTCTGCTAAATTCTATAATTTGTTTCATTCCTGTGGTTGTGCACTGCAGTCTCAGAAGGTATTTGTTCAAGCCTTGCTTATGTGAAACCAATTTCACTTTTGTACCAAGTGCAGCCTGTCATTCTTGCAACATTTCTGACGCATTGCCTTCCAGCGGATTGGTCCCTTTGGCAAACCTGTTACCGCAACTCCGCCGATTCGTGGGTTCAAAACCGGCTAGTTTATATAAGAAGACACATGTGATTTGAGATCATCCTGGTTTCTGTGAATTACCTTTCAGAGAAGAGCAAGCGGGGGGTCCCAAATGCACTGTTAAAAAAACAAAGCACCAACTGAGACATGGAGGTTGCATCCAGTCCATCCCTCTTCCTTCTCCTCCTCTCCTCGGTTTGCTTTTCACACACCTCCTTCCTTTTTCAGATACGACAGCTTTGGCCGTCTCACGAACATCACCTTCCCTACTGGTCAAGTCAGCAGCTTCCGGAGCGACACGGATAGCTCGGTGCATGTCCAGGTCGAAACCTCCAGCAAGGACGATGTCACCATAACGACAAACCTGTCCGCCTCTGGCGCCTTCTATACCCTCCTGCAAGGTGAGACGTCCGCTCACAGGGCTTTGGTCTGACTCCCACCAGCCTTTTCTCTTAAAAAGTCAGTTGGGAGACATTAATAAAACTTAGGTGAAGTCTGAGTCTCCCTTGAGTATTGGCCATCATATTATTATTTATAATTATTTGTTATGTTTATGTTCAGCCATTCTTTTAAGGAGCTCAAGGCAGCATACGTGGCTCTCCCCCATTCCCCAGTTTATTCTCACAACGACTCTATGCAAGTAGGGTGAGGACAAAGGGTGCAACTGGCAGCATTCGCACATTAGTCGAAATCCTGTTGCTTAGTGCAGTATTAAGATGCACTAGAGTAGGCCCATTGAACCAATGGGGATTTGGTGAGTCAACTCCTCAATAAGTGCTGTTGATTCAAATGGAGCTTCTCGTTCAACCAAACCTATGCAGGAGTTGATTCACTCTGTCCCCATTGATTCAGTGGGCCTACTCAAATGTGATTTACTGTACTAACCAACAGGATTTTGGCCAGTGAGTTTGATGGCCAAGCGGGGAACTTGACTCAGGACTCTACTAGACTTTACTAGCTCCCTGACAGACACAAATCAATCATATTTGCTCACTAATCAAAAATGTTATTTGTGGGATTGCTAAATATAATCAGTAAATGAAGATTCAGAAATACAAAAGGTTGTCCAAGGAAAGCAGAAGACCTGGAGGAAGCGAAAATGTGGCCCTTCAGAGTTTTTTGAAGAACAGTTCCCATCGTCCCCCTCTTACCATCTGCCATTGGAATTAAGGAAGCTCATAGCTAGTTCATAAAGCATTAGTTGATTTAACTGGTTCAAAAACCTCCTGAAAATAGGTTGGAAGGCAGAGGGAGTCAATGTCAGAGGGTTTCCTCGGAGGTAAGATACACCCAATGTAGTGAGAAAACAACCTTCCAACAAGCTTTTGCTGCCAGGGGTTATGGGAACTGAGCACAGACGGGAACTGAGCATGCTATCTGGCAAAAAAAATGGCACTATTCAGAGTGGCTCAGTCATCTTCTCCGTAATAAGTGCCTGGTAAGTGTGCAAGACCTTGGGTCCAAGTTCTAAGTCCTAAGCCTTAAGTTGTTTGCCTTGTCCCCTCCTGGGTGTGTGTGTGTGCATGTGCAGAGATAGCAAACCTGGAAGGGAAGCCGGGGGAGCACATGCTCATGCGCAGAGGCAGCAGGCTGGCTTCCCTTCCCAGACCTGGCCCCTGCCTCTGCACATGCGCCAACCTGTCGGTTGGGTGGCAGGCACATGGGCAGAAGCAGCAGCTGGCGGTTGGAAGGGAAGCCGGGCCTGCCGCTGCCCCCTGAGTATTGCGGCAACGAGCAGGAGCAGCTAAGGAGGCCCATCCCTAATGGGGACTTGAAAACGCGACTTGGAAAAATCAGCCCAAGTCATGCATCGAGTCCAAGTCTTCCCCAAAAATACCCAAGTCGAGTCTGAGTCAAGTCCCCCCGTGTGACTTAAGTCGGACTTGACAGCCAGTTGGAAGGTTCGCTCTGGATGGTGCCGTGATGTTCCCCACTTCCAGCTGGGTGAGCACCTGTTCATTAAAGATCTGAAGCAGTTCCTCCTTTTTGGCGGGAAAAGACGACTGAGTCTCTTTTGAAATGTTAACAGGCTTATTTAATTTAACATTTGGTGAGTCTATGACAACTTCTATCGGTTCAAAACCACTAAGATCTGGTAACTGTCCAAATTGTGAAGAAGACAAGTTCTTCACAATTTGGACAGTTACCAGATCTTAACCGTCCGAATTGGAAATTGACAAGATTCATGGAGGGGTTGGTCCAAAACATTCCGGATTGGTGGGCTTCCTCCACGTAGCACTCCGGACCGCGCATATTGTCCCACAACAAGGGTGTCTGGCCCAATCTCCTCCCAGCGGTGGATGGTTGAAGGAAGGGTCTGGCCGAATCACCTTCCTCGAGGGACCTTGTCCCCATGGAAAGACCACAATCATTCATTCTAGAGCTTCTGCTAATGTCCCCTTTTCTTTAGACTTGTGAGAGTCAGATTGTAACCCTCCTACCTTCAAATTAGGGAAGTCCTCCAACAACCCACACATTCTATCATACTCGTACTCTCTTTTTTCTCTCTCTTTTTCCTCTCTTTCTTTCTCCCTCTCCTTGGTACACTGAACTGTCTCCTCCCATTTTGTTGCCCTGTATCCTCTTCCCACCCGGGCAAAACTAATTCCTTCTCCCCTTTTCCCTCTCTCTCTTCCACTAGACAGATTTCAATCTTCTCCTCTTTCCCCTTTGAGTCCCTTCTTTTCCCTTCTTCCACATTCAACTCCTCACTATTCGTTGTCTTCCCTACTTCTACATCTCTCTCCCGCTCAGTCGTCTCTAGCTGAGGGGACGGCTCGCTCTGTTCTTTCTCCTTTGGGTCTACCCGCTCCTTCCCAGCACCCCAACCCCAAGTGCTCCTGCTCCGTTAGGCCAGGGTGACCAACTCCCCAAAATGAAAAGGGGAAACTAAAATATGTGCAACTTCCAGGGGTAAGTCAGCCCCCATGTGGGGAAGAAAAACCATCTCCTCTCCCTCCGCCTTTTCCTTCCTTGCACCCCGAACCCACCTTGAGGCCAGATATCCATTCCTTTTGGGGTAAAGGGAGCAGTTAAGGCAAAATTGAAAATATTTCCCAACCTTCCCCAGGGTCTCGGAGATAAGCCAGGCCATTAATACAAATGCATTCCAATAATGAACCGGCTTCTTCTCGTACAACTCTTGGCAAGGGGTGAGGAGGGCTGAGCAGCACGCACCGGATTATGCAGCAGGAAACAGACATCATCATGGTAATCCCAGCACCATGAGACCCCCATATCCTGGCGCCTTCGGACGCTTTCCTAAGTTGACGCGCTCACACTCACACCTAATTAAGAAGGAGAGCCTTCGTCTGGCCAGGTCTTGGCCACTGCAGCTGTTTTCTGCGTAGAGTTCAGCTGGTTTCCTCTTTCTCAGAACGCCATTTTCCACTTCTGTTGCTGCTGGTATCATAGCAAAAGAAACCCTAGGCGGGATACAGGAGATGCAACTTTACACACACCATGGTCCAATACTTGACATCCCAGAAGGCCACGGTTGCAGTACATGACATGTTCTTTCATTAATCCTAGTGTTTTGTTGGGACCTCTGGTTAGTCATTTTTTCATTCGTTCATTCGTTCGTTCGTTTGTTTGACTACTTTACCCATGGAAGACTACGCAAATGTCACTTGTGGTAAGAGCGGATGAATCTGTTAATTTCAGGTCCTCTTTTTTCCAGTAAGTTTGTTTCATTCCATTGACAGTTTTTTAAAAAGCTTTGTAAAAACGCATACACTTTTTTTGCATGTATTCACAGATTTTTGTACACCGTCTTTCCTCATCTATGTCTCGAGGGGCAAGCAGTTTCACAGATATGCGTATGTTTGTGTGCTTTTTCGCTTAGGGCAGTGGTTCTTAACCTTTGTTACTCGGATGTTTATGAACTGCAACTCCCAGAAACCCCAGCCAGCACAGTTGGTGGTGAAGGCTTCTGGGAGTTGCAGTCCAAAACTCCTGAGTAACCCAAGGCTAAGAACCAGTGGCTTAGAGACTGCATCACAAAAATTTGGAAAAGCGTAAATCTAAAAGATTAACCTTGTCTGAGACATGTGAATTGGGCCATTTAATTGTGTTAAAATACAATCTGAACTAATTTTATAGACCACCTGTGGGGAAAAAAAATCCACACAATTCTTAACCAAATTCCAAGATAATCAGCCAAAGTAGTGGTAGTTATTGTTACAGATCTTTTTCTGGCTCAAGTGTTGCAAACTTAGGAAAGCGGCTACCTTTACTGAGTTAATGCATCTCATATTAGGGCTCTTTTCCTATCGCCTCCTACTTTTCCCAGCAAAACTGGTGAACAGGTTTATATATTGAAGCCTCTAGATCCATAGTCCTTTTATTTAAAATCAGTATAGTGACCTGAAAGTCAGACAGAAGTAATTATTGTAATAATTGTTGTTGTTATTGTTTGTAAGTACACAGAACTTGCAAGGAGAATTGACAGGAAACTGCATGTTGAAAAAGAGCCCTGACCATTGCTTTGTGTTTGGGTGAGAAGTGGTTAACTGATGAGAAAAGGAGTCAGCTTCTGGGATTTTCCCTTGCATGGTGTCAAGAGGGGATCCTGTAGACTACTGGTTCTTAACCTTGGGTTACTCAGGAGTTTTGGACTGCAACTCCCAGAAGCTTTCACCACCTGCTGTGCTGACTGGGGTTTCTGGGAGTTGCAGTTCAAAAGCATCTGAGTAACAAAGGTTAAGAACCAGTGCTGTAGACCATCTTGAGTGCTGCCATGGGTGTTGTCAACCTTCAGGCTGCCTTTTGCTATGTAAAGCTTGGCATCTTTTTTTTCCTGCTGGCCACATGGGCACAATATTGTGCAGTCATATCGGTCCATTTCTTGGCTTTTTGAATAGTAGGTCCAGAAGTGCGATATCCCACATTCATCCATTAGAGGTTTTTGAAGAACTGAATTTAAAGAAGGGCTCCGATAACCGTCTGGTGGTCCAGCATCTCAATATTTAGCTGATCAACAAGGCTGCTGCCTGCTTCAGGGCCGGGAGGTGGCGGTGGGAAAGAGGTCGTTAAATGAGGCACATCAATAGTGGACTTCTGTAATCTGGAAGAGGATCGCATTAAAAAAGGGGGTGGTGGCCATGTGCCCCTTGCCCCAAGCAAGCCAAAAGTTGGGATTGGGGAATGAGCTATTCCATACATTACTTTTGTGCTTCTTTGGGTGTAAAGGAGGGTATTTGTTATATCTCTTGTGCAACACAAATTAAAGGCATGAGAGTCCTACCAGGTGGCCATGATGGACTCAAGGATAACTCTGGCACTTTGAAAACCCTCTCTGTTATTTATTTTGTTTAATTTATTCGCTGCCTTTCTCCCGATAAGGGGTCTCTGTTACCATAAAGGGTAAAGGTAAAGTTTCCCCTTAACAATTTGTCCAGTTGTGTCCGACTCTAGGCGGCGGTGCTCATCTCCATTTCCAACCCATAGAGCTAGCATTTGTCTAAAGACAATCATCCGTGGTCACATGGCCAGCACGACTAGACATGGAACGCCGTTACCTTCCCACCGTGGTGGTACCTATTTATCTACTCGTGTTTTGCATTTTGCATGTTTTCGCATGGCTAGGTTGGCGGGAGCTGGGACAAGTGACGGGAGCTCATTCCGATGCGTGGATTCGATCATACGACTGCAGGTCTTCTGACCTTGCAGCACAGAGGCTTACCATAGGGTTTAGGGTTACCATACCCTAAAACTAATAATGGCCAGGCAGTAAGCAGTATTACCCTGCTCATCCTGATATCCATAGGCTCTCCTTCCGGACTCTAACCCACCTAACACCTGACTTTGATGAACAATTTCACCCAGAGAGCTTCAGTCATCTCAATCACGGCCTTTCCCCCTTTCTTTCAGATCAAGTGCGAAACAGCTATTACATCGGTGCAGACGGTTCTCTCCGGCTCATGCTGGCGAATGGCATGGAAGTAGCGCTGCAGACCGAACCTCATCTGCTGGCTGGCACGGTGAACCCGACAGTGGGGAAAAGGAACGTGACCCTGCCCATCGACAACGGGCTCAACCTGGTCGAGTGGAGGCAGCGCAAAGAGCAGGCGAGAGGCCAGATCACGGTTTTTGGGCGCAGACTGAGGGTGAGTGCGGAAAACCCTGTGCTTTTATCAGATATTCTTAAGGTGTGTTCTCACTGTTTCTTTTGCACACTTGGAAAACTCCAGAAATCTTCCCGATATCCTTTCCAAGGCATCTAGGCCAGATGCCACCCCCACATCCTGTGGCAAGGGGTTCCACAGACTAACCACACACTGAGTCAAGAAATCTTTTATTTAGCTTGTTCTCACTCTCCCAACCCTCTATTGGAGTGGAGGTCCCCTGGTTCAAGCATTGTGTGAGAGTGAAAAGAGCTTCCCTCTATACACTTTATATGAATCCCCTGCATAATTAAAGGGATGACTAAATGATCAGAGACTGAAGTTACCGTATTTTTCTATGTATAAGACTATACTTTTGTCTAAAACCTTTAGACTAAAAATTGAGGGTCGTCTTATACAATAGTCTTATACACGGAAGTAAACTGAGGAGAGAACAAAAACAAGTGGAGGGGAAAGCAGGAATCAAAGTGATCCTGCAGGGCATTGATCACTGCTTTCCCCTCTACTTGCTAAGCCCCACTTAGATTTCTTAATTTTGTGTTAGAAAAGGGGGTGTCTTATACATGGGGGTGTCTTATACACAGGGGAAAAATACGGTACCTAGTTACTGTATGTTGAGAGCCTAGACAACAAACACATAAATTTTTGTGTTCCTCTCCTAGATAAGTTACCATTCTTTGAAATATAAAAAATCGTCTATGTTTCTGCATCTGCACATACAGATCAGTCTTTTCCATTTTATACAGCTCATTATCCTACTTTTTTGGTAATGTGTAAGTGGTTACCCTACCGGACAACACGGGAGGCCCGCAGTTATAGACACAGTGGGCAAGGTATTTTTTCCCTCAAAGGTTTATGCTTTTCCTTCCTTCTGTCACTCCCATCACCCTCCCAGCCCTTTTGAACCACTTATTGGTGCCGCATTTACTTTCAGCCACGTTGCGAGCGACCAGCGCCTTTAAGTACCCTTTGAGCTTCCCTGTTACCTCTCGACCTTTTATTGGTCCTGCGCCTGTCGCAGATCAATTGTCTCGCTCTTCGGTTGGGTTAAAAATCCATAAGAAACGGTTTACACACTCTTTCGATCGAAAACCCTTGCTGTTAATACCGCTTTGGATAAAGCCGTCTCCTTCGCACATAATGCAAACTTTTGAAGATATGCAATAAAAGCCCTTCAGAGCACAAGTCCATTACTGAATCATTTATTTTGTTTATTTCACCTGAGATGTGCAAGCGGAGGTTTTGTCTTGATTATTTCGTCAAGTTTCTCCTGGCAAGAGAAAGCAGGAGTGGCTGTCGCATCCCACCCACCTGCAGGACGGAGGTTCACTGCCAACTCTGAGGGGCTTCCGTCTGGCTAACTGGCGCATCCTCACCTTCTCCATCCAAAATTCTGCATGGTGCATAATCAAGCTTGCCGTGGTTTCGCCGGAAAAATAACCTCACGGGTTGTTGTAGTTTTTGCTCTAGTTTTTAACTAAGTGGTGGTAGTTTACTGCTCTTTAAATGTAAGCTTTCTTGTTTCAAGGTACTTCACATTGCATTCATGGTATAAATGTTTTCCTCCGCCCCAAGACCTTATAATTCTTACACAAACATCCTGCAGCGTCAGGTTTCTTTATCTTGTACTTGAGCCATAGGTCGGTGGGTGGTTAGTAAAGAAAATGTGTAAGGCAGGAACGGAGCAAAAGGGGTAGATTCCTATGTGAAAATTTAAGAACATGATACAGGGTCGAGCTTTTAGGAGGCAGCTCTCTCACCCGCTTGCTCAAATGTTAAGACCTTCAGGAGAGGCGTTCCTCTCGGTCCTGCCACCTTCACAGGTGCATTTGGTGGGGACACTGGAGAGGGCCTTCTCTGTGGCAGCTCCTCTAGACTCTGGAACTCCCTCCCACTGGAGGCCAGGCGGGCCCCATCTTTGCAGTCCTTCCGCAGCCAGGCAAAGACCTTTCTCTTCAGGCAAGCCTTCCCTGAGTGAATGGCGGCTGAGTGGGGTTTTTTAAATGGATTGTTGTACCTTACTGCTTTGAATCTGTTTTGGTGTTGCTTGTAGTTTTTTGGTATTGTATCCGTTGATCCTTTTAGTATTGTATACTGTTCTTTGCTTAAATACTGACTTTTAATTAAGCCACCTTGGCTCCTTTTTAAGGAGATATGTGGATTACAAATAGTTAAAAATAAATAAATAAATAACATCCCCCAAAACAAACATCCAAAGCTACATAAGTTACTGAGAGTTGAGTACTTGGTCTCCCCATATTGTTGTTGTTGTTGTTGTTGTTGTTGTTGTTGTTGTTGTTATAATAGCAGCTAAACACAGAAAGGCCATTTAACAGATACTTTTGATAGTGAGGATGTCCGTAATGATGCAGAGAAGGGAAGGGAACTCTTTTCACCCATTCCATTTTCCCATGGTAAATTCCCTTCCCCCATTTCATGGGCGAAAATATATGTCCAAGTATAATGGGTACAACTTTGATTTTCCCCTCTTCCAGAGCATTCTGTAATTTGGCAGAAGGATCCTTAAAATCAGAAAATGATCCAAAAGGAATGGGTTAAATGTAAACACCCTCCGACCCTGCGCCATTTGCTCAATGAAATAGACCTCTCGTGACTATATTGAGCGTGTGTTCGTTTCTTTAACCATCTTGGGAGAGTCACAAATCTCCCAGTGCAATCGATCGATTAGTATCTGCTGCTGGATTCTAGCAAATCAGAAGTAGACATTTTATGGAAACCGTTCACGTTGCTAATAATGGCTGCGAGTCATTGTGGGGTATTTTTGCCTGTGCTCTTTCTTTCTATTCATTGCTTGTCTGTTTTCGTTGAGATGCACATGGACAAAATTGCTTCTGCCTTAACGGAACCATTTGTGATGGTTGCTGTTGAACCCATTCAATGACCCTATTCAAGGATTCCGCTGCATGTTTTCAGATCTGTTTCATTTTATTTCCTTCCTTCTTTGCCATGTCATAGGAGTCAGAGTTTGCAAAAACCCTCCTTGACCTCATTGTGTGCTTTCTAACAGCTTTCTAAGGAGCTCTAATGTTGATCCCTCCCCGATCGCTGTTGTAGGTTCACAACAGAAACTTGCTGTCCCTTGACTTTGACCGTGTGACAAGAACAGAGAAAATCTATGATGACCATCGCAAGTTCACACTGCGGATCCTGTACGATCAGGCTGGTCGGCCCAGCCTTTGGTCTCCCAGCAGCAGGCTGAATGGAGTAAACGTGACGTATTCAGCAGGAGGGCATATCGCTGGAATCCAAAGGGGAACGATGTCAGAAAGGATGGAGTATGATCAGTCTGGGAGGATTACATCCAGAATCTTTGCTGATGGCAAAGCTTGGAGCTACACATACCTAGAGAAGGTAAGGCAGGATCTCTGCAGGGGTAGCTTACAAGTGCTCAGCATCTTCCTAAAAGCATAGAATCATGGAGTTGGAATCTGGCCTATAAGGCCATCAAGTACAACTCCCTGCTCAATGCAAAAGAATCTGCATTAAAGTATATTAGACAGATGGTTGTCTAGCTTTTTCTTTAGTGTCCCCTGTGTTGGAGAGTTCTTGTGGCATTTAAGAGAAAGCTGAACAACCATCTCTCTGAGATGTTAAATATACCGTATATTTCCATCTATAAGACTATACTTTTGTCTAAAATCTTTAGACTAAAAATTGAGGGCCGTCTTATACACAGAAGCAAGCTGAGGAGAGAACAAAAACAAGTGGAGGGGAAAGCAGGGATCAAAGCGATTCTGCAGTGCTTTGATCCCTTTCCCCTTACACTTGCTAAGCCCCACTTAGATTTCTTAATTTTGGATTAGAAAAGTGGGGGCGTATTATACATGGAAAAATACGGTACGTTATGTTTTCACTCTTTCCTTCGTTTTGTCCTCTTCTAAAGTTCTAGCGGATGTAAACTATAAACCTCTTAATTGCTTTTCAATCTTAAAAGTTTTTTGGTAGTCGTTTGGAGGGTGGTGGTAAGAACAACCCTATTGGCTGGATAGCTCAGTGAGTTGGATATCTGGCTGTAGAGCCAAAGTGGGGAGTTTGATTCCCTTCAGTGTCTCCCAGGAGAAGAGCCAACTTGTGTAGTCGTCGATATGCTACATAGTCACAGGGTGGCTCCAGGAGAAGAGAATGGTAATGGAATAGTAAACTGCTATAAGACTACCTGGAAAAGAACCTGGTGTTGGGAAAGAGTGAGGGCAAGAGGAGAAGGGGACAACAGAGGACAAGATGGTTGGACAGTGTCATCAAAGCTACCAACATGAATTTGACCAAACTCTGGGAGGCAGTGGAAAACAGGAGGGCCTGGCGTGCTCTGGTCCATGGGGTCACGAAGAGTCGGACACGACTTAAAAACTAAACAACACCAAAACTGCTTCTGAATATACCTTGAAAACCCTAAAGAGGGGCACTACAGATTGGAATTGCCAGTACAGTAATAGCAGATGTTGTCGTAGGCATGAAACTTTAGTGTTTTTTGGACTTCGGCCTCCATAATTCCCCTGTCTAAAATTTTCAGGGCTTTAGCCATTAAATCAAAGTCCTCACAAGAGTTTCCCATTAGACATAGGTGGAGAAAAAAGGTTCCGTCAGCCATTATTTTCCGGTGAGGAAGAAAGAGGACATGTCTTCCTCACTATTTAAAGGATTATATCACCCCGTATGAACCTACTTGGCTTTTAAGATCTTCCGGCAAGGCCCTTCTTGCCCTTCCACCACCTTCTCAAGCTGGCTGGATGAGTACATGAGAGTGGACCTTGTCAGTGGCTGCTGCTGCTGGGCTTTGGAATGCAATGCCCCAAGACGAGAAGGGTTGGCCCCTTCTCTTTCATCCTTCCATCGTCAGGCAAAGAGCCTCCCTTTCAGGCAGGTGTTTAAGCAATAAGTGTCTAGGGAATGCTGTATTTTTTTAAAAAAATTAGATTTATTTTATTTATTTATTTATTTATTTTATACCCCGCCTATCTGGTCATTTAAACTCTTTAAAAATGCTTTTGAAATCATTTGTAATCCTAATAAATGTTTAATTGTATATATACATACACACACACACACACACATATATGTGTGTGTGTGTGTGTGTGTGTGTGTATATACATGTGTGTGTGTGTGTGTATATGTGTGTGTGTGTGTGTGTGTGTGTGTGTGTGTGTATATTTTTTTATATATACAGTGGTGCCTCACACAACGATGTTAATTGGTTCCAAAAAAATCAACGTTGTGTGAAACATCGTTCTGTGAAACACCATTTCACATAGGAATGCATTGAAAACCGGTTAATCCGTTCCAATTGGAACGGATTGCCATCGTTCAGTGAAAATCCCCATAGGAAACATCGTTGAGTGAAACAATGTTTCCTATATTGGAATGTATTGAAGCCGACTCAATACATTTCAATGCCTTTGCGAAGTCCTTTTTCGCTCCTGTAAAAGTGTCTTACAATGTTTGGACGCTGTTTTAAATGATTTATGATGATTTTTTGTTTTTTCCATTGGAAACCATTAGACAGACCATCCAATGGTTTCCTATGGAGAAAAAACAAAAAATCATCATAAATTAAGGAAGTGTCAGAACAATACCAAAATCAGTTTGCATAGGTTTCAGGAGGTGGACTAACCATTGCAATCATTTAAAACAGCGTCCAAACATTGTAAGACACTTTTACAGGAGCGAAAAGGGAGATCGTTGTGTGAAAATCCCCCATAGGAAACATCGCTGTGTGAGGCAGCAAATTTAACAGAAAAAGGCATCGTTGTGTGAATTCATCATTGTGTGAGGCACTCGTTGTGCGAGGCACCACTGTATATATATATATATACAGTATATATACAGTGGTGCCTCGCTTAACGAGCGCACCGTTTAACGAAGAATCCGTATAGCGATCCCTTTTTGGGGATCGCTATACGGATCTGCCCCAATCGCCGCACTCGCTTTGCAGCATTTTCGCGACCTCCGTAAGCAAGGGGAGGGCGCGAAAACACTGATAGGGGGCCATTCGGGTCATCCGGCGGCCATTTTGGAGCCGCCGATCAGCTGATCGACGGCTCCAAAATGGCCGCCGGACACGAAAACATCGCTGGAGGGGTAAGTTTGGATGCTTATTGGAACGCATTAAACTATATAGGTTTTTATTCACAACAATTAAAACCAGACAATAACACTAGTTAAATATAGTTTTTAACTATTGTTATTGTCTGGTTTTAATTGTTGTGAGCGGCCTTGAGTCCCCCTATGGGGAGAAATGTGGCATATGAAAAAAATAAAATAAAATATTTAAAAGGTGGGAGTCGCCAAGCTCTATGGGAACCACAAGAGCTTAGAAGGCTGGTGGGTTTATTGTTTATTCATTTTTAGAGTAATCCTATTCAGAAATTTAAGGGGAAGAGGGATCACCCGTCCCCTAAACTGTTGCAGCTCCTATGAAGTTTAGCCACTCCCACGCATTTCCTCTCTCTTCTTCACAGGAAAAAGAAAGGTTGGCAGAGCCTTCGTTCCCACCTGTGCATAATTGAAAACTCCTGTGAGGACTTTGAGTTCTTGGCTTAGGCCCACAAAATTCTGTCTAGGGGAACTCCTGCTGAACTCTGGGGACAAACGTCCAAGAAATATAAAAGTCTAGGTCTAATTAATAGTGATCCCCCGCTCCATTGCTCCACGCTGGGAAAAGACAGGTGTACCTTCTGTTCCCATAAATTCACCCATTCCTAATTTTGATTGGAGCACTTGTCTTATCCCAAAGCACTTTAGATAATTCATTTTTCAGCAGTGGACTTATTTTTTATGAATATGAACCTAGAAAAATATTGGATGTATTCCTCCACTGAAAAACTATTGTAGGTAAAGGAGGGGGGTAGCAATAAGAAAAGAACAGGAAGCTACAGTATTTTCAGTGTTGAGGTAACTGGAGCATAGTTCTTCTACCTCTCCCCACCACCAAGATTACCGTATTTTTCCGTGTTTAAGATGCCACCATGCATAAGGCCCCCCACTTTTTAACCCAAAATTTCTTTCTTTGCAAGAAAGCGGAGGGGGAAAGCAATTCCTGCTTTTCCCCTAGATTTTAATTGCAAGAAGCAGCTTCCCCCCTCCACGTTTTGCAAAGAAAATGGAGGGGGAAAGCAATTTCTGCTTTCCACCTACATTTTAGTTGCAAACATTTTGCATTTTCTTTGCAAAACGTGGAGGGGGAAAGCGGGGATCAAAACGCTTTGATCCCTTCCCCCCTTACTTCCGAGTATAAAACGACCCACAAATTGTCCTTTAATTATTTTAGGAAAAAATGTCGTTTTATGCACAGAAAAATACGGTACTAATTATTCTAAGTAACGATTAGAATAATAAAAAATGTCTTTTAGATTGTTCTTGCTTGAGGTTTACATTTCTAATGACTATAATTCTTTCTCTCTCTTGGTTGCAGTCCATGGTATTGCTTCTTCACAGCCAGAGGCAGTACATTTTCGAATTTGATAAGAATGATCGCTTATCGTCTGTGACCATGCCCAACGTAGCTCGGCAAACTTTGGAAACCATCCGTTCCATTGGCTATTACAGGAACATCTACAGGCCCCCAGAGGGCAATGCATCCGTTGTTGAGGATTTCAACGAGGAAGGGCAACTCCTTCACACCTGTCATCTGGGGACAGGGAGGCATGTCATCTACAAGTACGGCAAGCTCTCCAAGCTGTCGGAAATGCTCTATGACACCACCAAAATCAGCTTCACCTATGACGAAACCGCAGGCATGCTGAAGACCATAAACCTGCAAAACGAGGGGTTCACCTGCACGATCAGGTATCGGCAGATTGGGCCTCTCATCGATCGGCAGATCTTCCGTTTCACAGAGGAAGGCATGGTGAACGCCCGCTTTGACTATAATTATGACAATAGCTTCCGGGTGACCAGCATGCAAGCCGTGATCAACGAGACCCCCTTACCCATTGACCTCTACCGGTATGATGACGTGTCGGGCAAAACCGAACAGTTTGGCAAGTTTGGAGTGATCTATTACGACATCAATCAGATCATCACCACAGCTGTCATGACCCACACCAAGCATTTTGATGCCTACGGCAGGATGAAAGAAGTACAGTATGAGATATTTAGGTCCCTGATGTACTGGATGACAGTGCAGTATGACAACATGGGCAGAGTAGTGAAAAAGGAGTTGAAGGTTGGCCCGTACGCCAACACCACGAGGTACTCATACGAGTACGATGCTGACGGCCAGCTGCAGACTGTCTCTATTAACGAGAAGCCGCTTTGGCGGTACAGTTACGACCTAAATGGGAATCTCCATTTGCTGAGTCCCGGGAACAGCGCTCGCCTCACACCACTGAGGTACGATCTCAGGGACCGGATTACAAGACTGGGGGATGTGCAGTATAAGATGGATGAAGACGGTTTCTTAAGACAAAGAGGGAATGACATTTTTGAGTACAATTCTGCGGGCCTGCTCATCAAGGCGTACAACAAAGCCAGCGGCTGGAGCGTTAAATACCGTTACGACGGGCTCGGAAGGAGGGTTTCCAGCAAAACCGCCCACGGTCATCATCTGCAGTTCTTTTACGCCGATCTCGCCAACCCCACCAAAGTCACGCACTTGTACAATCACTCGAGTTCTGAAATCACCTCCCTCTATTACGACCTCCAGGGCCATCTCTTTGCCATGGAGCTAAGCAGCGGGGATGAATTTTACATCGCGTGCGACAACATCGGGACCCCGTTGGCTGTCTTCAGTGGAACGGGCTTGATGATCAAGCAGATTCTATATACAGCCTACGGCGAAATCTATATGGACACCAACCCAAACTTCCAGATCATTATCGGTTACCATGGAGGCCTCTACGACCCCCTGACGAAGCTCATACATATGGGGAAGAGGGACTACGACGTGCTTGCCGGCCGGTGGACCAGCCCAGACCACGGCATTTGGAAGCGCCTAAGCAGCAGCAACATCATGCCTTTCAATCTTTATATGTTCAAGAACAACAACCCTATTAGTAACTCTCAGGATATAAAGTGCTACATGACAGGTAACGTTTGTTTTTTAAGCCTGTTGTCCAAGTGGCACAGATGGAAACCTGGGTGATTTTGAATATGAAATGTCTGCTGGGTCCCTGAGCTTTGGCATTTCTCCAAGGACTGAATACCATAGCTCACTAGTGACAGTCTTGTAGACTGGGGAGGCTCTGGGTTTCTCCCGTGGCAGTCTGGTTCAAGAGTCATTCCCAATCAGAGAAGACATAGCGCTGTCCAATGGACAGATAGTCCGACACAGTATAAGGCAGCTTCTTATGTCCTAAGAACAAAATGACACCCTATGAGAAAGACATCTTTTCTGCTATTAACAGTGCTTTCCCTACAGACACGCAGTTCTTTCAGAGCTCCATGCCCTGAGCAATCAGACTTGCAAATTAAGTCTGTGTTAACCTCCCTATATTTAATTTTAAAAGCAAGCTGCTTTGCCCTACATGGCTGTTGCCTGTTAAGGAAGCTCTTCTACCCATGTGCCCAGTATCTGCCACTTAGTCCTGTGGCTTTCTTCACTGTCTCAGCCCTGCAAGGTAAGGAATAAGCAACACTGCTCACGAAAGGTTATCTTTTCTGTCCCACTTTCCTTCATGCCTTTCAGCAGATTAAAGCGTGATTAATGTCCTTCTAATTTCCTATCAGTCGCCGCGGAGGTATCATTGCGTGCATCAGCTGGCAGCCCAGCTTCTAAATTGCATCTAAATAAACCGCATTAAGGCTTCTTGCTCCAGGAGAGCAGCAGTTGAATCCTTTCTAATCATGACCTTTTGATCAAGCCTTTTAAAAATAACAATGCGATTAAGCGTTAATTCATCCATGAGAATTGTTATTTAAGGGCTGGGGAAAAACAAGCATCGCATGCCTTAAAGACAGGCCAGACCAGAGAGATTGCAAATGTTGACCAAACAGGTTGGAGAGCAGGGGAATTGGACCGGAGCAAGTAATTTGGGGGGGTGGAAGTCGGCGCGTCTTGGAGCGAAGAAAGGCAAGGCAGCACATGGACGGAGACAAGAGGGACGGAAGCGAGGACTGGCAGGTCTTGAAGAAAAGGAGTTGCCTGCCAGATTTTTTTTGGGGGGGGAGGGATGACTGAGAACCTGCCATGAACAGAACAGGGAGTAACAGCAAAAAAAGGAGGAGCAGGCATTGGAAACATGGGAAGACACAATGGTAGTATGCAAGTATAACCTATTTCTAAATAAAGTGTGCTTATATCCCGCCTCATGGGATGTGGTGGCGCTGCGGGTTAAACCGCAGAAGCCTCTGTGCTGCAAGGTCAGAAGACCAGCTGTCGTAAGATCGAATCCACGCGACGGAGGGAGTTCCTGTTACTTTGTCCCAGCTCCTGCCAACCTAGCCGTTCGAAAGCATGTAAAAATGGGAGTACAGTAGATAAATAGGTACCACCTCGGTGGGAAGGTCACGGTGTTCCGTGTCTAGTCGCGCTGGCCACGTGACCAGTCTACAGACAAAACGCTGGCTCTGTGGCTTGGAGACGGGGATGAGCACCGCCCCCTAGAGTCAGACACGACTGGGCAAATTGTCAAGGGGAACCTTTACAGTTACCTATGTACCGCCCTATAGCACTTAAAGCAACCTCTGGACAATTTACAAATTAATTAAGGAGGCAACACATTGCCTCCCCCTCCCCCAGCAATTTGGATACTCCTTTTACCAACCTTGGAAGGCTGAGTCAACCTTGAGCTGCTTGGGATTGAACCCCGCCAGGTCACAAACACAGTTTGGGCTGTAATACAGCAGTTCAACCGCTGCGCCACAAGGCTCATAAACAGCAGATAACAGCAGCCTTTTGCATATTTTTATCTGTGCTTGTTTTTAATCTCTGTCTGCTTGCATTCCGTTTGCCACCTTGAGTCTCAGTTCTACTGAAAAGTAAATGAAAACAGCATACACTGTCAGGATCATTTGGTTAAAGCAGAGATGGGCAGCCTCCAGAGGTTGGAGAGTCACCCCTGCACATCCCTGGGTTTTGAAAGAGCGCTCCTGTACCCATCCTCATTTTAAAAATGAAATAAAAGGCTTGTCTTTTAAAGGAAAAAAAACACACACAATCATGCACACTTTTGTGGCCAAAATGCAGTGGTAGGCCAGGGGTGATGGATGCTCTTCTGTGCCCCGAGTATCAGCAAAGATAATACAGCAGGAAGGGATGTATTAGCCAGCTGGCAGATGCCAAGAAAGCAAAATGCGCACACACTTCCATTTTTTAATAAATAGAGACTAACTTCTTCCAAGCCCCACAGTGTAATCATGGCAGATCAGGATCCGGACCCTCATTTTCCTGGGTGCAAAGCCAATTCTTGATTAACAGGATCGAACAAGCTCTTTCAGGTCTCCTTGTGGGGTGCCACACTCACTTGACATGCTTTCATTTACCTTTGTGGGAAAAGGATGCTCTTTGGAGTCCCTCCTGGACCAGTGACATTGCCACAAGGCCCTTCTAGATATAATGGAGAAACAGCCACCCTTGACGCTGCACGTGGTACCATCTTCAGAGTTCTTGGGGCGAGACACCTTCACAGCCTTCCTGTGGTCATCTTCTTTCTTCATGCCGGAATATTTGGAGGCCGTCTCTCCTTCTTCTCTGTTTCTTTCTCCATACTGCTTCTCCAGCAGGCAGAGAGAAGGCATGCTCCTCCCTCACCCCCAACCACCATGATCTGAGCTGGAGCAAGAGATGGTGGAACCAACAGGTTGCAAGGGCGAAGAGAAGGCTTCAGGAGATCCTTTAGAGCAGTGGTCCCCAACCTTGGGCCTCCAGATGTTCTTGGACTTCAACTCCCAGAAATCCTGGCTAGCAGAGGTGGTGGTGAAGGCTTCTGGGAGTTGTAGTCCAGGAACATCTGGAGGCCCAAGGTTGAGGACCACTGCTTTAGAGTAGCCCCCCTGCAGAGGCTTGGCTCCTCCGCAGATCCCTGACGAGGCTGACCCTTGACACAGGACCTCTGTGTACGAATGCACACATGCAAATAGCCAGTGCCCTCTTCTTGGTGGTGGTGGGAGCATGGAATCGTAACATCACCATCCAGATGTTTAGCTCTCAAAAACAGGATGCGGGACTACGTTTTGTTGTGCCTATCTGTGTTAATTTTTTTGTGGATTTCTCCTTTTCCAGATGTCAACAGCTGGTTGCTTACGTTTGGATTTCAACTGCACAATGTTATCCCTGGATATCCGAAGCCGGACGTGGAAGCCATGGAGCCCTCCTATGAACTCGTCCACACCCAACTAAAAACCCAAGAATGGGACAACAGCAAGGTAACTCACCCAAACTTTGGTGCATTGGCCCTCCTCCGAGTCCTAGAAGGTCATCGCTTCTTATTTTTAGAAGATTCTTGCATTCAGAGATGGGGGACTGGGGAGGAAGTAGTCATTAATCACCTTCTTCGGAGCCCATCCATAATTGCATCCAAGCACACAGCACCCCTGCTGTGACATTGCTTTTTTCACAGGCTCTAGATGAGAGCTGAAAGAAGATACTCTTTTTGGGAGTGTAGCTTCCAGACACCAGAAGGGAGGTTGAATCCTGGGAGATTCTGTAGGTTGGTGTCCAGATTCTGGGAACTGGGTCCTTTGACGGGTTCTGGAAATTGCAGACCCGAAAAGTAACATTTACAAACTCTTACGTTGCCTTCTCTGAGACGTTCAAGATTTCACACAGCAGAGGTGAAGCAACCCTCCTTGTTGATGTCTGATGAAGTGGACTTGTCCACAAAAGCTCGCATTAAAAAAAATACAGAAGTTCATCTTTAAAGTGCCACCACATTTGTGTCTTTATTTTTATTTTGTTTTCACCTCCTCGTTGAGTATCCCCAGGTGACTGTAGTAAGATCCATTACTGAAATACCCTTCTGGCTCCCTTTCCAGCATGGGGTACTGTGGTATTTACTCAGTAAAAAGGAACAGGACATAGCCTTCGCAAATGTTTCCCCTGTCCTCCAGGTCTTTTAAGACCAGAGACAAAATATGGTTTAAAAGAAAAACTGGTTCTGTTCCTTTGGTGAAAAAAATGTTCCTTCTGGACAAAACTCCAAAGCAGATTGTGAAAAGACTTCTCCCATCACTCGATAGTGAGGGGTGATGTTTTTACTGAACCCTCCTGCATCGCAGCTATTCATTCCAAGGATGCAGAATGTGCTCTGTATTGTAGGAGATGAATTCTCCAGTCCAACAAGGAATAGATGCCCATATACAGATATGGGCATCTATTCCAGCCTTGAATCGGAAATACAAATAGAAAGAAGGCTTGATTCCTTTTCCAGAGCGTTCTAAGGGCAAAATTTACATTTTTAAATTTATTTATTTGGTTACTTACCATACTTAATCATAGCTCATCCCTCGTGGCATTTCCATTTGGCAACCTAGACATGGGTTGCTAGTCATTTCCTAAAAGAAAATGCTTTGCATCAGACAGAACAGCTCTAAATCCAGGGCTAGCTTTAAAAACCCAAGGTTTAAGTTCGACATTTTTATCTCCTAGACCACATGAGTTCACCCCTTTCTATCTACATTACTTCTGATTTTCTGGCAGTCCTCTCTATCTTAACAGTTTGCTGAAAGCTTTGGTATTATCAGAAGCCCATCATCTGCACTCAAATGGCATTTCCTATTTCTCCTCTTCCCTCATCCAACGTTGAATAAGGGGGGGGGGAATGCATGATGGAAGATGAAACAGAATGGATAGCAAATTTCAAAGGCAGGATACTCTGTCTCTTTGAACTCTGCATAATCTGTCTGCGTCCGTTTCTTTTTATTTTTCACCGCCGCATCGTCCACAACTTGTTTTTCTTCGCCCGAAGAGAGCACTCTTCCCAAATGCATTGCTTTATTATTAAAAGGGTGTGTTTAAGGTCGTTAGATCTTAAAATTAAGCGGCTTTTCAAAGGCACGGGAGTTATTTCAAGATAACGAAGAAGTTTTTTTAATTACGATTGTGTGGATGCCCGTGATAACATTTTAGAGTACTTGAAGAAGCCGTTGGCGGTGAGGCTAGGAGTACTTCAGGAGTATCACATTTTAAGTCTTGCAGAAAACACGTTGGCTTGTGTTGTTCATTTAGAGCCAAAGCAAATATGAAAAGCCAAGTCCATGACTAAAATTCCAATTTTGATCAGGGCTACTTCGTGTGTCAGTTAATATTTTCCATTAATTTCTTGGTTGAAACGTATCTACTGCGTTTTCCTGAAAATAAGACAGGGTCTTAATATTAATTTTTGCTATAAAAATGCATTGGGGCTTATTTTCAGGGGATGATTTATATTATTTTCATGTGCAACAATTTACATTTATTCAAATACAGGCATGTCTTCTATTGCACAATGGTGGAGGATGATGTTTCATTTAACTGGGGCTTATTTTGGGGGTAGGACTTATACGAGCATCCTGAAAAATCATACTAGGGCTTATTTTCAGGTTAGGTCTTATTTTTGGGGAAACAGGGTATCTTCCCAAAAACCTGCTGTCCCTCCAACATGGAAAAACATGCATCATACAAATATGGCTAGTAGACAAATATGGCTAGTAGACATGGGCACTTCATATTTCTTTCCCCAATCCCACCCCCCAGAACCGACTGGGCCGCTTACTGGGCTTTGCACAATGCTCGGCTCCATCATTGTGATCATTGCGCCAATCATGGAAACAGCCTGTACAGCCCTTCTCCGCCTCCCCCCCCCCAGCCAACCACTGTGGCATGGAGGCAGATGGAAAGTGGTTTGCAAATACAAAGTGCCCATGTGTAATGTGTAAGTCATCCTCATCATGGACCTCCCTGCATCATGTTTAGTTTGTTTTTTTAGATAAAGATGGCATCTGCTGAGCTGGAGAATATCTTAGATATATCTGTAGGTTCTCCTAAGAGATGGGCTATTGATATTCATATGAGGTCCATTCCATCCCCCATCGCCCCCCACCGGAATTGGCCGTTCCACATTCCAGTTGTTGTGCAACACTGGAGTCCTTCATTGCCATCCTCACGCCAACCACAGAAGGAGTCCGACGGAGCTCTTCCCCGCCTCCCTGGGCAGCTGACCAGTCCGGCGAGGAGGCGGGATGGGGAGTCTTCTCGTTCTGCTGAGGAGTGGTTGGCTGCGTGGGGAGTAGGAGGAAGAGCCCAGTAGGACCTTCCACTATTGGTGCAGTGATGACTGCAAAGAACCCCAGCTCTGCATAGTGACCGGTAAGTGGACCAGCTAGTTCTGGGGGGGGAGCGAATGGGCCTCTGTGACACCTGCAGTGCTGCTATTTGTATTCGTATCCCCTGGGATACAAATACGAATATCCTACTTCAAGTTCTGCTATCAGAAAAGAGAACAAATAAATCGTCTATGGAAACCTGTGATTACTGTTTTATCGTTCCGTGTGTATCTGCTATTAACACTGTGCGTTTTTTTCTCTCTCTCTGCCGTGGTTCAGTCGATCTTGGGAGTGCAGTGTGAAGTCCAGAAACAACTGAAGGCTTTCGTCACTTTGGAGCGCTTCGAGCAGATCTACAGCTCCAGCATTGCCGGATGTCATGAAGTCAAGGAGAACCTTAATTTTGCTTCTGGCGGCTCGGTCATTGGCAAGGGGGTCAAGTTTGCCATGAAGGACGGAAGGGTCGCCACTGACATTATCAGCACAGCTAACGAGGACGGCCGGAGGATTGCAGCCATACTGAACAACGCGCACCACCTGGAGAACTTGCACTTCACCATCGAGGGCGTGGACACACACTATTTTGTCAAGCAAGGCCCTTCAGACGGCGACTTGTCCATCCTGGGCCTCAGCGGTGGGAGGAGAACCTTGGAAAACGGGGTCAACGTCACCGTTTCCCAGATCAACACCGTGCTCAACGGAAGGACTAAACGATACACAGACATCCAGCTCCAGTACGGAGCGCTGTGTCTCAACACCCGGTACGGGATCAGCTTGGACGAGGAGAAGACCCGCGTGCTGGAACTCGCCAGGCAACGGGCGGTGGGCCAGGCCTGGGCGCGTGAGCAGCAGAGACTGCGGGACGGGGAGGAGGGCGCCCGCTTCTGGACAGAAGGGGAGAAGCAGCAGTTGCTAAACACAGGGCAGGTTCAGGGCTACGATGGCTATTTTGTGATCTCAGTGGAGCAGTATCCAGAACTCTCGGACAACGCCAACAACATCCACTTTATGAGACAGAGTGAGATGGGCAGAAGGTGACAGGGCGGGTCGGCGCGTTGACTTCTTGCCAAAGACAGCTACTCTTTTTGTGGCCGCGTACCAGACTGTGTTGTACTCAAATCCCTTTTTTTAAAGAGAGAGAGAGAGAGAGAAAAGAACAGAAATGATAGTGAACAAAAGTGGGGTGGAGTGGTCATACAGTTGCACTGTAACTCATGCCACATCCCTTTTATTTTATTTTAATTTTTTTTAGATTGGCTTTTTTTCACCTGTTACAGTCGGCCTCTCGCCTCTCCTGAGATCAGAAAGTGTATTTCACCCTTGCGTAAGCGCGGTGAAATCCTGTGTCCTTTTTTAAGCCTTTAAACATTCAGGAAAAAAGAAAAGAAAAGAAAAGGAGAATTGTTTAGGTCACTCTATAGGCTTTTGAATGCGACGGGGACAGGATCTCGGTATTAGGTTCATGCTAACCCTTTCTACTTGGGTTGGAAAATGGGAGAAGAAAGGATTTCCAATCATGAGCAGAGGGAAAAGGAAGCTCACAGCATTTTATGGTGCGCACAGAAAACAAAGGAAAAAAAATGAAGAAGCAGCTGGAGACTGTTCAAAACCTTCTTAATGTGATCCTTCTACATAAGTATGAACCTCTAAAGGAGAACTTGCAGGTTGTTTTCATTTTCCATTCTTTCTGGGCAATCTTGAGGCTCAGAGGTAGCCGAACGAGGCAACATAGCTGCATCTTATAGACTTGCAAGATAATGAATCTTTCCCTTTCTGGAGATGGAATAATCTTTTTTTATTTTTTTTAAACGAGTCTTTTTTACTACAATAGGCTATTTTGTTCACCAGTTTGATTTTTGTGTTTGTGTGCGCGCGGCAGAGTACGTATCGGTGCAAATCTCCTTCTTTCCTTTTTTAAGTTTGAAACGCCCCATAACAGCTATTGGGATTGGGGTGGGGGCGGGTAGGGAAGGATTCACACTCTACTAGAATTAACTTTTCTTGCACACGGCGATGGATGGGAAGCGCCGCTGATGTATATTTGTCAATGGTAAACTCTCCTTAAATATATAGTATTTCTGTACACCAGGTCAAGTGTCTTAACAATCCTCTTTCAAAGATGGGGACGTCTTTTCTTAGAAGCTGAGGAGGCAGTGTTCCAACTGCAGGGCTCACCGGTCGGTGAAAGGTTTTCGGTTCCTCCCAAAAGCGATGAAAACCAAACTAGATGTCGATGTGGGAAACATACAGAGAGTCTCTCTGTGCTTTCCGTTTTCATTTTAATGCAGCTTCAGGAGAGGGGATCACCAACCCATGGTTAGAGCAGTGGGGTGGGTGCGGGGCTCACCCTGCTATTAAGTGGTAAGCCCCTGCAATCTGGACCACAGACCGTCCCCAGCAAAAGGGGGGTACAGTGGTGCCTCGCTAGATGATGATAATCTCTTCCACTGAAATCGCTGTTTAGCGAAATCATTGTCTAGCGAAAAGCAAATCGTCGTCTAGCGAAAATTGGTTTGCAAAGCAGGGACCAAACGTTGTCCAGCGAAATTCCCCCATAGGAATCACTGTTTTGCGAATCGCTGTAGCAATCGCAAAAAGTCAATGTCTAGCGAAAAAAACTGTCATGCGGGGTAACTGTCTAGCGAGGCACCACTGTACCAAATTTGATTAGAGCAGCAACAAGGGAGAAGTAGGACAGCTCCATGGGGCCTTTGCTTAACCAGAATCCCTTCCATGTTTTTCTTCCTAAGATCCCTCCGTTTATCTTTTTCTCCATAGAGAAGGAGGCACTTCTTACCAGCCCTGTCTCGATGCGTAGCTTCAGTGGTTGCTTTGAAAGCAATCCAGAACTGTCAGCAGACACTCCACAATGTCTGCAGACCTCTGTTTGGCCATATATGGAGCCCTACCGTTGCTCTTTGTACTTAGCCTCCATTCTTGGGGGAGGTCTTTCTTTGGTGTTTATGCCGTCCTGTAATCGGCAATTTAAGCAATTGAACATGGCGCGTTAGGCACGGAAATGCATGTTCTGTCCACTGCTGATTAAAGAGAGGGTGGCTTCACGTGTCCAAATACATTATGCCTAGCCTTGGGCGACCTGTAAGTTACATGCACCAGCATAACACAACCAAGTGTAAGTCTTGACGGCAAGTTGGCGTAAATTAAGAAGTCCGCATAGTCCTCTGCTGTTGCATGGCAAGCCAAGTGATTCGGCACTCAACTGCCAATGCCTATACCAACCACTTAGGTTGTTTGAAATTTGCTGATTGTGTTAGGCCCGTGTAAAAACACAGTAGGATTTTGGCCAATCTGTGCAAATAAATCCCACATTTAATGCCACCCGATTCTGTACCATGGAAACCTAGAACCGATCAAATAGTCTTAAGTGGATTGGCCTGTATCTGTTTCTTTGGTGCGATATATTCTTCTTGCAGGACTGAGGCTTCCAAACGACTGGAAATTTGTGGCCAGAAATAGCAGAATGGAATAGAAATCTATGGAACTTGGCCGCTGGTGAGCTGAAGGAGCAGAGACCAGGGAAACAGTACTGTGTAAAGCAGATATAAAAACCATATTGTGAAAGATACAGGAGTTCACCTCTTCCAAGTGAAAATCCTGCCTCAACCCTCTCTAATACCATAGTTTCACATTGCATTTCACAACCCTTACAGGATAAACTGTTTTACGTGGAATTTAACACAGCCTTGTGAAGAGATCATTGTTTACAAATGATGGGTCAAAATGTCCTCCAGGGTTTTAAAAACACACACAAAAACACCTATTTCGAATTCAAAATATCCACATGGATTCAACATGAAGCTGAATAGTTCCAAAGACAGGCTGGAATGTTAGCTGTGGCATGCTTCCTTACGCTCAAGCTTTCCTAAGTGTAGGGAAGACAGCTCAAACCCTGTCCCATAGATTACACCCATAAAGGTGATACCCAGTGTAGTGTAGTGGATAGAGTGATAGACTAAGGACTCAAGGGGTTTGAATCCCTGCTCAGCCATGAAAGCTCACTGGTGGTATGAAACCAGTAAAGCCACTCCTTAAATAACTTTACCTTGGATGCTCTGTTAGGGTTCTTCTAATCTTAAGCCAAAAGATACAAATGGAGCAGATGTTGGAAAGATTTGACAGCACATGACAGGGATGAGCGGAGATTGCCAGTGATTAAAGACTCCTCCTTCCATCCCAGGGCTTGCCAAACCCGCATGCAATGAGACTGACTGCAGGTGATTCAGGGATTCAAAACAGGAACTGTTTCAGTTACCTACAATCTCCCTACCAATGATGGCATGACTCTTATCCAGGTATAATTTATGGACCAGGATTTTGGCTGGTGTTTGGAAGTTTTTGTTGACCAGCCAGGAAGCAAAACTGCCTGCTGCGTGAATACATTTCATTGGCGCTATCTATCCCCACCCCCTTTCTGCCATCACAAGAAAGGTAGCTTCCAGCATTCTTCTGGATAAACTCCTCTGCTATTCCAGGTTCTTTGGACTGGACCAGGATAGCACCCCTTCTTCCATCTTAAAGCATGCTATAGTAGTATTATTAGTTTGTCATTATGATGTAGACCTACAGAGGTCTAGTGCTCCAGATTCCTGAAAATGTGGGAGCTGGCCTTTTGCAAAACATTAGAATGAAATCGTCATTCCTGATGAAATATACACAATTTGCATCCTGCTTTACCTGCAGCCATCGGAGCCACCTACATACAGCCTTAGGTTTGTAGGGAATAACATTTTCATGCAAAGTTTTCTAAAGAAGCAAATTGTGTCTGGCAAATCCTACATACTAAAATTCTGCAGTTGTGATTTTTCCTTAGCCACCTTTATCTCTCTCGCTCTCTTTTTTTTTAAAGACAAAGAATGTGTATACATTTCTTAGCATTTCGATTACAAACAGACTTTTGTGGCATCTCAAATCACATTTCTTCATGCAGTTACAGATATAACTATTCATAAGTTCTAATAAATTACTAGCCAGTCTCTGGATGAGAGACAGCCAGGAAATCTTAGCTTCTGATCCTGAGCTTCTTGAAGGAAGTGCAACATGTAAATATAACAGGAAGCTGAATTAAAACTGGTTGTCGGTGTAAGGTAGAAGAGTATTCTATTCCATGTCATATGTTGGTGCCATCATGGATGGGTACACACCTTGTTTTTTAAAAGTTCCCAAGGAAACACATTGAATTGCGATGCAGTGTAGTACCCAGCCTCTCGGTGAGACACTGACATGCAGGAATGCTCCCATGCACACTTCAAACTGCTTGTATGTTGGGAATCTCAGGCGTTACACACAATTCTGGGTCCATGCTCCATTCCAAAGCAGAGTCTCAGCTCATGCAGGATTCTGTTCCGATCTGGTGGGTCTTCACTGTTGCTACAAAGGAAATGAGTTCGTACTTGAGCACATCTGAACACTCTGTGGCTTGGCAGTAAAAGGTGGTGAGAAAATTGGCTTCAACAGAGGCTTCTCACTGGAGAAAGTCAAGAAGCTCCTAAGCAGTCCTCAGGTTCCCTAGGATGTGATCTGAATCAAAAGTGGTCTAATATAAGACACCTGTTATTGGTGCCTTGCAGGTTGTTGCAAAAGTATGATCCGGCAGGCACCTACTTAGAACTAAACTGTACTGCATTCAATGAGATTTGCTTCCAGATAGATGTCTACAGTATAATACCATTGCTTCCCAGTATTCTTTAAGTATCAACAGGCTTTATAATGGAAAAAAAGGTATCCCTTCCAAGAACTAGCTCCGTGTGATAATGTTTGATTTGGAATGTCTTGCATCTAA
This sequence comes from Pogona vitticeps, assembly GCF_051106095.1. NCBI lineage: Eukaryota > Metazoa > Chordata > Lepidosauria > Squamata > Agamidae > Pogona > Pogona vitticeps. Next base: position 259,704,658 of record NC_135785.1, read on the forward strand.
ATTAACCTGATTGTTTTCTAAAAAGTGTTACAACTGCCTTGTTTTTAAGACCTTTTTTCCCCATTGTTCCTTTCTTTGGTTTAGCTTTCAAATGTATTAAAAAATAATTAAGACACTCCTCCCACACACATACTCATTCAAAGCTCAAAATCTGGAATAATCAAGGGGAGACATTTCAAAGAGTGGTTAACTTTTAGAATACATTTAAATAGCATTTTCTGTGATTGCAAAAAAAATGGGTTTGGGTTTTTTTTTGGAAATTCTCTGTTACTGAATGAACTGAAATGGAGCAAGACAAGTACTTCCTAAGTAAAGTAAAACTTACACTGCTTTTCTGTATGTGTGTAACCTCACGCTACACATTGATGCACATGGGTTGCTAGAAAATAAGAGCACCCCATTAAATACCTGTTTCAGCTTATTTTCTGGTAGCATGGTACCAGAAAAGGGTGACACATTTACACATGCAGGGTCTCGGATGAGGATCACTGGATGGGGCGACGCCAAAGTAAAACAAAAACAAAGCAGGGAAAAACGTACCTATAAAAAGTTTGCACATAGAAACGAGATATGCTAAATTAGCATGCTTATTTTTGTTGTAGCCAGCCAACCACTTCTTGTCTGATTTTGGGTGGTTCCTGGTTTTCTGCATATAACTCATGATTTTTCTCGTGAAAACCAGAGGATACAGAAATGGAAGGTGTATTCCAAGGGGGGAAAAATAGAAAGGGAGATTTTGTGGGAGAGGGAAATGGTAATGCAGGGCAGCCATTATAACACAACCCAGATGTTTGACACCCATAGAAGACATATAACTAGAATCTCATTCCTCCAAATCTCTTCCTTCAATTGGTCCTGTGACAGATGTGAAACAATCTTGCCAATAGCCTTAGTACTGTAGCCTCCTAGCAGTAGAGTCTCTAGGAGACACCGGCAAAATTAAATCCCTTTAAATGCAATGAAATTAATGGGTATGGCCAAGTCCCGTTCATTTCACTGGGACTGAATTGCAACATACCTTTCCTAGACAGTGCACAGGAGTCAAGGGAGGGGCAAGTATAACAATTTGTCCAAGAACTTATTCTGAAACTTTAATCATTGGAAATATCTAATTAAATTCTTCCACCCCACAAACATGTAGTGTTTGTGTACTATTGACGACACGGTGCCAAACAGCTTCGAAACCAAATCAGAATCGGGAAGGCCGTGGCTACGTTGGCTGAGGGATTCTGGGAATGTGAGGTTTTAAAAAAAGTTGTGTATGCCATCAAACTGAATGGTCTCTGAAGTTACGAATTTTGCAAAGGAGCCCCCTGAAATTACAAATGTACAGGGTAAAACTAGCAAACTTCTTCTGTTTTTACAACGAATCAAGGAAAGGATTAGAGTTAAGTTACTTGTGGAAATAATCAGACACTTCTTTTCTATAATAAACAATGAAAAATATGCTTTGTATAACGGGAAAACTTCTAAACGCAGGTACCAGTTTGAGAAGGACTTTATATCAAAGCCACACGTGTAATCCCAGCACCACAGATTTTGTTCTCATTACTGTGTAATTTCCTGATGTCTGGAACTGATTTTTTAAAGATTTCTTTTTGTTTCCCTCTCGACACTTTGTGTTTCTAACACTGTATTCTTGACTGTGTAAATAAGGCGAGCCTGTAAATACGTGTAGCTATAGATACCTTCTAGAAAACAAAAATCAAAATGGAAAAAAAATCTCAGAAGAGAAGTGACCGTGTGTAGCCTTCGGTGACAAATAAAAAGAATATTTTGTGTTTAAAAAAAGAGTGGGAACGTTGTTGATGGCTCAAAGTAAACAGATTTGTTTAGAAGGTCTCCAAATTTAGATGAATAATTTACAACTGGGCCTACGGGAGCCTACCAACATTTTATTTAAACCAGCCTCACTCGTCTGGACAACACTTTTGAAAGAACTACAAGTTGAGTTTTGCAATGTTCTAGTTACCTCTTAAGACCACAGTCTAACAGAGATTTAAGTAAAAGGTTAGAGTTGATGTATTGATAATGCAAGCGGTTTTAATGATGTAGATACTGTTTCCGATTTTTATTTAGTCCTAGAATCTCTAAAATGGCGAGTCTGAATCTAAATTCAGCTACTACAAGTAGATGTTACAACAAAGCATGCCCATGTAACCTAAGGGGCATTCCACATCGCCTGTGGTATAAGATAACTGTGCGTTGCTTTGTTGACTCTCTCTCTCTCTCAGTTTTCTCTCAAATGATGTGAAATACAAGCTCCACATTCAGAATCTGATAGCATGTTGATTCTCCGGCAACTCAATACTTGACAGCCACATGACTTGAGTTATCAGGCTTACAAATCAAGCCCATGTTTGCTTTCCTATTAACCAATGGCAAAAGCTAATTGGCTCATTTGCAGGATGTTAGAACAACTTGCACTATGACAGACATCTTTGAGCACTTCAGGAAGTCCTCCTTAGAATGATGCTGTAGCAAAGATCATTTAGTTTATTTTTACCCAAGGGAATCAACATTTCCATGGTAAAAATCTCCCATTCTGGCCGTGCTATTTTTCACAGTTTGTAGCAAGTTATTTTCTTTATCGTGTCAGAACCCACTGACATGACTACCGGATAAAGACAGGGACAAAGAAGAAACCCCAGTTTGTAGAGTGAGTGTAAAGAAGACAGATCAGCATAATAAACCAAGTCTCATTGGAATTATACTTATGAAATCTCTTTTTAGAATTACAAAGTCCAGCCAAGAAAGGCTAGCCTGTGACTGGGCGTAAGATTTTCAGATGGACTGTACCTTCCTTCTTCAGAGCATTTCATTCCAGCACTACCCACTAGGGACACTTTTTTGAAACTTCTTCCAAGTAGCCACACCTGGCTTTGGCTGACAAGCCACTTACTCTCTGGTAAAGGTAAAGGTTCCCCTTGACATTTAGTCCAGTCATGTCCGACTCTAGGGCACAGTTCTCGTCCCCATCTCCAAGCCATAGAGCCAGCGTTTGTCCGTTGACAGTTTCCGTGGTCATGTGGCCAGCGCGACTAGACACAGAACGCCATGACCTTCCCACTGAGGTGGTCCCTATTTATCTACTTGCATTTACATGCTTTTGAACTGCTACGTTGGTAGGAGCTGGGACAAGCGACGGGAGCTCACTCCGTTGCATGGATTCAATCTTACGACGGCTGGTCTTCCGACCTTGCAGCACAGAGGCTTCTGCTAATTCTGCAAGGAGTCCTTCTCTAGGAACAATTTCCAAATGGCTGGCTCCTGAGACTGGGAATATATTTTCCTTGAATCCAGGCAAGGGGGTAGACGAGGAGCATGTTACCAGCCATTACCTACAATCTCGGAGTTTCTTTTCCTCAGAGGAAACGAAGGCAGAGGTAACCCTATGCTACATACACCATTAAGCCTTCCCAGATAGGCCTTTTCTCCAAGTGAGCCACATTTTGGTGTCTGTAGGTGTATGGATGTCAGGTGAAACTATCAGAATGGACAGTTGTGGGATTTGTAATTTTTAAAAATCCAAAAATCCCATGTCTACCTGGGAAACCTAGACATCTGAGCGTTCAGCCTGGAGGCAGGCGTTGCATCACGGCCTCTCCCAATTTGAAGAGACCCTTATTCAGCAGGCCGAGGCCAAGAGGAAGTCACAAAAGCAGCAAAACCAGGGAGCTGGACAGGGGACAGGTTGGATTTGTCTTCAGTGTGGAAGGGATGGTCACTCTCGAATTGGCCTTCTCAGCCACACTAGATGCTGTTCCAAGTCCTCCATACAGAGCACGTTACCATAGTCTTTCGAGACTGTGTAGGGTGCCTAACCAGTCATGAGATGGAGCCAATGATACACCTCAGTCTACAAGGTGTACACTGGGCTGACTTACCTATATTTTTTTTTTAAAAAAAAATAGTTCTCCCATACAAAAATTCATTGTTAGGTGTGTAATGTCCATCAAGACGATTCTCAGTTTTGTTACACCCTGTCCCTCTGTTAATTTTCTCTTCAGAAGACTTGCAGCATCATTCCAAATTGAATCAGGTCCTTTAATTCAGGGTAGATGGTCATCAGCAAGATTTCACTCAACTGCAAAAAGTGATTTTCAAGGATTTTGGTGAAGTTGTGTTTTACCTCTTTGATACACACCAGACTTTTGGGCTTTTCAGCGCAAATGGTGGAGAAACCAAACCCTACAAGGAGGGGGTTTTGGACAAGAGAAGGCGGAAAGGTGATCTGTTTAAAGGGCTGCCCTGAGGAAGATGGAGAACATTTTTCTAAGTCTCTGCAAAATAAGGTCCAAAGCAGTGGTTGCAAATTGCAAGAAAGATTTTTTGCTCTAAACATTAGGATGAAGTTCCTGTTAATAGGACACATGTAATGGTAGAAATAAGAGTTTAAGAAGGCGGTAAAGTCTATGTCATTGCAGATTTTTAAGCAAAGGGTAGGTGGCCATCGGTCAGGGATGCTTGAGTGGAGGAATTCCTTTACTGGCATGGGACTCCCTTGGGGGTCCTTTCCAACTCTACAGTTCTCTGACAGCTTTATTATTTTATAGGTTAACCAGAGAAAAACAATGATTAGTGGTTAAAGTGACAGACCAGGGCAGGGAGATCCACATGCGAAACCTCATTCAGCTTGGAGGTTCAATGGGTGACTTTCCGCTTGTCATTCTGTTAGGCCAAACTACCTCACAGGGGGTTTGAGGAGACAAAATGGGAAAAACGAAAAGAAATCTCTTGGGAGAAGAGATAACACATTTTTAAAACGATAAAGCCAAACTTGAGGGTCGCATGGTGATTCTGAAGTTTTATTTGTAACTGAAGTGAAACAGATGGGTTTTCCTCACAAACTTTGAACACCAAAAATCATCTTGTAAGACAAGTCACGCATCGGGACCGAAAAATCATTTCCATACAGAACTGCCTTCTTTTGCATTTCCTGAGACAGGAATGGACAGGAGCACAACTTGTCTCATAAATCTTTACTTTCAAAGTTTGTGTTGCATTGTGGAGAGGGAAATTACACAAAAAGTCATGTATATATTTCAGAAATGTGTGCGACTACAAATTCATACACTCAAAAAATTACACAAAGACACGTCAAATGAAGTATATACAGGAATGTCTACATAATTACACATAGGCTACGCGTTCCCCTCCCCCCCCCGATATGCCTGATATGATTACACATATGTATAGTTTTAAAGTATACATTCTCAATTGAAAACATAGGTATACATTTCAATACAGAGGCAAAAGTTCAGTCAACTTTTGCAGATGACATGAAACTTTTCCAGGTGGTGAAGACCAGAAGGGATTGTGAAGGGCTCCAGAAAGATCTCTCCAGGCTGGGTGAATGGGCAGCAAAACAGCAAATGCATTTCAATACAGTATAAGGAAATGTATAGTAATGCACATTGAGGCAAAAAATCGAAACTTTAGTTACCAGCTGATGGGTTCTGAGCTGTCTGTAATGGATCAGGAAAGAGATCTTGGTTTGCTGATGGACAGCTCGATGAAAGGGCCAACCCAGTGTGTGGTGGCAGTGATTCCATGCTAGGGATCATTAAAAAGGGGATTGAAAATAAAACAGCCAACATTATAATGCCATTGTACAAAATGCTGGTAGAGCCGCACCTGGACTATTGCGTACAGTTCTGGTCACCACACCTGAAAAAAGACATTGTGGAACTGGAAAAGGTGCAGAAGAGGAACTTTTCCAGTTCCACAATGATGACTGGGCTGGGGCCCCTCCCTGATGAGGAAAGGTTACAGCGTTTGGAGCTCTTTAGAGAAAAGGTGCCTGAGGGGGGACATGATGGAGATGCATAAAATGATGCAGGGGGTGGATATAAAGTGGACAGGGGGAAGCTCTTTTCCCTCTCACACAATACCAGAACCAGGGGACATCGACTCCAATGAGAACAGACAAAAGAAAATATTTCTTGACCCAGTGTGTTGTTAGCCTGTGGAACTCCTTGCCACAGGATGTGGTGATGGCATCTGGCCTAGATCCCTTTAAAAAGGGGATGGGACAGATTCCTGGAGGAAAAGTCCTCGCAAGTGACAAGCCATGATGGGGATGTATCATCTCCAGGCTTCAAAGGAAGGTGCTTCAAGATGCCAGATGCATTTATGAGGTTCTTATGTTAATCCACAGGCAGGATGACATGAGAATGCCCATGGAATTCTGAGACATACAGACATACAATGAGAATACAATGGACAGAGTTTACATCCATACACACCATGCCAATAATAATAATAATAATAATAATAATAATAATAATAATAATAATAATAATAATAACAACAACAACAACAACAACAACAACAACAACAACAACAACAACAACAACAACAACAATAATAATAATAATAATAATAATAATAATAATAATAATAATAATAATAATAATAATAATAATAATAATAATAATAATAATAATAATAATAATTTCAAAAGACTTTCAGGAGGAAAAACTACATGGTGATTCTTAAATCTGATGAAGCCATTGTGCATTCTTTAGGGAGAGCCTGTGACTCTGTCAGCAAGTGTGGTTCAAAAATTGAAAACCTTTTACCGGAATCCCAGTGGTGTTTGTGTAAGATTTGCATAACTTGGTGCAGCTAAATGTGGCTAACTGATGATGTGCCAAGGTTTATCTCAGTTCCATTGCTATGGTCATGTGCCTGACTGCACAACCATAGCAGCTCTTGACATCTCATCAATTAGCCTGGGCAAATTATACAAACCATACAGTAACACCAACAGGAATGTGGTCCTTGGGATGCACTGGTTTAAAATAGTATTCCAAATACAGATCATTACATAATTTTAAGATTTTCACATTGCTTGGTTCTCATGCCAGAAATACAAGAAATCCCTAGAAGATTTCAACACATGAAACAATAACCTCCCTTATTTATACCTTTAACCACAGAAATAAGAATGATCAGCTGATACGAAATTGCCGTCTTTAAACTGAAAAGCCAGTCTTGCTGTATCTTCTAGGATGTTTTACATCATCCCCTCCAAAAGATCCCCAGTGTAAGGCCGGAAGGGATCAAATGGGATCAGCTTTGGCCAAACAAGTGAAACAGCTTCTTGAGTAGGAAATTTTATTCATTTTCTTTCGAGGGATCCATCTTGCACGAGTTCACTGCATTACCTTGAGCCAGCCAGCAGGAAATAAGATGCTGTAAGGGTCACAAGAAAGGGAGAAAACAGAGGCTCTGTGGCAAAGAAAGAAAATGCATGTTTTGAAATGGCATTGTGCTTTTAAGGGGTGTGGTGGCGCTGTGGGCTAAACCGCAGAAGCCTCTGTGCTGCAAGGTGAAAAGACCAGCCGTCATGAGATCGAATCCACGTGATGGAGGGAGCTCCCGTCACTTGTCCCAGCTCCTGCCAACCTAGGAGTTCGAAAGCATGTAAATGCAAGTAGATAAATAGGTACCACCTCGGTGGGAAGGTAACAGCGTTCCGTATCTATTTGCGCTGGCCACGTGACCACAGAAACTGTCTAATGACAAAACACTGGCTCTATGGCTTGGAGACGGGGATGAGCACCGTGCCATAGAGCCAGACATGACTGGACTCAATGTCAAGGGGAACCTTTACCTTTACCTAGGGGTGGGCTATTTCATCTCAACATTAATTTTGTGGAGAAGCATAAGCCAACTCAAAGACCCACATCCTCCCCCTCTCACCCCATCTTTGCCCATCAACAGCATGGAGATGACTATATAACCCTGTACTACAGCTACAGCTCAAAGCATCATACCAAACTTCATAGGGGTCCTCTAGTAAGCCCAAGGCAGCCTATGTGTCACTCTTACACCAGCATCCCTGTGAAGTAAACTGCCCAGAATGCAAGCTAGCAGCCCAAGGTCATTCCGTGAATGTCAGGGCTTGATAAGGAGCAGTGCAGCCTTTTTCCAGCAACATGTTCCTTTTACGATTGCATAATTACTGAATCAAACTTCTGTCCTTTAGAGAACTATAAATTGCATCCTGTTGACTTGGCACAGGCGGCAGAAATCCAGATAAGACAAGCCCAAAGTATTTTACGAGCGTCCTAAAGCACGAGACTGCTTCATTTCTCGTTTTGGCCACTCCACGTTGTGTTCGCAATAACGAACCCCAAGCGGTCATCTAGATGCAGATCAAAAGAAGGTTATATAGCATTACCATGTTCCAAAGTTGTACCTCTGAGCAAGTTAATTCACATATTATCCAAGGAAGACTTGTGTGGGTTTTAAGTTGTATATGTGTATGTTGCTGGTCCATTTGAGTACATAAATAATGATATTTTGTCAGGCTTAGAGGCTTCTGGTGAGATTCTCCTTCCATCACTATCATTCTTTGCTATCAATTTCTACTGATGGCAAACAAAAGCCCTACAGATCCATGACAATGCCACAGGAAACCTTCATTGCCATCTGTTCTGCAAGAAGAAAAATGGGGGGAAAACTGAGCTCAGACTTCAGGAATCGTGAGGAAAAATGTGATGATTATTATTAGAGAAGACATGGTACTTCTACTTTCATTCTCTGGTTTGACATTTCTTCATAATAAATGTGTTAATCAGCTCATTATGCTAGGATGTCCAAGCTAGGATGTCATGACCACATTTAAGATAACGAACAACGTTGTATTTCCATGCCCTTCTACCCCACTTCGTGAATCTTTCCGAACTGAAGCCAAGGCATGTGCATGAATGGCTGATGGGGTGAATTGCCAGAAAGACCAAGCAGTGAACTCTAAAGCAAATCAGGCCCAAATTATATCCGGAGGACAAAATGTTGAAGCGGTGGCCATCCAAATTTGGGCACCTCACGAGAAGATAGATTTCTTCTGTGGTGAAGACAAAAATGCTGGGGAAGACTAAAGGCAGCAGGGAAAGAGGAAACCCAAATACGAGATGGACTAAGTCCCTAAAGGAAGCCACAGGACTGAGTTTTCAAGAGCTGAGGAGGGCTGTTGAGGATGGGACGTTTTGGAGATCTGTCATTGACAGGGTGGCCATATGTCGGAGTCAACTTGACAGCACGTAACAGCGATAATACCAACATGAACGTTTCGGATGTCACATCCGTGCAAGCCTTCCGCTCTTGGCAGACGTCGTGTTATTGCCAGAAATAGGATGTGATTTTTCAGTCCAACCATCTTCTCTTGAAGGAGCTGATCAAAGCACTTGTATTGATTTCCTCAGTCCCAGCAGAAAAAAAAATCACACAGGGACACACACCTATGGCCTCTCTGGAAACCAGGAGGCCTTTGAAACAGAAGAGGAGTTTCTACCCTGTCTTTTCCCTTCAGAGTTCTTGTCACATCACATTCCAACTCCTCCCAAAATGTTTTCTTTCGCTTTGAGGGTTGATGTGAAGACGTTCTTCCTGGCTCTGAGGAAAGCTACTGGGGCGGGCAGGGCGGACAGAAATCCTCCCAGCTGGAGACAATATTAGTGTCCAGGTTGTAAACCAGCACACCACTGCAAGGATTTCTCCACTCCATGAACTGGAACTGTCAACATCAGCATGGATCTCTTTGGTTTTTTTTGCATTTCATTTCCTTCCGAATTCCCTGTTTCCTTCCAACTGCTCGAATGTATGGATAAAAATCCATCGGGTTTTGGCACGTGCAAGACCCTGCAGAGGTTGATTTGTGAGGCTTTAAGGTACCAGAAGACACATTGCAGGGGAGAAATAAGGCTACCCGTCGGAGATTTTAGCCTGACATATCTCTCGTGTGAAGCGGCAAATGGTAGCAATCTGTAGTGTTATTAAGGAAGCAGCAGCTAATTCTTTTCCCGACTGGGCTCAGCGTCTTCCGTTCATTCCCCTCAAATGCCTTTCCTCAGAGAGCACCAGGCACCAACTGGGCCTCAGATAGGGTTGCCAGAGACATGGGTACCAAAAGGAGGACATAGAAAGACAAAAAAGAGGACAGAGGAGGACGTATTGAATGTCTCATTTGAATTGTTCCGGATTAAACCTGCAATCAATACAATTTTATTACAATAAAGGTAAAGGTCAAGGTTCCCCTTGATATTTTCAGTCCAGTCGTGTCTAGCTGCCAATAAATGTCTCTTAGGGAACCAACCAAGAAACAGTCATGTTAAAAAATAAATATAAATATTATATCGCCGACAAAGTTAAAATACAGCAACTGGTAGTATTAAGCTGCCAGCTTGCACAGAAATATATTCCTTTAAAAATACAATGCTTAGACACTCCAGAAATTATCAGCCATTCTCACGACATGCCCATGCCAACGTAGACGTCGCTGTTTCAGTAATGTATACGTGCTAAAAATTCCAGCTCATTCTAGGACTACTCTGTTTGGAACTTTGTCCTGCCAGGTGATCCCAAAAATCCGTCAGAGGCAATGCATATGGAAGGTGTTCAGCTTCCTCTCCTGCCGTGCACAAAGGATCCAGGACTCACTGCAGGACAGGAGTGTGCCCAGGACACAGGCTCCATAGACCTGGGTCTTGGTCTATCTGCCATCTATTAAGCCATACTCTCTTTGTGAGAGCGAGTAGCGGTCCGATGGTGACTGACCTAGAGTCGGTCCCTCTGTCATGGTCGGATCATCACCTAATGAAATGTAACCTCAACAGGGAGCATGGACCTATTGTTATGGTCCGCCCTCGAAGGCTACTGGATCCGATTGGATTCCAGGATGCCATGAGAGGTGCTATGGCTGACCTGGCTGGCGCTCCTGTCGAGGCTCTGACCGATAGCTGGTTCACCGCTGCGGTCAGGGCTGTAGACATGATCGCACCTAAACGCCCTCTCCAACGCAGAGCTCGCCCGGTGCCCTGGTTTAACTAGGACCTCCGGGCGTTGAAGCGGGTTAGGAGATGGCTAGAGTGCAAATGGAGAAAGGACCCGACGGATTACAATTGGATAGCTGTTAAGGTCGCCACTAACCTTTACCTGGCTAAGGTAAAGGCTGCCAGTCGAGCATACTTCGCTAACCGGATAAGCGAAGCATCCAACCAGCAGGCAGAATTATTTCATATAGTGCGCGACCTATCCGGAATTGGCCCGGGTGATGGGCTTCCCCTTAGTCTTACACCAGACCAATTTGCAGCATTTTTTAAATCTAAAGTGGAGGCCATCCGCTGGGACCTGTCTCCTTTTTTGAATACAGTGAGTCGAGCTGAGATGTCCAGCGCTCCACCTTGCCCGGTAACTTTTGACTCCTTTCAGCCTGTCACGCCTGATACTGTCGCCAGGGCGCTTGACCGCTGTTGTGCCACCACCTCCTCCCTTGACCCCTGTCCGGCCTGGCTAATCAAAGCAGCCAGGCCTACAACAACAGAATGGGCCACTGCAATAATTAATGGGTCTTTCCTTGAGGGCAGATTTCCATCTGCTCTCAAGGAGACACTCATTAGGCCCATCAGGAAGAAACCAAGTTTGGCAGCGGACGAAATTGGCAATTATAGGCCCGTCGCCAATGTTTCTTTCCTAAGTAAGGTGGTGGAGAGGGTGGTGGCCGACCAGCTTCAGGCGCACCTGGACGAAACAGATGCCCTGGATCCATTTCAGTCAGGCTTCAGGCCGCGCCACGGCACAGAAACGGCATTGGTCGCCCTGTGCGATGACCTACTGAGAGGCCGACAGGGGCAACGTGTCCCTGCTGGTCCTCCTTGACATCTCAGCAGCCTTTGATACCATTGACCACGGTATCCTCCTGGGGAGGCTCTCCAAGTTGGGAATTGGGGGCCTTGCACTGGCCTGGCTCCGCTCCTTCTTGGAGGACCGTCCCCAGAGAGTGCAGCTTGGGGAGAGCGTCTCGGCCCCGTGGAATCTCAATTGTGGGGTTCCACAGGGGTCGATCATCAATGCTGTTTAACATCTATATGAGGCCGCTGGGTGGGGTCATCAGGGGGTGTGGAGCTCGGTGTCATCAGTACGCTGATGATACTCAGCTCTACATCTCATTTCCACCTACCGCAGGAAATGCCGTTCTGTCCCTTCAGCGCTGCCTGGGGACCGTACTGCAATGGATGCAGGAGAACGGGCTGAGGCTGAACCCGGACAAGATGGAGGTACTAAGGGTGGGAGCCCCCACAGTCGGGAGCTTGGGAAACTCCCTCTCTTTTGGGGGAGTGACCCTTCCCGCTGAGGATGGGGTCCGCAGCTTGGGGATCCATCTCAACTCGGCGCTCACTATGGAATCCCAGGTGGCGCTGGTGGTCCGAACCGCCTTCTACCACCTTAGGCGGGTAGCCCAGCTGCGGCCCTATCTCGATGTTGGGGCGCTCACCACTTTGGTGCATGCGCTCGTAATCTCAAGATTAGACTACTGTAATGCGCTCTACGTGGGGCTGCCTTTGAGGCTGCTGCGGAAACTTCAGGTGGTGCAGAACGTGGCGGCCAGACTCCTCAGTGGGGTGAAAAAATTCCAACACATTTCACCCACTCTGGCTGCATTGCATTGGCTGCCCATCCGATTCCGCATCGACTTCGAAGTGTTGATGCTTACGTACAAAGCCCTAAACGGTTTAGGGCCTCGATGCTTGGCAGAGCGCCATTTACCACCAAGATCTACCCATGTCACTCGCGCAAGCCAGGAGGCGAGGCTGAGGAGCCTAATGCTGAGGGAGGCCTGGAAGGAAAAGACAAGAAATCGGGCCTTCTCGGCGGTCGCTCCTCGCCTATGGAACAACCTTCCCCCTGATATTCGCGCGGGCCCCTCGCTGGGTATTTTCAAAAAGTAATTAAAAACATTGATGTTTCGGCAGGCCTTCCCCCCTAGTTAATTCCTGATCCCCTCCTCTTTTCTTTCCTAATGTTTAACCCAATTGTCGAAAGTTTTTATGTAATTTTATTGTTTTTATTGTGGCATTTCTTGCTGTAAGCCGCCTACAGTGGTCTATCGACTAGATAGGCGGGATATAAATAAAATAAATAATAATAATAAATAATAGAGAACATGACAGCGGCTTTGCCAATGCGTTTATCCAGCTCGACATCCAGAGAGAGGGTGTCAGAGATCATTGAGCCAAGGTACCCAAATTCATTAACAACCTTGTGTGGAGATGGTAGTAGAGGGAGATGAGTCTACACCTTGGCCCATGACTTCAGGGTTATTGTTAATCAAAAGCCTTGTCAAGCCTTGCTAAAGCGATTCATGAGTTGTTGGAGGTCTTCAGCAGAGTGGGCAACAATGGCTGCATCGTCTGCAAAGAGGAAGTCCCGCATGCATTTCAGTTGGACTTTGGTCTTCACTCTCAATCTAGAGAGATTAAAGAGCTTTCCATCTGATCTAGTCCGGAGATAGACACCTTCTGTTGCAGTTCCAAAGGCATGCTTGAGCATGACACAAAAAAAGATCCCGAACAGGGTTGGCGTGAGGACACAGTCCTGTTTCACTCCGCTTCGGATGTCAAGGGGATCTGATGTTGAGCCATCAAAAACTACAGTGCCTTTCATTCCCTCATGGATCTGATGATGTTAAGGAGTTGAGGTGAACATCCAATCTTGGGAAGGATTCTGCTAACCAAATCAAAGGCCTTTCTGAGATCTATGAGTGCCACAAAGAGTGTCATTGCTCCCTGCATTTCATCTGCAAGTGTCTGAGGGAAAATACCATGTCTGTGGTGGATCTATTAGCTCAAAATCCACACATTCTGGATAGACTCTCTCTGGAAGCACCTGGAGTCTGTGCAGCACAACACAGGCAAGCAGCTTCCCTACAACGCTGAGAAGAGAAATGCTGTGGTAGTTATTGCAATTGCCTCTGTCTCCTTTGTTCTTATACAATGTGACAATGTTTGCATTCTTCATGTCCTGTGGTACTCCACCTTCCCTCCAGCAAAGACAAAAGATTTCATACAGCTTGGTGGTGATGATCTCTTTACAGCACTTCAGCAGAGATGTTATTCTTTCCAGGTGCCTTGCCAGAGGTGAAGGAATCCAAGGCCGCTTTTATTTCTGCTAAAGTTAGTTCAGTGTCCAACTCTTCCATGACAGGCAGGCACTCAATGTTATTTAATGCTTCTTCGGTTACTACATTCTCTCTGGAATATAGCTCAGAGTAGTGCTGCACGTCCCCTAAGGGACGTGGTGGCGCTGCGGGCTAAGCCGCAGAAGCCTGTGCTGCAGGGTCAGAAGACCAAGCAGTCGTAAGATTGAATCCACACGACGGAGTGAGCTCCCGTTGCTTGTCCCAGCTCCCGCCAACCTAGCGGTTCGAAAGCATGCGAATGCAAGTACAGTGGTGCCCCGCATAGCGAGGTTAATCTGTTCCGGACTAACCTTCGCTATGGGGAAACATCGCTATACAGATTTTAAAAAACCATTGGAACGCATTAAACGATGTTCCAAATGGGCCCAAAATTCACCGTTCTGCGATGTTTCCCCATGTTCCGGCGGCCGTTTTGGGTGTCCCGGCAGCCATTTTGGGTGTTCCGGCGGCCATTTTGGGTGGTTCTGGTGGCCATTTTGGGTGTTCCGGTGGCCATTTTGGGTGTTCCGGTGGCCATTTTGGGTGGTTCCGGTGGCCATTTTGGGTGTTCCAGCCACTGCCGAACAGCTGTTCCCCCTCGCAATGCGAAGAAACATCGGTATGCGATCGCATTAGCGATCGCAAAATCCGCATCAGTATGCAGATTCATCGTTAAACAGTGCACTCGTTATGCGATAAACGGTGCACTCGTTATGCACCACTGTAGATAAATAGGGACCGCTTCGGTGGGAAGGTAACAGCGTTCCGTGTCTAAGTCGCATTGGCCATGTGACCACGGAAGATTGTCTTTGGACAAACGCTGGCTCTATGGCTTGGAAATGGGGATGAGCACCACCCCCTAGAGTCGAACACGACTGGACAAAAATTGTCAAGGGGAACCTTTTCCTTTACCTAGTGCTGCACCCAGCGTTCCATCTGCTGTCCTGTATGATCACGCCTGTAGCATTCTTCAAGGGACCAGATTTCTTCTGTATTGGACCTAAAGCCTGCTTGATACCGTCATACATTCCCTTGATGTTACCTGTGTCTGCTGCTATCTGTATCTGAGAGCAGAGCTGAGGCCAATAATCGTTGGAACATCTCCTGGCAGCCTGTTGGACTTGGCTACGAGCAGCTTGAAGACCTTGCAAGTTGTACTTACTAGGACAGGCTTTGTATGCTGCTAGAGCTCTCCTCTTATCCTCGATGGCTGGCATCAACTCCTCCAAATGGGCTTCGAACCAGTCGGCCATCTTTTTGGTCTTCTTGCCAAATGTGGACAAGGCGGTGTTATAAACAGTGTTCTTGAAATGTTCCCATCATTCAGGTGCATTTGCATCAGCCGGGCCTGGAAGGGTTTCCTCAAGTGCTTGGGCAAATTCCTCCACTTTTCTTTGATCACGAGTCTTGCTGATGTCAATATGTGGTCTTCTTTCATTTTTCATGTGATACAATCTCTTTGCTCACAGTTTTACTCGACTACACACCAGGGAGTGATCAGTATCTCAATCAGCACCATCTGGTAACTTCGTATGATCATAATACTAGGGAGGCTAGAATGTCTAGTGAGGATCAAATTGAGCTGATGCCAATGCTTCGATCTTGGATGTCTCTAGGAAACTCTGTATTGAAGCTTCGTATTAAAGAACGTATTGCTGACACAAAGACTATAATAAGAGCAAAACTCAAGCAAGTGTTGGCCATTTTCTTTCATCTTCTTGTCTCTTGGAGGGCAACAATGTCCATCTGCAGTCTACTCAGTTCCATGTCGATGACAGCTGTCTTGCGCACGTCCTCTATTACCTGCAGGTCATCAGCAAAGTCATTGTCTGAACATTCCAGTTGCCCAACTTTAGGGCAGAAGTTTTCTTAAGATTGTTGCATGGTGCAGGGTTATCGATCTTCTTGTTGGCTTTCACCCTAAACCCCATGCAGCCTGTGAGGTTAACAGACCGTGGCAAGGTAGCACCTTACTGGCTGGGGACTGCCCAGCTTAAGGTGGGTGGTAGCTACCTAGTGAGGTGCAATGATCTTTCCCACCAACAGAAGTAGCCCCTGGCATCACGTTCTATGCCAATCAAGCAAAGACTTATAACTGGTAACTGCTACTCCCCGTGTTGTTTTAACGCTGTATGCAAAGCTGGAGTGTCCTCTCCAGATGCCATAATATGGCAATTAAAACAAAGAGGGTGCCGTTCTGATACATTCTTTACTGGTATCTTGCAATTTAAAGTGATTGGGCCACAAATCCTATTCATATTATATTTATTTACTAAGTTTTTATCCCACCTTTCTTCCAATAAGCTCAAAGCAGTATACATGGCTTCCCACATGCCCTTTGGGCTTCACATCAACCCTGTGAAGAAGATCAGGCCGAAAGAATGAAACCGACCCAGAAACAGGTTTCATGGAGGCAAACATGTTGAATCTGAAGCTGCCCTGTTCTGAGCCTATCATGAGAAGGCAGGGTTGTCTGGAAAAGTCAATAACTCAGAGAAAGGTGGAGGGCAGGGAAAGAAGAAGACCAAGCACAAGATAGACTCACTCGCTAAAGGAGGCCACAGGGTTGAGTTTACAAGAGCTGAGCAAAGCAGTTGGAGAAAGAACGCTTTGGAGATCATTTGTTCATAGGGTCACCCTAAGTAGGAGGCAACTGAAGACTAACTCAGATCTTACAGATCCCAAACCAGAATTCTAGCCACTACAGTATCTGCTCTCTTCCGTACGATACAGGCTATCTTTATTGTTAGCCAGATCTTGACATGCTTATTTTCGTAATGCATGGTAGGTTTCTTTTGGAAGAGAGAGAGGGGTTTACAGAGCGGCTCATTCAGAAAACATCTTCCATATGATACTGCAGTGTTGTTGTTGTTGTTGTTGTTGTTGTTTTGCTGAAACCAAGCTCAGAGTCAAGGCATAGACCCAGGCCACAACTGTCATGGTTGCATCTGTGGCTTCCGATAAGATTGGAAAGGTCCCGCGCAGTTATATGATCTGAGCTTGGCCACCGTTTCGCATTATATAAGCAAGTAACAACATCTTGGAACCATTATGCGTCGTTCTTTCCTACCAATAAATCAGAATTATTTAGTAAGAAGGGAAAATACATCACGGTATTTATGAGTGGCTGTTAACAGCAAGGCCCGTTGCACATGGCGATCTTAAAACGCCGCATTACTTTGTGAGAAAATTGGGGGAGGGACTGAAAACAGCTTTCCTTAGAAAATAATACAAGAAGGAACCCGTTGGGATTTGGTTTGATACAAAGTTATGAAGCCTATGCACCAGCTGTGTTTCGTTTGATGCAATAGGGTCGGCGTTAAATAAAAGCCAGAAAGGCAAATGCAGGATAGCAGAGCCCAGACTGTAACAGGGATTTAGAATTATGTTATCTTCCCTTCTGCAATGTGGCAGAGATGTCACGAATCTGGCCATACCGTGGATTGCAAAGACGGGATTAAAGAACGGTTCAGATAAAAAAAAAAAAAACCCTCTTATCCTCTGTTTCGCTGTCCTCAGATTTCTCTTTTGCTTCCGACGGTACATGGATTTGTTTATGCTGCGTCTTGTGGGCCAACCGGGGAAGGGCACCGTAGAGATAAAACGTCCGCCCTGGAGGCTAATTTATGTTTTCCTGTCAAATGAAAAAAAGAACAGGTAGCAGGGCTGGAAAACCTCTGTGTGCTGTAGGTAGGCAACCGTCCCTCCGAATCCTTACCTGATGGTGACGGTCTCGTTCACTCACGGAGGCAGTGTCCCTTTGCCAAACAGAGGGAAACCCATTATGCACCTGTCATAGGGAGACAGCTGTATAGTCTTCAGAGACACTGGTGGTTGGTCAATTTTTCTCTTTTTAGTATATAGAATGGAATGGCGAAAAGCATATTCTGTAGATGCAAGTGTTTCTCTGATGGCCGGTGCCACCATTTATATAAGACCCTGGTCTTCTTCAACCTCAGATGTATACATGGAAGCCTGCTCTCTCTCGCTCTCTTCAGGATTTAGTATGTTGTCTTCTAGAAGAACAAAAGAACACATATTTGTCTCTAAAGTACAATATGGCTCTTGGAACTGCGTATTCAGATCTATCAAAGCAAAGTGTGCTGCTTATTTACCAGCCCGTACTGCTTAAAGCTATTTCTGCAGAGTTTACTACAATTTCATTTTCCTGACTATACATTCTGTTTTTCTCTTAATAAATGGACTCCAGCCAGGGATACACATTGGAGACTGTTTTCGGCAACAAGCAGAGAGCCTTACTATCTGTTAACCTGGAATTCCATTGGAGAAAACAAGAGGACAAAAAAACCCCCTAAACTTACTGTAAATAAGAAGGCCCCAGTAATAGCTTCTATGAATGCAGGACAAGATGGCTGGACAGGGTCACTGAAGCGACCAATATGACTTTGACCCAACTCTGGGAGGCAGTGGAACACAGGAGGGCCTGGCGTGCTCTGGTCCATGGGGTCACGAAGAGTCGGACATGACTAAATGACTAAACAACAACAATGTATGTCAGATGGCAGCCATTTTGTTGAGGAGGGGGAAATATCAGAAGTAATCCCAGAGAAGGAGGAAGAAAGAAATCAAAGAGGACCAATCTATATGTAGATCTAGAAACCACAGTTGGGGTATCTATCTCTTTATCTCACACACACCCTGATTTTGTGGTTTGGATGACTTAATCTTTGGATGACTGTATGCATTGGTGCAGTATCATGCAATGTTCCATGGCTGGCCCTTCAAATCCACAAAATGTGAAATACCGCACATTCTTGTACAGTGGTGCCTTGCTTGACAACGTTAATTCATTTCAGCGAAAACGTTGTCAAATGAAATATTTAAAAAACCCATTGAAACGCATTGAAAACCGTTCAGTTTGTTCCAATGGGCTGAATACCTGCTTGTCCAGTGAAGATCCTCCATAGGGCGGCCATTTTCGGTGCCTGTAAAGTGAGGAATCCATCCTAGAAAACAGCAGGGGACCATTTTCTTCAGCCGGTGGCCATTTTGAAACCCGACAATCAGCTGTTTGCTGATCGTCATAAAGCGAAAATCGGTTCCCGAAGCAGGGAACCGATCATTGCACAGCGAAAAAAACCCATTTTAAAAATCGCCAATGTAACGCGGATCTGTCGTAGAGCGGGGTAATCGTCCAGCGGGGCACGATTGTAGTTAGTCCTTCAGCCCATCAAAAATTATGCAGAAAGATTGTCTTTTTTATTCTTATTCATAAATATTCATTCAAAAAGGGTGCGATCATTTCCTTGCCGCTGCTTGAATTCTCTTTCCCAGCGTCAGAGATTCACAGTAACTAAAAACTCATTGAGCTTGATAACACAGCAGCAACAACAATAAGCAGAAGCTTCTAATAAATGTATTTATTTAGTTAGTTGATTTTTATACTGCCCATCTGGCTACCAAGGCCACTCTGGGCTGTTTATCAAGACCACCATTATAAAACAACAATACAGAAAATAACCAATTAACAACTTAAAACTAAGTGCAACAGTGATGAAAATAAAATAATTAAAATAATAAAATAATTCTACCCCCTCTTCAGTCCTCTTGGTTGGTTGGGTTTTTTTTCAACTTTTCCTCACGTTAGCATCTAACTAAGCACTCAGTTAATCTTCTAGAAACTATGGAAGATTAAACTGACCATTGTTTTTTTTTCTGGAAATCTAGTAAAATGAATAATATTAGACCTAGGATGTTTTCTGGCTTTGGACTACAGCAACCATACATTGCCGGATAGCTCAGTGGTTTAGGCATCTGGTTTGGAGTTCGATTCCCCCACTGGGCCTCCTTGAGAGGAGCTGGACACGATCATCCATAAAGTCCCTTCTAGCTCTGCTGGTCTAAGATTAAGACCCATCAGTCAGCTTTCGTTTTTCATTCTTTTCCATCCACTGTTTCTGCAAGAGATTTCTGTATCTTGCGAACGAGGGACAAGCTGTCCCACAACTACAACATTTGCCCATGAACGGCGAGAGGGCTCTTTAATTCATACAGCTGTGAAGTCCTATCAAGCTGTGGGTGGCTTCCATCATTGCTCCATGATGATACACAAAATGCTTGTTCTTTACAAAATGATTGGCAAAAACAGTGTTTTCCTTTGCCTCACATCTCTGCTTTTATAAGGACCAAAGACTGCTTTTTTAAAATGAATGTTTGGAATGCAGGCCAGCTAATGGTCTAACAGGGCACTGGGTGGCATGCTAATAATCCAGGTAAAACCCAGCGAAATGGGCACTATAACAACACTACAGAACATCATTGGTCCAAATCTATCAGGATTTATTTATTTTATATATTTTGATTTATTGTATTTATACCCCGCCTATCTAGTCATTTCGACCACTCTAGGCGGCTTACAACATAAGGATAACAAGTTCTTTAAAAAAATTATAACAATTAATTAATTAAATGATTCTATAAGATGGGAAAAATAAAAATAAATCAAATAAAGAGAAAAAAAATGAAAGAGGACAGGAATTAACTGGAAAGGAAGGCCTGCCTATACATCCATGTTTTTAGTTGGTTCTTAAAAGTACCCAGCGAGGGTGCAGCGCGAATCTCCGGAGGTAGGTTATTCCAGAGATGAGGAGCCACCGCCGAGAAAGTCCGGTTTCTAGTTCTTTCTTTCCGGGCCTCCCTCGGCGTCAGGCTCCTCAGCCTCACCTCCTGGCTCGCGCAGGTGACACGGGTAGAACTAGTTGGGAGTAAGCGTTTATGCCAGCATCAAGCAAACCACACAACTTTTTGAGGTGAGTTGCCTCAGGAGAAGAAGTCAAAAAAACAGAATGATCTGCCGTGCTACTCTGTATATAGCGAATAATGTTTGTGCTGATTTCTTACCCTGAGGCAATTCTCCTACAAACATTATTCTGTGAGCATTATGCTTATAGGTGCAGGGAAGAGATAATTTGCTGCTCTCTGTCTATTTGTCCAGCATTATACTGGCTTTTCCAGGTCACTGTCTGCTAAATAATAATAATTAGAGATGGGATATTCATATTCGTATACGAATGCGAATCTCCGAGACCCAGCTCCTTGACCCGACCCGTCCATTGATGGGTCGCCGCACAGCATGAGTCGCCAGCACCCTGCTCATTCCACCAATCACGGACGTAGCCCGGCTACTATTTCCCGGCCTCACCGTACTGCTGGCCACTCAGCAGCTGAGCAGGGAGACTCGTCCTCCCGCACATGGAGGTGGAGACATGTTAGCTGGGTTACATCCGAAATTGATGTGATGAGCAGTATGCTGGCCACACGGCAACCCATATATGGATGGGTTGGATCAGGGAGCGGAAGACTGGGTTTCCCGGCTCCTTGGGTCTGAGATATTCACATTCATACATGAACACGCATGCCCCATATCTAATCATAATAATTGTGTGCTGTCAAGTAAATTCTGATTTGTGATAGCCTTTCCCGGGGTTTTCTAGGTAACGAATACTCAGAAGTGTTTTGTCATTCCCTTCTTCTTCTGGGAGTGTCCTACGACTGTGTGTATTTTGCCCAAGGTCACCCAGGCTGGCTCTTCTCCCAGGAGGTTCAGTGGGGGAATCGAACGGCCAACCTCTGGCTCTACCGCTAGATACCTATCATCTGAACTATTCTGGTGCCAGATGGAGACTGCAGCTGAGACATCAGAAGAATGCTGAGACTTTGAACGGCAGCGAGGAAGCAAATAAGGAGATATCCGGAAGAGCACAAATGTGCAGCTAGAGATGAAGACCAAGATCATCCACGCTACAGTATTCCCAGTCACCATGTATGGATGTGAAGGTTGGACAGTGAGGAAAGCTGATCGGAAAAAGTCAGTTCATTTGAAATGTGAGGTTGAGAGACCCCTTTGCAGCTACCGTGGGCCACCAGGAAAGGCAATAGCATCAAATCAAGAAATTCTTGAATTTTCACTAGACGTGAAAATGATTAAACTTTGGCCATCGTATTGCGGGCCTATCACGAGAAGATGAGACTCAGGGGAAGGAATAACAATGCTCGGAAAAGTTGAAAGAGGAAGGCTTTAAATCGCAAGTCCTTTAAATCGCAAGTCCTGAGCTGGTTTAATAATGATAGGATATTTCAGAAGTCATAAATCCACAGGGTCGCCGTATGTCTGAAGCAACTTGATGGCACTTAACAAGGACATGAAACACAGCCGTAGAAAAACACTGGAATGATTAATGTTTTGTTCGCATACGGTCCAAGATTGTGTGCTTTGCAAATTAGCGTGTCCACATTTGGAGAACTGGCAAGCCTAATTAGAAAGTAAAGCTAAATGGGTGGTAGTGTGGTGTGATGGCTAGACATGGACTCAGGAGACCTGGGTTCAAATCCCCACAAGGCTTTAAACTCATTGGGTGCTCTTAGGATGACTCACAGTTTCTGATTTCCCCACAGGGTGGTGGGTGTTGGAGTTTTCACAACCTCTCATGCTGCCTGTAGTATGTTTGGCTGGGAGGGACCGTTCTGGGCTGGGGTGGCTATCAATCAGTTCAGCACTAACTAATCCCTGCCTCTAAATTCAAAGAGAGAACTGCCTCTTTGATCAGTGATTCCCCCCCCAAGAGTCTGTCAAAGTCTTTTGCTTGAAAGCAGTCATGTTTCATAGTTTGCTGTTTGACCTGTTCATAGCTGTAAGTAAAGAAAATTGTTCTTACTCTTTCTCTTACTAGCATCTCAAAGTAAGTTACTGAGACTATAAGTGCCAGTTGGATAAGAAAAAGGGGTGGGCAATTCTGGAGAACTCGAAGCTATTCTGCTCTATTGGCAGAGCGGAATAGCTTTGAGTTCTCCTATTCTGTTGGGCAGCTACAGAAATTTAACCAGAAATTCGAAACTCTGCCAACAGTTGTGAGGCTAAATTGGGGAGGAAGACAGCCACCCATGCTTCCTTGAACAAATTGGAAGAAACGAGAGGGGATATAAAAATCTAACAAGCTAATGTGGAACTCTGGAAAATGGTCGGGAAACATAGAATCCATGAATGTTGGTAGCAGTCTGTGCAGGCCGTTACTTGGTCTGAGGACGTTTCCAATGCTCAAAGTTCAATTCTTGACTGCTTGCAACACTCATAGCCTAGGCATGTCCTAGTTATGGCGGCAGTGAGCCTTATTCCTTTCGTTTTCTGCTACTCCGTTTCCTAAACAAGCTTGCTGCTAGCGTGTTGGTACACACCGAGGGATAGTCCTTCCTGCTGTTGTTGAAGCTTCTCACAGTACTTTCTATTGCTTTCAGCAGAGTGGTCATTTACACAATAAATAACATTTCACCTATACATTTGTCTTCCCTTAATTTTTCATTTCCCTCATTGCATTTTTCTATATTTGTTCTGCTCAAAACACTGCAAAATAAAATAAAATTTAAAAGGACACATGCCATTTTTTGCTTGGAAAGGGAACAGTTAAGGCTCACCCTGGATCCTGCAAATGTGTGATTATTGACCTAGCCTCAGAAACAGCTATAATTGCCCTTGAGGCAGGAAGAATGATAGCAGCCACGGCAAACTCCAAGCTATTAGCATTAAGCGAAGTAAAGGAAATACAGGCTTATTTTCATTGCCAAAGTCAGTCTGGGGCCGTGATCTAATTGCTGCTTTTGGAAATTATGAAAGCGCCTGAAATTACTTCTAACAAACCTCTACACGCTGGGAAAACAGGAGAGAGTAATGTGAACTTCCAGGGTTGCTCGAGCCTGCAGGGCACCTGACATATGGCATGAGTTACCTGGGAGATCTAAGGGCCGTATTATTATTTTTACACTTTTTAAAAATAATAATCATAATAAAAAGAGCACGGACGGGTTCAAGAAAGAACAGGTGAGAAAACCCCAAAGGCTAAGATATACTGGGATGCGGCCCGCCCTCTCTCACTCCAGGGACTCACTGTACGGTCTTACGTAAATGTTTTACTCTGCTCTCCATAACCTTTCGGGTTTCTGAGCCGCCCTGCCGGCTCAGATTTTTCAGCATGATTTGCAACGGCGCTCCCCGCATGTGCATGTAACGAAAGTAGAGATTTTGCCAGTGGAAAAGGACTTTTCTTCCTTGCCGAAAGCCAAAGGAAAACATCTGGGAGAGAGGACAGAGCAGTTTTTCCACAGATGGCCTTCATTTAAAGGGAGGGGGGGGACTTCTCCCTTCTCGAGTTCATATCTTGGCAGCAGAAGACCGGAACACCCTCGGACCATCTCGCCCACCCTGGTGCCCTCTGGATGCATTCTGTTACAGCTCTCATCACGGATCCATCTGGAGGATTACCCAGTCTTGGGGAAGGTTGCTTAGAATACACCGTGCAGTATGCAGATCTGGAACCAGAAAAACAGAGTCATGCAGTGCCTTGAAGAGCAGTGGATCCAGAATGGCATAAGCATTCGTGGACAACAACCCCCTTCTTTCGACTGTTAGGATTTTCGATATGTTGGTGGAGGGACTGTAAGCCATGCTAGCGAGGGGATTCTGAGAGTTTTAGTCTGGGGAAAAAAGCAGCTTTTGAGAGCAGCAATAATCATCGTCACTTTGCTCTGTGAATTAACACTTGTAGTGGGATAGGCAGATAGATGTAGCTGGCCGGATAGGTCCATGGTTTAAGCGTCTGGCTGGCGAGCCAGAGGTTGAGTGTTTGATTACCCCGCTGGGCCTCCTGTGATAAGAGCCAGCATGTGGCTCTTATCACAAGAAGCATAGTCCCCGGATGCCTCCAGATATACCACTTCTGTGCATCCTCTACCTCAAAAATCCTGGAGAGGGTGGGCATAAATCAGAACTGACTTGACATAGAACGTACATACATAGACATGGTGGGATAGAACAGGAAGTCCAGTCTTGGTTCCTGTCCACAGAAATAGAATCAACTTCTAGAAGACTTCTAATTCAAAAAAATGCCATCCTACAGTTGACCGTCAAAATTTCTCAGTGTCCCGCATTATTCTCCCGCTTCCGGTTTTGCTCTGATAATTTTCAAAACTAAGATTTGTTGTTGTTCAGTCATTAAGTCTTGTCCGACTCTTCATGACCCCACGGACCAGAGCACGGCAGGCCCTCCTGTCTTCCATTGCCTCCCGGAGTTGGGTCAAATTCATGTTGGTCACTTCAGTGACCCTGTTCAACCATCTCATCCTCTGTCGTCCCCTTCTCTTCCCTTCACACTTTCCCAACATCAGAATCTTTTCCAGGGAGTCTTCTCTTCTCATGGGATGGCCAAAGTATTGGAGCCTCAGCTTCAGGATCTGTCCTTCCAGTGAGCACTCAGGGTTGATTTCCTTCAGAACGAAGAGGTTTGTTCTCCTTGCAGTCCAGGGGACTCTCAAGAGTCTCCTCCAGCACCACAATTCAAAGGCATCAATTCTTCGGCGGTCTGCTTTCTTTATGGTCCAGCTCTCACTTCCATACATCACGTCAGGAAAAACCATAGCTTTGACTATGCGGACCTTTGTCGGCAAAGTGATGTCTCTGCTTTTTAAGATGCTGTCTAGGTTTGTCATCGCTTTCCTCCCTCTTTTAATTTCATGGCTGCTGTCACCATCTGCAGTGGTTATGGAGCCCAAGAAAGTAAAATCTGTCACTGCCTCCATATCTTCCCTTTCTATTTGCCAGGAAGTGATGGGACCAGTGGCCACCTAAGATTACCCAAAGACACTAATGGCCCTGGTGTAATCTGTCCAGTCATGAATATTCATATGCTATCTGCATGGACCAATGAGAGTGCTGGAGAGGCGGAGTCATGAGATATAAGATTCTCTGCAGGGAGAGGAGGAGATTAGATTGGAGTTTTGCAGTTTTGGGCGGATAGAGAGAGGGTGGTTGAGGGTGGATGAAATGGGATGTTTGGTTAAGAGTTAAAGACATTGATTGTACCTTCATCGTATGTATTAATAAACAACTTCTATTTGGTTCTATTTAAAATGACACATTGCACAGACCTGTATTATTAAAAATACATAATGTTGATGTAATCAACTGGTGGCAGAAACACAACACGTAGCTTGTGCTCTTGCTTGGTGAAACAGCCAAGGGGTAGGTGGGAACGTGACAGGCCCCTTCAAAATGGCGCTTTTTTCCACCTCCCCCTTTTGATCTGGATGCAACCTTTATGCTACAGAATGTGTGTCCCTAGGGCACAACACCAAAACTAGAGTTTCTTCCCTTTCATCCACTTCTATCCTCAAATGTTTTGCTTGTTTGTTTGAGTAAGCAGACAGATTACATGGAAGTCCTTCTTTACATATCACCATCGTCTAAGAATTATGGAATCTGCTACCATAGTAGCAACAGCGATGTACATCAATTTGGATAAATGTAGACAAATTCATTAAATTCACAAACAGCTACTAGCCCATTACACTGAGTTGTTGAGGGGGGAAAATGAGCAGGAGAATAAAGTAGCATCCATGCCCTCAGGTACAGTTCTTCTGCGTAACTGCTAGTCACTGTTGAAACAGAATGATAGATTAGGTAGGCCTTTGATTTGGTCACAACTTTCAGGTGAGTATCAGGAACACCCATTCCAAGCTTTTCCCACTGGTTTCTGAATGGTTTCTTTTCTGCTACAAGATTTGTGGTCATTATTTCTTCACCATGATTACATAGACTGGTCTGTTTGTCCTGTATTAGCAGCAGAAGGACACTACTGTCCAGTGAAAGAAATAACAATATTGTTTAAAATATGCTATTTAATGACGTAGAGCAGCCCGGCCGATAGTTAGATGGCTTGGCTTTTGATGGTTGACTTGAGAGAGTCAATTTGATGAAAGTCCTAGAGTGGACAATGGCTATACCAGATTAGATTAGGCATCCTTCAGTCTCAAGAGACTACGGTAACATGCTCTATATGGAGGACTTGGAACAGTGTCTTGAGTGGCTGAGAAGGCCAATTCAAGAGTGACAATCCCTTCCACACTGAAGACAAATACAATCTGTCCCCTGTCCAGCTCCCTGATTTTGCTGGTTTCAGGACTGCCTCTTTGCCTCGGCCTGCTGGACAAGGATCTCTTCAAATTGGGAGAGGCCATGATGCACCGCCTGCCTCCAGGCTGAACGCTCAGATGTCTAGGTTTCCCATCTGGAATCTCCACAACTTTGGGAATTGTTGTCCTAGAAAAGTAACTTTTCCAAACCCGCAATTTTTCTTGGACATTTTTTTTTAAAGATACAACAGCTGCAGGTGTGGGATGAATCAGTCGATCTGGAAGACAAAGGGAAAGAAAGCTAACTTATTTTTCTCCAATAGATCCAGAGAGCATTTCTCCTCTAAAAATCCTTTCCCCTCAGGCTGAGGTTTTCGGCCAATGGCAAAGTGAAATAGATGGTTGGGAGAGGAAACCAGGGATGGCTTCCATTAAAATGGTATTAAGAAAGGGTCACTTCCATTCTGGATCTTAAAGCCGGTTTCTAATTCGGCTCAGAAGACATGGTTGAACAGTAGCAAGGGGAGAGTTGGGGGAAGATTTTTTTTTGTATTCATCTCTCTTCATATTAACAGATTGTTAAAAATGGGGTGTTCTGGAAAGAAATGGGATGGTAACCCGCTTGAGCAGCACACAGAACATAAAATGGGCATAAATTCAGAGCTTGGTGGAGAAAGGAATTAAAAAGTTTAAAGCTTTTAGGACTAATTTCTAGAATATAAGGGTGCTGGGTTGGTGGCACTTGATGCCCGTAGCCACTTCCTTTCCTGCAGTTTAACTGTTATATTTGTGACTAAAGAGAGATTTTGAAAAGCTCTGAATGTCTTCAGCACTGCTCTAGGAAATGGAACACTTCGTTCTTTTTATTTCCTGGAACATTTGTGTCATTTTTTTAAACCTCTGCTACCTACATTTCACAAATGTATCACTCCAAAACCAAATCCAGATTAAGATACAAGAGGTGAAATCCTGTTGAGCAAGTACTCAAAACAGGTAACCCTTAGAAGTGAATCACCCTAAGAACATTCTCTGTAGTCATTCTCTGTTGCACGACTGGGCACATAACCGGCAATGTCTACCAGATTTCTGAACTTAATGGCAATATGATTCAAAAAGTTTCATCTTTTTGCGTAACTCTGCAACAGGATTTTGGCCTCGCCTGTTTCAAGTCTGAGAGTGCCCACGGGATTATCACACAAGACGGCACTATTCCAGCAGTTGTATAAAACCTGAAAAGAGACAAAATAACACACAAATTAGGTAGAAACGGCTCGTAATCTGAATCCCCAAACTGTGGTTTAAACAGCCTGTGTGTAAACGTGACACTGTCCAAACCTGAAGAGCCAGCCCAGTGGAATCCTGGACTCTGTTCATCAGTCTAACCTCAGGTGAGGCTTTCTAATGCCATTGAACTGCTAGTCCAGGCATCTCTCAACATGGAATCTGGTGGCTAGGGTCACTGGGAGATGGAGGAGCAGGCTTTGCTCCTCTTTGGTGTAGTTTAAAAGGTAAAGGTAAAGGTTCCCCTTGACAATTTTTGTCCAGTCGTGTTCGACTCTAGGGGGCGGTGCTCATCCCCGTTTCCAAGCCATAGAGCCAGCGTTTTGTCCGAAGACAATCTTCCGTGGTCACGTGGCAGTGCGACTTAGACACGGAATGTCGTTACCTTCCCACCGAAGTGGTACCTATTTATCTACTCGCATTTGCATGCTTTTGAACCGCTAGGTTGGCGGGAGCTGGGACAAGCGACGGGAACTCACTCCGTCATGTGGATTCGATCTTACGACTGCTGGTCTTCTGACCCTGCAGCACAGGCTTCTGCGGTTCAGCCCACAGCGCCACCACGTCCCACATCTCTTTGGTGTAGTTTAACCTGAATGATAAATAATAACTGGGTGCCGTCAAGTCAGTTCTGACTTATGACAACCCTTTTCAATATTTTCCAGGTAGAGAATACACAGAAGTGGTTTTCCCTTCTCTTCCTCTAGGGGGCACTCTGGGGATTGTGTAGCTCAGTGGTTCTTAACCTTTGTTACTCGGATGTTTTTGAACTGCAACTCCCAGAAACCTCAGCCAGCACAGTTGGTGGTGAAGGCTTCTGGGAGTTGCAGTCCAAAACTCCTGAGTAACCCAAGGTTAAGAACCAGTGGTGTAGCTTCCCAAGGCCACCCAGGCTGGCTCTTCTCCCAGGAGACCCAGAGGGGAATCAAAGTCCCAACCTCTGGCTCAGATACCTAACTCACTGAGCCCTCCAGCTAACGACAATCTCAATAATAGCAATATGCCATGCAACCACGGTGCAATCTCCCAACGACATCCAATGCTAGAGAGACAGACAGGGGTATTTTTTTGCTCACCCTTAAATAAACAGAGAAGGCTCCCTGGAAAAGACCCTGATGTTAGGAAAGTGTGAAGGCAAGAGGAGAAGGGGGATGACAGAGGACGAGATGGTTGGACAGTATCATCAAAGCTACCAACATGAATTTGACCCAACTCTGGGAGGCAGTGGAAGACAGGAGGGCCTGGCATGCTCTGGTCCGTGCGGTCACGAAGAGTCGGACACGACTTGACAACTAAACAACAACAAATAAATGAGTAAAACAAAAATAACTCCACCATTCTTGTTCTGTCGGAGCAAACCGAGCACAGTGTCCAGCCTTCATCCTGCTGAGGACAGAGGCCAAACTACCATTCATTTCAAAGTGTTGGACTGCAGCCATCATCCTCAAGGCTTCGAAAGTAGCACTAAATTCATGGCATGACCTCTTTGGAAGACCATCATCCCTCTGGAGCGAAATCATTAAAAAAGAATGTGCTGCAGTACAATACGTGGCATTCACACCATGGGCTCCTGCTGCTAGTTGAAAGCTCTTTTGATGACTTTTGATGATTGCAACGGAGGAGCAGGGACAGCTGGAAGCTTCATAAGGCTTTTCCTACTTTGCTTCCGGACCCCTCCGCAATGTTCGTGACCGGCGAGCACAACTCTCAAGCCTATAATTCGCAGACAGCCTTCTTTTGAACTCCCATAGTGAGAACGAACAAGCGTCCAGCACCCGATTCCTTGATATTTCAGGGCCAAGCCACGAGACAAGACACAGGCCATGGATGACACAGATGTGGAGCAAGCAATGCCTGGGTTGGAGCCAAAACCCCTTCTGGGATATCTGCGTGTAGAAGAGAAATCCTGGTGAATGCTCCCAGAATC
The DNA here is from genome assembly GCF_051106095.1 of Pogona vitticeps. Lineage (NCBI taxonomy): Eukaryota > Metazoa > Chordata > Lepidosauria > Squamata > Agamidae > Pogona > Pogona vitticeps. Next base: position 259,734,750 of record NC_135785.1, read on the forward strand.
TGTGAAACTTGGCCAGCTAGCCAATCCGGTAACCCAGAACCAGAAGAGACCACAGGACCGGTATCCACGGTTTCGCTTATCTATGGTATGAAAACATTAAAAATATTAAAAGAAAGAAAATCTAGGAAAAAAAATTTCCACGTGTATTACCAGAACTAGCCACTAGAGGGAGGAAGAGGCTATGCTGTGAATCCTTGCTGTTGAAGAATACATAGCATGGTCTCTTCCCCATCTAGTGGCCAGTTCTGGTAATGCGCATGAAACTATTTTTTCCTAGATCTTTTTTCTTTCACCATGTTATGTGTAGCGTTTGCTATTATCTACGGTTTTCTGCATCCACATGGAGGCTTGGACCAATCTCCCATGGATATGAGGGGCCCTACTGTATAAATGAATAGCCAATATTTGTGGGAAATTCAGAGTGTTAAATATCACAATGAGATCAGATTTGGCAAAGGGGATTAAAAATAACGAAAACATTTTCCCCCCAGTTTTGATTGGAGTAAGAGACAGAACAAAGAAGAAGCACATACAATCGTGTTCAACCTAGTGTGAGTATTATAAAGGAAGTAGTGAACAGGCTGCCGCAGAGAATAAGTAAAGGAATGACACAGGAGCACCTAATTCCTATGGCCAAAACTACACGATCAAATCCACAGCAACTTCTATCACAGCACACAACACTGAACCCTGGTTTGAAACGGTGCTCAATCTAATCATTTTCTGCTCTGATTTTTATCGGAGACACCACTGTTCTGGGTTGCCCGGGACCACCTCTTTTTTTCCTGTCCGCCTTCTGCCCAACCCTTCCCACCACCTCCTCGTTCCTATGATTTCATATTGTTTCCGGGGGGGGGGGAGAGAATTGGGTGGACACAGTCCCAGAGAGACAGAGTAGGGGGAAGGGGGCTCCATCAACCTGCTTTGGAGACCACATATATAGCCCTAGTTTAAGGGCACGGCCATTCAATGAGCTGATGTCACAGACTACTTACCTCCCACTAAGCAGATCCAAAACAAGTTTTACGTAAATGCTGTCCTCTTCATATGTATTACCTGAGTGTAGTAGGACGTTGGTTCAGACCCAGGTGGATTCTGTATCTTCTAAAGATACAGAAGATACTCCTTCAGTATCTTCTAAACCAGGGGTGTCCAACCTTTCAGCTTCCCTGGGCCACATTAGAAGATGAAAATTTGGTTTGGGCCGCATGAGGGGGGGCAGCCCTAGCCATCCTCCGCAGCCCCGCTCCAAGCGCGCTTACCGGCAGCTGCTATCTCAGACAGCAGAGGCTGCAAGCTTCAACTCCGGTGGCTTTATGGGGACGGGAGGGGGTCCACCTATTTACGGGGTTGGTGCAATGCAGTCACACATCCCCCCTCTCCCCTCCCTCTCCTTCCTTCCTTCCCTCTCTCCCCCCCTACCGTTGTGACGTGCTCCGGCTGCATTCTGGCCGAAGGGCCGGCAGTATAACTTGAAACTTTGGAATTTCTTTAAAAATAAAAAATTGCACTGGGCCGCATTATGAGCCGACCTGGGCCGCATGTGGCCCTTGGGCTGCAGGTTGGACAAGCCTGTTCTAAACCTTAGCAGTCAGTGGACATTTGAGACACCTCTTCATCATCAGGCTTGCAAGATCTTCTTAAGCTCTGCCATTCTCTGCTGTAGCTGTTTGATCATCTTGTTTTTCTCTGCAAGTTGCTGCTCCGGGTCCCTGTTTCTCCTTCTGGAGCTGGACTATGTCTCTGGTGGCTACATCCTCCCTTTGGCTCGCCTTCTGCATCTTCTTGAGGATGCAAGGGCTTTCCCAAAGCTGTTGGTGCCAGTTCCAGCGTAGCACCTTGCTTCTCGCTGGCTGCCGGGCGCTCCTGCGCTTCCCACAGCTGTGCCGACAACGTGCCGTTCTGCCCCTCTGCCACAGCTTCCCACTCACTGGCCTGGCGCTGACACAGCACGAGGCTGGGTTCCAGCTGGTGCTTTTTGTTGATTCGAGCTATAAAAATAATACTGTGTGTACCTCACAGAGTCTGTGCACAGCAGTTTTGGGCATGCGGATGAAAAACCGCTAGCCATGTAAACATTGATATTCCTGCTTCTGTGTATTTGTGCTAGCAGTTTATAGTAAATAAGCACTTAGTCTTTGTTAAAACATGAAATAACCTTTACCGATTAAAAACGTATATATGTATATTATAATAAACTCATAGTGCTTAGACATAATTTGTTATATATGTAGTTCGTACTTGTTGACAGACATATTTGCTATAGTAAACAATGATCTCTCACATCCTAACGAGAGATGGGCAAAAATCGGGAAAAATGGTAATTCGTTTCGATTCATGGTTTGTCAAGGTTGAAGAATCACAAATAATAAATTTGCTATTTTTTCTGGTGAATTGATTCATTCGTTCATCAATTCATCTTTGCCTTTCAAACCCCTATAAAACGGCCCCAAAAGGACATAGAGGCACCAAAATCCATGGGAAGCTTTCCATGACTCTTCTCTACAGTCCCTGAAAGATTGTTGAAGTTTGGGTGTCGGACGTCCGAGTTACACAACTCCAAAGGCATGCCCCAGGAAAGTTCCCCCCAGGCACGTAGAGACACCAAAACTGCAGGTCAGTTTTTCCTGATTCGCCTCTACAATCTCTCCAAATTTAGTAAAGATTGGATTTCAGACATCCAAGCTATACACCCACAAAGTGCCCCCCCCGAAAAGTGCCCTTTATCAACTGGCTTGGGGAAACCCAATGTTCACCAAACTTGGAGGAATTGCAAAGGAGAGTCGGGGTAAGCTTCTCTGCTATTTTGGTGTCTCTAAGTACTGGGGGGGGCAATTTATATCCCAGCACTCTTTCTGTGCTCTGGAGTTCTGATTCCTGTCCTCTGAAGATGCCGGCCACAGAGAATGGTGAAAACGTTAGGAAGAACAACCTTCAGAACATGGCCAAAGAGCCCAAAAAACCCAGAACAACCATCAGATCTCGGCCGTGAAAGCCTTCGAGAATACACAGAAAGTCATCTCCTGAATATACTCTCACTGATGTGATAACCAATCTCCTTGCTAACTGATCTGGCCACCCCTCCTGACCATGAGCTGGTAGCTGCTTTCTTCTGCAATCTTCTTAAATTTGGCAAGAGTCTTCCCAAACCCATGATCCAGGTCTTAAACCAACCAGCATCCTGGAGCAAGCAGCCGGATCACTGCAACAGACTGATGAGATTTTCCTTCGACCCAGACCTATTTTCCATCCAGTTGCTTTGTCTCCCCCAAGGGGCTCATGGTCCAGTGAAGCTCAAAACCTCCGACACCGCTTTTGTATATTGGCTCTTGCAGAAGTGCTATTGATCCATTTTTAAAAATTGCCTCAACAATACCTTTCTGCACAATCTGAGTATGCGTCTCCATTCCTAGTGTGTCCACAGCCCTAGCTTTTTGGACCATAATTGAATAGGTAAAGGCTCCCCTTGGCATTTAGTCCAGTTGTGTCCAACTCTAGGGTGTGGTGCTCATCCCTGTCTCAAAGCTGTAGAGCCAGCATTTGTCTGTAGACAGTTTCCATAGTCACGTGGCCAGCGCGACTAGACACGGAATGCCATGACCTTCCCACCGAGGTGGTACCTATTTATCTACTCGCATTTACATGCTTTCGAATGGCTAGGTTGGCAGGAGCTGGGACAAGCAACGGGAGCTCCCTCCATCCCATGGATTCGATCTTACGATGGCTGGTCTTCTGACCCTGCAGCACAGAGGCTTCTGTGGTTTAACCTGCAGCGCCACCATGTCCCGGCTCATAATTGAATAAGGGCTGCCATTTAACATCTGTATAGTTCAAACATGGAGCGGCTAACTGCCTAAAGGAAGTGCTTTCTCTGCAGTCATCTCTGCTTTCATCAGCTGTGAAATGGAAGTGATTATATTTGAATTTGTTCAGATACACTGAGGACCTTCACACAGGGAAGGTTGTTAACACTGCAACTAACCTACAGTCTTCCATGGGTTGGCACATTAAAAAGACGGCATCTAATGCTTAGCCCGTCTATAATGATCGCCATACCATGAAGCCATCATGAGCTGGTTCCTAAGAGTTAATTCATACATCCATTATTAATGTGTGCCTGGAAATTCAATTTACTCTCATTAAAGAGTGATTAATAGTAAAGATTCAGCAGATTACGGTCATGCTGCAGCGGCTCTTCCAGTACGTCCAACTTGACGAATGCAGCAGATAGATAGATATTTAAACTAGCAAGTTCTAGCCATCTCAAAGTTATCTAGATTTGATCTAATGGCCGAAAAACTGGCATGCCCATTGGAAATATTTTGTAATAAAAAGGAAGGGAGAAGGATAACATTCTTAATTATTAAAATATCACTTTTCTAAGGTGCCTGCTTCGCATCTGCTCCCATAAAAAGAAGCACAGATGGCAAGACTAAGCGAGAGCCAGTTTAATGGCAGAGTACAAAGAGATGCACTCGGGCTTATGGTCTTGTGCAAGAGACAGGATTCAATCATGAATGAAGCCAGGATTCTAAAGTATTTCAACGTGCTGGGGTGAAAGTTGAAGCTCTGTTTAAGATGTCATTAGCTTAAGTCTTTTTGTAAGGCCAATTCCATGCTAGGTAAAGGTAAAGGTTCCCCTTGACATTTAGTCCAGTTGTGTCCGACTCTAGGGCGCGGTGCTCTTCCCCGTCTCCTAGCCGTAGAACCAGTGTTTGTCCGAAGATAGTTTCCGTGGTCACGTGGCCAGCACGAGTAGACACAGAATGCCGTGACCTTCCCACCGAGGTGGTCCCTATTTATCTACTCACAGTTTTTGCATGCTTTCAAACTGCTAGGTTGGCAGGAACTGGGACAAGCGACGGGAGCTCCCTCCGTCACATGGATTCGATCTTACAACGGCTGGTCTTCTGACATTGCAGCACAGAGGCTTCTGCGGTTTAACCCACAGCACCACCACGTCCCCACTTCACTTTCAATAGACTGGAACAATTCGAATGAGCCTTGTACATCATGCAGACAAATTTTTTTTAAAAAAAATCACATTCATTCATTTTATAAGCAGAGCAAACCCCATGGTAATGGGCCATGTAGTCACCATCTAATTGAGGCACCTGCCCCTGGCTGTACATGTGGAGGGCAGGAAATGACAATGACATACTGAAGGAAAGAGCTGTGTATTCCTCCAGGTTTCACTCTGCCATCCAAGCAATAACTGAAGTGACCTACATACATACATTCCAGTGTGTGTCTAGAGGATTAAATAAAGATCATGGCTTTTTCCAACTCAATAGATAAGAAGACACTAGCCTTGCATACATACTTAATCTTGCATATAACCAAACAGTTGACTTTTTTTGTCAAAATCCCAGCCACAGTGCAACCATTTACTTCTTAACAAATCAAGTCCTATATCTCAAGACCTGAAACCTCAAGTCATTGGCATCTATCAGCTAGTAGGAACGCCAGGGCATTAACATAATAAACATTCCGAATGACCGCTGCATTTGCTAACTGTACCACTGGCATTTTTGGCATCTGCTAACAGATATCATCTTCTGTTTCCCACAGCCTGGCAGACCACTTCTGAAAGATCCAGTTTCTAAAGCCTCAAGCCTCAGTTTCTGAAGTCTGATCGCATCTATTGTTCTGTTTGCTCTGTTCTACTTTCCTCATTCCTTTTGAGGCTTGGTTTCCTCTCTCAACATTACATTCTGGCTCTGGGTCTTCTCTCTGGCTCTTTCCTTCATCCCTGATGAAGTGAATGCACTTGTGATATAAACTCCCACATCTTTCTGTGGCAGAGATTCTGACCCATTTCCACCCGAGGAAGCGAAGAAGAAGGTAGCTGTGCTGGCTGGGGGATTCTGGGATTTGTTGTCCAAAAAAAGAGGATGTTTTACCCATAGTTCCCCCATACTGTTAAAAATGGCCCCACAGCTTTAGCCAAATTTGGTCCACCACAACAGTCGAAAAGGGTGGGTTTCATGAAATGACAGGGAGCCCAATTGTTAAGAAGAGGAACCAAATACAATCTTTCAGCCTTCAAAAGCCCTGGAATTAAACTTAGAAAATGATCTTCCTCGGACCATCCTGGCTCCGATCATAAGTTAACATTTTCAACATTTTGACTTTGCAGCAAAAAAAAAAAAAAAAATCTGCTTCCAATTTTAAGACCGGCGATAGCATAACTTGGTGCGTGAAGTAATCTAGTCAGGAAATTTTCATTCCATACTATCTTGCCATTTTATGAAAATTGAAATGGGGGAGATTTCTTTTGTTTTCGGCTTGTGGAAATGGCTCGGTATATTTATATGGGCAGAAGACGGTAAAGCATGGATTTGCTGACATGTCCAGCGAATGTGCTGGCTTTATTTAAGAAAATAAAAGGGAACTTAATGAACACATTATGTTTCTGAAGCTATTCTGCAGAAACCGTGGCTGGCAAAGGATTGTTTTTCAGTCTTTGGAGGGAAACAGTTTAGGAAAAAAAATCATAACAAGTGTTTCAGATATAAAATTTCCTTTTGGGCTGGACGTGAATACAGTATTTATTTTTTCATGGTGCTGTGCTGCCATCTCCTGGCTATTTTGCACACTGTCTCTCTAACCTAAGAGGCTGAAAAATACCATTTTCACCCTGGAAATTCATTGCCACGTGTTAATATATAATTGCCATTTTCTGCTCCTCAATCCACTTGGTCTTATTCCAATTGTCACATCACATACTGTATGCTGTACATTAACCAGATGTTTCATTCCATCTGTCTGAGGATATGGATTGTATTAGAATGAGGAGCGGGTTTCATTGTTTCCTGGTTTCCTGTTTATTGCAAATTCACATTACAGGCAACCAGGCTAATGGCGGTACATGTGGGAGTCACCAAATGGACGATACAGAAATAAAATAGACTGCATCATTGGAAGTACATAATATGGAGAAGCTGTATTCTCTCTGCCAAAACGAAACCAGAAGCTGATTGTGATACTGTCCACAATTGGTTAATATTAAAAAAAATACACTGAGGCTGAGAAAGAACCAGCACAGTGCCAAGATATAATTTAAATAAAATTTCTGAGGAATTTAATGTCCATATATAGAGATTTGCATTACTTGAACCAGAAGAACTGAGGGTTAAAACCACAGATAATGTCAGGGAAGAATGCAAAATAACTATTTTTGTACACAGAAAAGAAAAGCCAAATGGGATAATTGTGTCATCGAAGCGACCAACATGAATCTGACCCAACTCCAGGAGGCAGTGGAAGACAGGAGGGCCTGGCGTGCTCTGGTCCATGGGGGTCACGAAGAGTCGGACACGACTAAACGACTAAACAACAAATGAGATAATTGAAAGAACACTTCAATTTGTTAAGGACCTGCAAGAAGCAAAAGGTGATAGAAGTAGCGTCAGAATCTTAAATGCAACTTTCAAGTGGGCATCATATAGAAACAAAGAGAACTACTGTATTGCAATAATCCACGCAAAGAAAAATAACAAGAAAAGAGGGAAAACCAGATCTGTCCCCCAGAAGACATCAAAAGGCATTTAAACCTAGATTAGGGATGCTGAAAGATAAAGAGGGGAACACACTCGGTGATGAGGGGGGAAATGAAGAGAAAGTGGAAATAAGTTGAAGAATGATACAGAAGTGATGCAAGAATAACAAATCACTTTGAAGAAGAATCCTGTGATGAAGAATCTGGAATTATAGGGAAGTGAAAGCAATTCTCCAAGCACTGGAAGAAATTAAATCATCAGAAGTAACATGTAATATCAACAGAACTATTTCAAGATACAGAAACTGAAGCTGAGACGATATTGGCATACAATGCGAGAAAAGCTATGGGACCGGGATAATCTAGTTCTCGTTTTCCCCCCCATTGAACAGATGACATCTCAATTTGTCACTAGAGACAAAGGCTAAAATAATCCAAACTATTGTATTCCCAATTACTATATATAGACATGAAGAATGACAACAGGGGGAAAAAAAAGAATGATATACTTGAAAGATGGTTCAGGAGAAGATCTTTCTGGATGTCATAAACTGCCAGAAAAATAAAGATGTCAGTCCTAGGTCAAAACAAGGCTAAACATGATGAAACAGAGGCTGCCCTCCTTCTGGCACATCCTGAGAAGTCAGGATTCTCTGGAAAAGACAATAATGGTAGGAAAAGTTGAAGGCAGCAGGAAAAGAGGAAGACCCAATATGAAATGGATCGATTCCCTACAGGAAACCACAGGCTTGAGTTTGCAAGAGCTGAGCAGGGCTAGTGAAGACACTTTGGAGAAGACTCATTCATAGGGTTGCAGCAAGTCAGAAGTGAACTTGATGGTACGTAATAATAGGTGACAATCTCACCACCAGGATCTTCACTAACACCTCAGTCCCCAAAGGACTTTTCAGAAGAGCTGATTGGAAGACAAGCATCACACGGAGCTCCTCACACATAGGCTGCTTTGAGGGGGGGGATGAGAATGGATAGATGAGGACCATGGGTTCTGGAGCACAGAAATTATAGGCTTTGTCTACCATGACTGCAAGATGTCTAGTCTCCTGACTTTTGCGATCATTTCCAACTGACTTCCTCTTTCTGGTCTGGCACACTTCCTTGTACCACCATCAAGTCCACACAAGCCATATGTCCTCAAGGGACAGATGAGAAAAACATTTCTGGTTGGGTAAATGGTGACCCTCAAGGCGGAAGTGAAAAATAGTGAGTAAAAATGGTGACCATCAAGTCGGAAGTGAAAAATGGGGACCATCAAGTCGGAAGTGAAAAATGGTGAGTAAGTGGTGACCATCAAGGAGCAGCAACATGAACATTTTGCCTTCAGGTTAAATAAATGTGTTGCATTTCGATATGAGTAAAGTGGTTCAACTTTCATTTTCTGAAAAATGGTTGGATGAAAACTGTATCTCAGGAGTATGTTAAAGGGAGCCTAAGGTTGGTTCTTTTCAGATATGAAGAAGAACAGCATTCATATACTTTTTTTAAAAAAAAAACTCCTGATGCAGCTGGACAGATGGTGGCCTGTGGCTTCTCCTGACGCTTCCATACTTCACTTTGTAATCCACCTTTCTCCCCTACTCGCTGAGCAGCGCGCTTCGAGTTCAAGTCAGTCATAGCAATTAGACGGGGCTTAGAGGAGTAGCCATCCGGAGAGTGACAGCAGCCTTGTCACACACCACATAAGGAAATTGAAAGGGATATGAAGCTTCTTCGCTGTTGAATCTGACAGTCCTCCTTTTTTGCATGCAGCCAGTGACCTTACTCAGAGATGCACATCTCCATTAGCATCAGTCTGAAAGAGATCTGCATTGCAGTAGACTCACCTGCACTGGCATCTGGTTGGCTAATACACGTGGATTTTCCCCCTTGCTGGTTCACAGCATATGAGCCTCTGTATGTCTCTTTGCCACAAAGACCGAGTGCAATGACACTGCAGCCTGTATTATGTTTTAAATTGGAGCCTGTGTTCTCACAGGAAGTGCAGACTGATCTCGGAGTTCACTGTTCATACTGGATGTGATGCCTTCTAGCCCCCAGTTTGTTCTATCGTTCATTCGTTTGTTTGTTTGTTTGTTTGTTCGTTCCTTCCTTCCTTCCTTCCTTTGGTCCTGTCTCTATGTAACCTTCCTTCCTCTGGTCCCACACCTCTGCCAATCTGAAAGGAAACTGACAGGGCTGTAAACAGAGGGCATCATGACAACAATGACCCAGCAATAAAGTGATAGGGTGATCTAGCACTAATCGCATAATGAAATTAAAAAGATATATAAAAAATTGGAGAACGATCAGGAGAAAGGAAAGAAGGTTGACATGTGTTCTCCCAATCCAGAATATCGTGCCTCAATTGCCTATGTCACTGAAACACCAGGTAAAGACACACACCGCTTCTTTACAAGAATGTATCACAATTAGCCACATGAGAAAAAGCCTGTTCACATCGTTCCAGCTGGGAAAAGCAGAAGTCCCAGGAGACCCCCCACCACCACCATAATCTGTAAATACACGGCTGGTGAAGGAACCTACCCTCTCAGTGAATCTCTTTGCTGTCAACCTGAAAGACTGACTTGTCTTGGAGCCATCTTTTCCTCCCCAACTCTTGACAGGAAAGCCACTTTGGGAGCAAAAAGGGCTGAACCAACTCAAATGCACCAGTCGAAAATACTTTGAATTCACCCATTATCTAAGTGGAACAAATCCTGTGGTATTTGACCATGTGTCGTTGTTGATTAGTCATTGAGTCGTGTCCGACTCTTCGTGACCCCATGGACCAGAGCACGCCAGGCCCTCCTGTCTTCCACTGCCTCCCGGAGTTGGGTCAAACTTGACCATCTAGCTGCAGCCTAAATTAAAAGTTGCAACATGACCCCCCAAAAGTTCACAGCTCCTGTCTTACACGGTTTGCTTCTCTCTTGATGAGTGTGAAAGGAAGAACAGGCGTAAAACTATTTTAATACCAACGTTTTAGTCACTTGCCAAACGGACAGATAATTTCTGGTCACCGGTGTGAAGAGAAAAGATGTTCCTTGCCCTCCATTTGATGGATGAGGTGTCAGTTTGTCCTTCAGCCCGGAGACCACCCTCTTCTCCCCTTTTCACGCTTCCCTCACTCTTCCACCCTCCCTTCGCTTTCTTCCCCCGTGGTAACTGACTGCCGATCATCAGGGCCATTCTGTCGATTTCTGGAACACATAAAGCATCCTGTGGGTATTTAGTTCCTAACAGACCCATTTGGGGTGTTTAGAGAAGGTGTGCTTGTAAGAGCTGGCAGAATGAGTCCAACTCAAGGTTGCCCTGCTCTTACAGTAATTCGATCCTAAATATAACTGTGATTACCGGCGTCATTAGCTGCACAAGACAGGCAAGGCCGTACAGTGAGTACCTTTCGCAAGCCGTATGTCAGACTGAACGCCGGCAATCTAATGCGCTCAGCTAGTTCCCTGGGTTAATCAATAAAGGGTGAAAAGCAAAGGGCCATTGGAAGTGTTGGCGGGTCGTCTCCCCCCCCCCATCTCCAGGAAACAAAATAATGATCCCATTCCCCCACCCACCAAAGAGTATGACACACAAAACCAACTATTTGGGTTAATGGCGTCTTCATCAGCCATTCTCGATGGGGGCCATACGCCCCCCCTGGGGGTGTGTGTCCTGGCACATTTGAAGAGGACCACAGACTGGAAAATGTGAGAAGTTTCTGAAAGATATCTGTTCATGTTGTGTCCTTGATTGACAGGGGTCCCTGAAGCATGAGAAGAGCTCCTACAAGGATTGTGGTCCAAAAAAAGAAAAGAAAAGAAAAAGAATAAAATTAAATTTAAAAAGGTTTAGAAGGGCTATTCTAGAGCAGTGGGTCCCAGTTATTTAGAACAGTGGTTCTTAACCTGGGCGATAATGCCCCCCAGGGGGCGATTTCATTTTTCAGGGGGGCGGTAGAACAAAAAGGGGCGGCGTGGGGGCGCTGGAGCAGAAGGGGAGCGGTAGGGGGCGCTGGAGCAAGCCAAACCTGTGAAGATGGCTGCAGCCTTTTTACAGTGTGCATGAATATATATTTTCCTCCTATCTTAATTTAGTTTCAGAGTTTTCGTCTTGAAATTTTTAGTTCCTGCATTTTATGCCCTTTTTATATTTCTTTTTGAGTCTTAAAATTCGCTTGCAACTAAATCATTAAATGTTACTTTTTGGGGACATTTCATTTTCTTGGAATTGAATTTTGTTTTCAGGGGTCATTGGATTTAAGTGTCTTAAACAAACAAACAAACAAACAAACAAATAAGATATAATAAGAAATAAGAGGGGGGCAATGATAACTTCCTCAATGGCTCAAGGGGGCGTCTCTTTCAAAAAGGTTAAGAACCACTGATTTAGAACATGTGCCACTGGTCAGACACAGTAGAATCTAAGGTTTTTTCAAGCAATTATTAAAAAATCTTTCTCCTTCAACCTATATTTCATCCTGTCAATGTACTATCAAGTCTATATCCCTACAAATCATCACATGTCCTAGATTAATTTATAAATTTCCAATACAGTAACATCAGCATATTTCTGGGATCAGTACCCACAGTTTCACTTATCCGCTGCCTGAATTTTTTTAAAAAAAGGAAAACCCAGAAGTACACATTCCCAAGATGTATTACCAGGACTGACCACTAGATGGAACCAGAGACTGTGCTATATATACAGATGTCTTCCTGGAAATGCACTCGTGGCCTGTTGCATCATTGGGAAGTGGGTTCAGACGAAATGGAGAAGCCACATTTGGAGCGGGGGTGGTGGTGGCAGCAACGGCAGCAGTACGGTAGTTGCTGGTTCCAGGGAAGGCTCCCTTGCAAACAGGAGGGCAGAAGACCTAGTCCTTTGGCAGGACTGGGCCAGGTCTCCTTCTCTCAACCGTGCTTCAGTTATCCACTATTTCTGGCATCCACGGAGGGATCCTTGCAACCAATCTCCTCTGGATACCTTGGTCCTACTGTAGTAATGGGTAGCATTCTGTTTCTATTGTGGCAGATCGCAAGTTCTTTCATAAGGTGACCCATGAGACAGAGGTCGAGAACCACATTTCTACTGTCCTGTGTAGTTCTGGAGACTCTTTAGCGATGGGGTTGCTATGGAGAAGGAAATCTGTCCATTTGATTCCTTCCCACCCGTGTTCTTTTAAAAACCACGCCCAACGTTCTTTTGGGTTTTTACATTGGCGCAACACGATTTGTCTCACGCTCAGTGAGTTGGAGGACAGGGCTTGGGAATTTCATTCTCCGTGATGTCTCCTGGAAGAAGACCCAGGTTGTGTAGCCTTTGGCAAACTACACAATCCCAGAGGACCACCAGAAGAAGGAAATAGTATGTCATGGTTTATTACTTTATACCTAGAAAACCATGGCTAAGGTTGCCATAAGCTGATATCATGTTGTTAAGAATGCAAGAACATCAGAGGATCAGGCCAAGGGCCCTTCTAGTCCAGCTTCCTGTCTCTCACCGTGGCCCCACCAGATGCCTCTGGGAGCCCACGGGACAACCTTTGGCCATGCGACGAGGAAGGATAGAGGACAGGTCACGCTGCTGGCTGGTGAAGGACTCTGTGGTGGTGCAGGGACCAGCTGCAATTAGTCCTGCACACCTTATCTCAGCCCTGTTGGTGGAGGCTACCTATTGACCTCCAACAGGCTGTAATAAATATTCCCTAATCAGCCTGTCCAAGGGAGTGTGGAATTCAATGCTCCAACCTATGTCTAATCAGTGATGGCGAACCTATGGCACGCGTGCCACAGCTGCCACACAAAGCCCTCTCTGTGGGCACTCGAGCCATAAGTCACCATCAAGAAATACTTACCCATCCTCCGATCCCGGATTTCAGCACTCCCCTCTGCTGGTGCAGTGGTCCAGCGGAGGGATGCAATGGTGACCATTATCGGTCTAGCCCAATTGGGGGCTTGGAGGACCAGTAAGTATTTCTTTGTTAATACTGCCCATAGGGGAAAAAACACAAGCATTTATTCCTTGCAGTACAGAAGCAGTTGTGTGTTTTTTTCCCCTAAACTAAAACCGCAGTATTGAGGTTTTAATCGCAGTGTTGGCACTTTGAAATAAATAAGTTGCTTTGGTGTTGCAGTTTGATGGCGCTCGGGCTCAAAAAGGTTCACTGTCACTGGTCTAGATGGATAGCCACTTCTCTATGGTGCTCAGCTGAGGTGAGGTCAGCATCCTGGCAACAATAACTAGAAGTAGAGCAATGTCCTGTTTAACTGAGAAGGCCACATCCGTATGACACCAGAGGAAGGAATACCAGCCAGCTGGCTCATCTGTGACTGGTGAAGCGTATCTTGCCAGAATATAAGAGGAGGGTGGCCCCGGTCCCATGGAGGCTCATCCTTGCACTGGCCCCATCATGACAACGCTTACATACTGAAGATCGTAATTCCACTGGGATGCATGAAAATACTGGGCTGACTTTCACCAGTGACTTTCGGTACTGTCTTCAACCATGAAGGGACATGGTGGCGCTGCGGGTTAAACTGCAGAAGCCTCTGGGCTGCAAGGTCAGAAGACCAGACGTCGTAAGATCAGATCCCCGTGACGGAGGGAGCTCCCATCGCTTGTCCCAGCTCCTGCCAACCTAGCAATTCGAAAGCATGTAAAAAATACAAGTAGATAAATAGGTACCACCACGATGGGAAGGTCACGGTGTTCCATGTCTAGTCGCGCTGGCCACGTGACCACAGAAACTGTCTTCGGACAAACGCTGGCTCTACGGCTTGGAGACGGGGATGAGCACCGCCCCCTAGAGTCGGACATGACTGGACAAAAATTGTCAAGGGGAACCTTTATCTTTACCTCTATCATGAATGTAAAGTTTTTGCACCTTTGAAATGCAACGGGCGCCTGGTTGAAACGCCCCTGTGCACAACAGTAACTGTGCAAGCCATTTGCAGCATCAGACGTGATCGCACAACAGGTTGTGTGATGGCCAATACTGTAAACCACTTTCCATCCTTATTGCTGCCCAGACAGACATTTTGGCAGGATGCTGGTCAACAACAGATTTCCAAAGAGATGCTGAAGACCGGAATCCTAACAGAGGTAGCAAGCCCAGTTCAGCATTGCTGGAGCTGACTTTGAAGACCTAAACGTTGCTTTCGTTCACGTTCCTTGCAGGAGGAAAACCTCTGAAGCCCTTTCTATTCTGAATAGGAGGAAATGTGCGAATTGGGGGGGGGGGGTTCTTCTGAAATGAACGGAATGAGAATGGTCTTCCATTTCTAGGGTGGGGTGGGATTGTGACCAAGAAAACTAAACAGGACATCGTGTTTGCATTCAGGGTTAATCGCAGGGTTTTGCAACCCCGTGGTATAAAGTGCCGTTCTGTTCTTCCATCTTTATCCTCAGATCAGGGATCTCATTTATGCCCTTTCTTACACTCTCAGCCACCTCTGCCTCGAGGCAAAGAGAGATGATAGCCTCGGGCAGCAGGTTTGGGAATCAGTGGCAGCAGCTCTCTATTTCCTTTCTTCTAAACCAGTGTCCAGAGGCAAACAACACTGGTGTTTTGCCAGAGATGAGAAATGTGGCCACAGCTCCTGGAATCAACATGCTCGCTGTGGAATGTTTGCGCTGTGGGCTAAACCGCAGAAGCCTCTGTGCTACAGGGTCAGAAGACCAGCAGTCGTAAGATCGAATCCACGCGACGGAGTGAGCTCCCGTCACTTTGTCCCAGCTCCTCGCCAACCTAGCAGTTCAAAAGCATGTAAATGAGAGTAGATAAATAGGTACCACTTTAGTGGGAAGGTAAAACAGTGTTCTCTAGTCATTCTGGCCACGTGGCAATGGAAACTGTCTTCGGAAAAGCGCTGGCTCTATGGCTTGAAAAACGGGATGAGGGCCGCCCCCTAGAGTCGGACACGACTGGACTAAAAATGTCAAGGGGAACCTTTACCTTTACCTTTAAGAACATAACTTTTTGGCCTCCTACCAGCTCATCTCAAACATTGCCTCTTCTTTAAATACAAGCTGCACATTAGTGTCATATTATTATTGGGTTACACTTGCCCCTTTCCTCCAAAAAAAACTAAAAAACAAAACAAAACCCAGGCTTTTGGGATCATCAGACAAGGTGCTGCAGAACCACAGGAGGGTATGAACAGGATTTCCTTGTCCCCAATGATGCTGAAAGTTTACGCACATTTGAAGTGTGCTTGTGGGCGTGGGCATGGCTCATTTTCCCTTGTTTTTCATGGCACAGTTGTTAAATTGCAGTACTGCAGTCAAGACTCTGCTCCCAAGCTGCGTTCAATCCCAACAGATTCAGGTGGCTGGCTCAAGGTTGACTCAGCTTTCTACTCTTCTAAACTTGGAAAACGGAGTAACCAGCTCACTGAAGAGGCACTGTGTAGCCCGCAAATTAAAAATTGTAAACTGCTCAGAGGGAGAGAGGGCTTTAAGTGCTTTGGGGCAGTAGATATAGTAAGCAGCATATTTTTGCTTTGTTTTTCTGATCATTGGATAATACAAAGCTTGGGAGTGTTGTTTTGTGATAAATATATGTGCCTGTCCATAGCTCTTTTCCCAGAAGCAGCAGAAACAAATCAAAGGACAGATACCGAAATGATTTCCTAAGTAGATGAAGAATGGACAAAATAATTGATAGAGAACAACTATTTTTTTAGGGAAGCACAAACAAAACCAGTTAGGGAGAACTCATGGGGCTAATCTCCCTTTCAACAGGATGGAAAATTTTCCTATCAAAACAAACTTGTGTTATCAGCTGACCGGATACGTCAATATTGGTGCCCAAGATAGGATTGGCTTAGTCACAAATTGCAAAAATGTTCTCACTAAGTAGCTTATGATTCCACCTAAATATCCCTTCCTCCTATCCAATGTACACAAATGGTTGGCTTTGATTAGCATGTTAGTCCACATCTGTCTTATTACCAAATATGCCCCTTTTGCGTGTTTGACATTCAAAAGTTGGCTTGTTTCTTTTCTGCACATTGGATGGTAGGTAGATCCATCCTTGACTCCAATTCTCCAAGTGCTAAGAAGTCTGTAAAGGATGGATTCAGTTTCTTTCGACGGATGCACTGGAAACATACAGTTTCATCTTGTTTTTGTGATATATAGATCATTGACATTAGGAGTGGGAAATGCACCACTGTTGTCCTTCATGCGCTCTGCATCTTATCTGGCCCCTCTCAGTGCCTATCTTGCCAAAATGACATGGTGCCATCAAAAAGATGTGCGGAGAAATCATGCCTAGGTGCAAAGCAGAACTGTGCTCCCTAAAATGCAATTTGTCCTAAAAGTGAGACACACCATCCCCGTGCATCTGGTATTTAAAGAAAAACATACCCTTTGTGGCTATGACATCACCAAAATTCAGATGATGCTGTCCCTAACACTGGAAGCAATGCATACCTCTGGCCGTTGACCATGCTTGATACATGAAGATATAAAATGGACATAAAAACTATGTTGAGGGATTGATCCACACCATCAGTCCCTCAACATAGTTCTGCTCCCTGGTCAGCTTTCTAGAGAGGATTGGTCTCGCACCCTGAAAATTCTTCCAAAGTCTAAACCAGTTGGATCCATCTTATCTGAGTCTGTCTCAAAATTCAGCCTTCTTAGCGCATATAGTTTGAGTAACTCCACCTCTGTACGCAGGAACAATTTACAGTTCCCTGGCACTGTGCCTCTCCTTGGGAGGACTTTGTCAGCCTTTGGAGGTGTCGCTCCTTAAGTTGTCGGCTGAGTTGTAAGCTCACTGGTTGGACCTCTTCTCTAACTAGGGACGGTAAGCAGTGAAAGAGGAACACCACTGAGTCTTCTAAAAGCTGGGCTGAGCAACAGACCAGGAAAGCTACCCATGGCTCTGAGTCACCGGTGGGCATTTGCTACCTTTCACTTCTTTGTGTACGATATTTGAGTTTTATTGCACATTTCTCACTGAACAGCTTCTGAGAACACCATGTTGGTAACTGCAAAGAGGAAGGGATGGTTAAAAACACTTGCAACAGATGAAAATAAGATAGGTTTAAGTTGCTTGCAGGGACGTGGTGGCGCTGCGGGTTAAACCGCAGAAGCCTGTGTGCTGCTGCAAGGTCAGAAGACCAGCCGTCGTAAGATAGAATCCACGCAACGGAGTGAGCGCCCGTCGCTTGTCCCAGCTCCTACCAACCTAGCCGTTAGAAAGCATGTAAAAATGCGAACAGATAAATAGGTACAACCATGGTGGGAAGGTAACGGTGTTCCGTGTCTAGTCGTGCTGGCCACGTGACCACGGAAACTGTCTTCAGACAAATGTTGGCTCTACGGCTTGGAAACGGGGATGAGCACCACACCCTAGGGTCGGACACAACTGGACTAAATGTCAAGGGGAACCTTTACCTTTACCTTTCTAAAGGAAAGTTGCCTGGTTCTTTCACTGACTTCATCATTTGTGGCAGGGAGAGAGAAAAATTGATGAATTACTAGCTACACAACTGACACAAAAGAAAAAGGCAGAGCTTCACTCAGAACAGCCAACACAAATCAAGAATGAGCCAAGAGGCAACAATGTCTCACAAGGATAAAAGCACTTCAACGTTCACTGTATTCTTCTGACATTCAGAAGCAAGAGTAAAAGAATATGGTTATTGATGCTCTCTTGACACAATTCAATATATAGAAGTCACAACATATAGCATCCAGTAATATATTCTGTGCCAGGAGACATCTCTGCAGAACATCTCAAGCAGAGTTGTGCTTCTCTCCTCCAACCGCCATGTTAGTGAGGCCTCCTTCACCCGTATTTACCTCCGTGACACAGGAGTCAATAATACATGAAACAACAGTTTTTATTAAACAAATTTCCAAACTCTTAACACAGTCAACTTGTAATAACAAAGGCCCACCAAAGATGTTTTATGCTTTGTAACTCTGATTGGTCTGACCCAGGATACATTCTTAACCTTAGCAATATTTAATTTTGAGTTTCCGGGTTATACAACCCTTGTTGTTGTTTGGTCATTAAGTCATTTCTGACTCTTTGTGACCCCATGGACCAGAGCACACCAGGCCCTCCTGTCTTCCACTGCCTCCCGGAGTTGGGTCAAATTCATGTTGGTTGCTTCAGTGACACTGTCCAACCATCTCGTCCTCTGTCGTCCCCTTCTCCTCTTGTCCTCACACTTTCCCAACATCAGGGTCTTTTCCAAGGAGTCTTCTGTTCTCACAAGATGGCCAAAGTCTTGGAGCCTCAGCTTCAGGATCTGTCCTTCCAGTGAGCACCCAGGGTTGATTTCCTTCAAAATGGATAGGTTTGTTCTCCTTGCAGTCCAGGGGACTCTCAAGAGTCTCCTCCAGCACCACAATTCAAAAGCATCAGTTCTTTCGTGCTCAGCCTTCTTTATGATCCAGCTTTCACTTCCATACATTGCTACTGGAAAAAACATAGCTTTGAGTATGCAGACGTTTGTCGGCAAGGTGGTGTCTCTGCTTTTTAAGATGCTGTCTAGGTTTGTCCTCGCTTTCCTCCCAAGAAGCAGGCGTCTTCTAATTTTGAGGCTGCTGTCACCATCTGCAGTGATCATGGAGCCCAAAAAAGTAATATCTGTCACTACCTCCATATCGTCCCCTTCTATTTGCCAGGAGCTGATGGGACCAGTGGCCATGATGGTAGTTTGTTTTTACGTTGAGCTTCAGACCATTTTTGGCACTCTCCTCTTTCACCCTCATTAATAGGTTCTTTAATTCCTTCTCACTTTCTGCCATCTGAGGTTGTTGATATTTCTTCCGGCAATCTTAATTCTGGCTAGGGATTCCTCCAGTCCTGCCTTTCGCATGATGTATTCTGCATATAAGTTTAACAAGCAGGGAGACAATACACAGCCTTGTCTTACTCCTTTCCCAATTTTGTACCAATCAGTTGTTCCATATGCAGTTCTAACTGTTGCTTCCTGTCCCACATATAGGTTTCTCAGGAGATGTATAAGGTGTTCAGGCACTCCCATTTCTTTAAGGACTTGCCATAGTCTGTTGCAGTCCACATAGTCAAAGGCTTCTGTGTAGTCAATGAAGCAGAAGTAGATGTTTTTCTGGAGCTCTGTGGCTTTCTCCATGATCCAGTGCATGTTAGCAATTTGGTCTCTAGTTCCTCTGCCCCTTCGGAATCCAGCTTGTACTTCTGGGAGTTCTCAGTCCACATACTGCTGAAGCCTACCATGTAGGATTTTGAGCATAACCTTGCTATTGTGTGAAATGAGTGCAATTGTACGGTAGTCGGAGCATTCTTTGGCACTGCCCTTCTTTGGGATTGGGATGTAGACTGATCTTTTCCAATCCTCTGGCCACTGCTGAGTTTTCCAACACTTTAACAGCATCATCTTTTAAGATTTTAAATAGTTCAACTGGAATGCCATCACCTCCACTGGCCTTGTTGTTAGCCAGGCTTTCTAAGGCCCACTTGACTTCACTCTCCAGGATGTCTGGCTCAAGGTCAGCAACCACACTATCTGGGTTGTCCGGGACATCCAGATCCTTCTGGTATAATTCCTCCGTGTATTCTTGCCACCTCTTCTTGATGTCTTCTGCTTCTGTGAGGTCCCTCCCATTTTTGTCCTTTATCATGTCCATCTTTGCACAAAATGTTCCTTTAATAGCTCCAGTTTTCCTGAACAGATCTCTGGTTTTTCCCTTTCTATTCTTTTCCTCTATATCTTTGCACTGCTCATTTAAGAAGGCCCTCTTGTCTCTCCTTGCTATTCTTTGGAAGTCTGCATTCAATTATACAGCCCTACTGATCACCAACAGGCAGCTCCCTCATTTCTCTGCTGAACTTCCTGGGCTAGGGTGAGTTTGACAGCCCTGTTCTTATTTGTCGGGACTGGGTACGACTAAGCTTTCCCTTTTCTCTTTCAGGAATCAGCTTCTTGGGTTTGACACCTTCTCTATCTTCTCTTTCATTCTCCCCAGTAAGAAGGTTTACAAGGAGGTTGAGTCAGTGATGGGATTCAGCAGGCCAACAAACGGTTCTGCAGAACCAATAATACATTAGCAACCGGTTCTGTAGAACTGGTGCGAACCTGCTGAATCCCACCACTGGGTTGAGTTGACATTACCCTTTCTGCTTTGATCTGAATGCCTGCGTAGAGTAGGGAGTTTGACTTGATGGCCTTACAGGTCCCTTCCAACTCAATTATTCTATGATTCTATCTTCGTCCAACACTCTTATCTCTATTAAGTTGACTTCTGTCCCCTCTGTTCTTCTACTGCATCTTTCCAGACCACTCCTTTGTCTATTATGCCTGTTCCCTTCTCTGCCTCTTTCGCCACTTTCCCCCTTCTCTATATCCCTCTTCTTTCCCTCTAAGCTATGTTCTTTCCCCGGTTCTTCCTCCTTCGTTATCTTTTCCCATATGATTAAGGCTTCTCCCCAATCCACCGGCAAGCTTGAGGTCCTAAATTCTCATGACTCAGGGGAAAGGCATAATGGCATGTCAACAGGGGTCCCATCTTCCATGGTCGCCGGTCTCACACAGAACAATCTGTGCCAAGGAATAAATCACTGCTTTTGCAAATGTTTTTTAAAATGTGCAGAAGAGTCTTACAACACTGCTCAAGGATTTTAAGCAGTACATTATTTTAGAAATTCTGGTTTTTAAACTTACAGGTTTTTAACTGCTTTGGAATTGTTATTTTTACACTTGATTTTTAATCTTAATACACTTTTTTATTTTATTGGATTTGTACCCTACCCATCTAGACCAAAGGTCTACTCTGTTTAAATACAATACCTCTATAGTGTTTTTAAATCTGTTGTTTTATCTGTTGTAAGCTGCTTTGGGTCCTTTAGGGGGAGAAAAGCAGCATATAAATAATTTAAATAATAAACGGCTTTGACCCCAATGTCAACTGCCCAACCTACTAGATCATCCCAGACCAACGTCCTTTAGGTGGCTTCCCCAAGGGAGGCTCAGATGTCCTTCACTAGGTAGGGCCTTATCTGTGGTGGGCCCAACTTTATTGAATCAGCTCCCAGAGTAGCTATGCCTGACTCCTTCCCTTTTGGTATTCAAAAGAAAACTTAAGACGGTTGTTGTAGGTTTTCCAGGCTGTTTGGCCGTGTCCTGGAGGTTTTAATGAGAATCCATGATGATCAGGTGTGCTGAAGCTGAGTCAGGATGACTCAGCAGAGCTGATGCAATCCAGGGATGATGTAATGTGTAACCTGATTGGTTATGTACAGTGGTGCCTCGCATAGCGAGGTTAATCCGTTCCGGATTAACCTTCGCTATAGCGAAACATCGCTAAATGGAAATAAAAAAGCCATAGAAACGCATTGAACTTCCTATGGCTTTAAAACTCACCGTTAAGCGATCTTCCTCCATAGCGCCGCCATTTTCGCGCCCTCAGTAAGCGAGGGCAGGGCGCGAAAATGCGGCGTGGACCTTCTGGCGGCCATTTTGGAACCGCCAATCAGCTGTTCTCCCCCGCTTCGTTATGCGATATTCGCTAAGCGAATCGCTTAGCGAATATCGCAAAGCGAAAAATGCCATAGGGGCCATCACTGAGCGAATGCTCCAGCGATGGCCCAGAGCCCCTCGTTAAGCGATTTAATCGCTCAACGGGGCGCTCGTTAAGCGAGGCACCACTGTATATGTATATATGTGTGATTGTACAGTTAGTTGTATCTTCTCCTGCATGAAGATCACATCTACATGTTATGCTGCCAGTAAATACTGCTGTAAATACATGTTGCTGAAGGAAATGCTGCTGGACTGTGTGTGAGTTATTCCCAGACTGCCTGAACCGCTAATTATTCTGCTAAAACTGTGATTTCCGCTAAGAAAGCTGACACGTTTCACCAGTCTCTGTGACCGGCACCTTCAGGGGACAGGAGCTGGAACTCTGTGTTTCCCACACACTACACCAGAACACAGACAGAGTTCTGACTCCTGTCCTCTGAAGGTGCCGGCCACAGAGGCTGGTGAAACGTTAGGAAGAAAAACCTCAAGAACACGGCCAAACAGCCCGGACAACCTACAACATCCATTGGATCTCAGCCATGAAAGCCTTTGAGAAAACCCAAGACCTTCCTTTTTTAGAGACGCTTTTCATACTGACCTGGGTTGATGTCTAGTTCATCTCCTGTCCTGCCACGTCTATAAATTCTTTTGGTGCCGTGTGGTTTTATATGGTGAGTTTTCAAACCTTTCTTTGTTCTGGTATCAGTTTTAACTTACTGTTAATTGACCAGCATGATGCTTTTTGCATTACTGGGGTAGTATACAAATGTATGAAATAAATGAATATAAATAAATATTTCCAGGTGCATTTCACCTGCATGGATTTCCTCTAATTGCAGATCATCATGTACAAATTATAAACAATTGCTCATGATGAAAGTGGTCAAATGTCCTCTGTTCACCAATGCAGCTGCTGGCATGGGGCGGGATGTTTAATTCACAACCAAATTAAAAAAATAAGGAAGACAAAAAATTTGTGGGACCTGAAAAACTAACTACTGTGTTTTAATATGAGCTTTTGGGGACAGGTCCACTTCCTCAGACGTAAGAGGAAAATATCTGTTCCTTAATTTGATTGTCCATGAAAGCTCCCATTATAATATAGCAGTATTTAAGGTGCCACATTTTGGTTTTTTTAATTTTTTTTCTTTTTGTTTTGCCTGATATGCCAGTGAAGACTAAAACGCCATCTAAGCATGACATTTAAATAAAAGAATACACTGCTTGTTATGCCACTAACGCAGCTTCCTTTCCACATATGGCATTTAAAAATAAATATAACATTAACACAATTGCTACCATAAAAGGGGGGGGGCAATGAGATATTCATTCCAAGCTCTGGTTCAAATTTGATGGAAACAAGGAAAAATGTGATGCAGAAAAAGGGCCCTGAGATTTATCTGTGCAAGGTTTTCTCCCCAGAGAAATTATTGTATTTTTCCGTGTATAAGATGCCACCATATATAAAATGCCCCCTCCCACTTTTCTAATCCAAAATTAAGAAAAATAAGTGGGGCTTAGCAAGTGTAGGGGGAAAGGGATCAAGCCACTGCAGGATCGCTTTGATCCCTGCTTTCCCCTCCACTTGTTTTTGTTCTCTCCTCACCTTACTTCCGTGCATAAGACAACCCTAAATT
Source organism: Pogona vitticeps (assembly GCF_051106095.1). Taxonomy (NCBI): domain Eukaryota; kingdom Metazoa; phylum Chordata; class Lepidosauria; order Squamata; family Agamidae; genus Pogona; species Pogona vitticeps. The sequence continues at coordinate 259,758,404 of NC_135785.1, forward strand.
TTTAGTCTAAAGATTTTAGACAAAAGTATAGTCTTATACATGGAAAAATACGGTAGATGGGATTTCTCAAATATTTTTGTTGTTATGGTGACTCACGTATGGCGACCCTATGAATAAGTAACTTCCAAAATACCTTGTCCTTAGTATGCCCTGCTCAGGTCTTGTAAATGTAAGGTTGTGGTGTCTTTAGGGAGTCAGTTCATCTCATATTTGGTCTTCCTCTTTTCCTGCTGCATTCTGCCTTTCCCAACAATATTGCCTTTTCCAGAGAATCCTGCCTTCTCATTATGCGTCCAAAGCAGGACAGCCTCAGTTTCAAAATTTTTGCCTCCAAAGAAAGTACAGGCTTGATTTGATCTAGGACCCACTTGTGCATCGTTCTGGCAATCCAGGGTATCCACAAAGCACTCGATTCCAGCACCACATTTCAAAGAAATCATTGTTTTCTCCTGTCAACTTTCTTTACTGTCCAGCTTTCACACACGTACACAACAATTGACAGCATAGTATTAGTGTGAGAGATCTTGTTCTCAGATATTACATGGCCACTTCTTCTCTGGAAGAAACATCAATCTGTCCAACAGAATTATCACAATTTCTCTCTTATATGGCCTCTTTCCTGCTCAGACTTCCCTGGAAAAGGTATTCCATTGCACAGAATCCAGCTCTTTCTTACACAAAATAAGAGATGAAAAAATGAGCCGTAGACAAGATGGGAAGATATGGTGATAGGTCAATCTCACTCAGAAAATCAGAGTGAAGGAGATTTTTTAAAAACAGCCCTGCAAATATTTCAGTTTCCTTTATTTCCTTTGTTTTTGTGTGTGTGTTATTTTTTGTTCCATGTGCTTTGCTTCAGGATAAAACTCTGTCTATCTAAATGGCAACCCTTAGCTTGGGCAGATTGCCACCAGATAACTTCGCTGACTCCATACTCGTCAGACGTTTATTTACCAACTGAAGCCTCCACCCAGTGGGTTTCATGACCCAGACAAATTTCAAATCCTGCATCCCAATGATGGCGAAAGACTTCTCTTCTGTATCAGAGAGGGGCAGGATAAAGTTTGGCCCAGCTTCGCTCCCAATACATCTTGTTTTTTTTTAAGTAAAAACAGATCACTGGATACATTTGCTTCTATTTCTTAACCTCATGAAGCAACCAAAAAACTAACTCTCTTTCTTATCCACTACAGGGGATAAGAAAAAAAAATCCACTGCTTTGTGCTTTTAATCTTTGAACCCATTTGTTCTGTAAAAGCTTTCCTGCTGGCAATGGAAGCCTGAAATGGAAGCATTTTGCCTTTCTATTCTCTCTTTTCGAGGAACGCAATTATTATTTCACCAGTCTTTAATTCCCCCTCTCTTTGGCATTGTTCGCATAGTGTTCTATGATTGCTCCAGTCACAAAAGATGGATCTCTTAATATGGAACAATGGCCTGATCTTCCACCCTTAGAAAGGTCCTTCTGGTGATTTTTCTGAAATAATAATTTGGTTTCCCCATCTTGCCCCTTTGCATCATGGGGCCTGATTCTAGTTATGCAACTGAAGAGATGGGAGAAATTTTTGTTGCATTGCTTTTAATTTTGGTTAGAAACACACACACACTTCTAGGTGTGTAGCAGAAGTGCAGGGCATCAATAGAGCAGAATTATCTTCAAGTCTCTCCAGAATAGATTGCAGCTTATTGTCACATCAACTGGCACTTACATTCTCAATAACTCATTCCGAGATATTGGTAAAAAAGGTTTTGTTTATTCACAACTGAATAGACGAAAAATAGCACACTGTTCCAAAATGACTGCTTACAGCAACAGGCCTCAACAGACTCACTGACTGGTTCCAGCAGACTCTTGCAGACTCCATTTTTACTGCACACACAAACTGCGAACACACTGCAGAACTGACAAAAAGAGAGGGGAAAAGACACTTAAGCAGAGAGGCGTGGCTCTCTTTGAAATGAGGCAGGGAAGGAACCATTGGTTGCTGCTGGATTGACTGACAGTCACCCCAGCCCAGAACGGTTCCTCCCAGCCAAATCCTATCTAAAGGCATCATATGAAGTTGAAATAACTCCAACCATTGAATCGGCAGAATTTCTGCCGCTATTCAAAGCACAGGAGCCCTGTCAGACTAAAAAGTGGCAACGGATTTCCAGGCTAGGCCTTCCATGAACATTCAGTCGGTGGAGAGCTTCTGGCAGACAAGATTCCAATACACGACAGGCAAGATCAGACCCAGGGGTGTAGGGTTTTCCCTCCCGTGTATTAGATAGAGCTAAGCAGTTTCCTCAGGCGGTGGACTGCAATGTTATGAATGGATAGCCATAGTCAGTCATCAGAGTAGACCTTTGGTCTAGATGGGCAGGATAGAAATCCAATCAATATCAATATAAATAAATAAATAAATAAATAAATAAATAAATAAATAAATAAATAAATAAATAAATAAATAAATAAATAAATAAAGTCAAGAGGAAGGCTGCTGAAGACGACAACAGAAAAAAATGAGTAAAGACCTTCAGATATGTTGGTGGACACCAAAGCCAAAGTCACCTGCACTGTTCGTTATTATGATGTACAGACGCAAAAGACAGACACTGAAAAAAGATCCATTGTTTCTACAGTGGCTCACGTCCCTCCTAGAGGAAAGAACTCGGAAGGTGGTGCTGGAGGACTCCGGTTAGAGTAGACACCTTGGCTGCTGGCCTGCCGGCTCCCATTTTGTCTCCTATGTTATTTCATATGTACATGAAACCACTGGGAGCGATTGTCCGGAGTTTGGGGGCTTGGTGTCATAAGTATGTGGATGATGCCCGGTTCTATCTCTCCTTGCCATCTAAATTTAAGGAAGCTTCTTTCGGCTCTAGATGAGCATCTAGTGTCCGTAACGGATAGAGTGAGGGTGAAAAAACTGAAACTTAATCCAGGCAAGGCAGAAGTGCTCCTGGTCAGCTGAAAAGCAGATCAGGGAAGAGAGATGCCACCTGAACTGGATGGGGTTACACTTCCCCTGAAAACAAAGAGGTGCAGCTTGGGGCTCTCTTCGATTCATCTTTGAGCCTGGATGCCTAGATTTCAGCAGCTAAAATAAGTGTGCCAGCTGTGCCATTTCCTGGAGAAGTATGATCGGCCATGGTGACACATGCCTTAGTTACATCCTGGATTGATTACTGTAATGCACTCCCTGTGGGGCTGCCTATGGAAACTGTCAGGAAACTTCATTGGGTCCAAAAGGCTGCAGCCAAATTGCTAACAGGGGCTGGGCACAGGGACCACATAACCCCTGGTACAGTAGCTCCACTGCTTGGCCAATCTGTTTCCTGGCAGAATTCAAAGTTAGGTTTCCAACCTAAATGATGGGATCCAAGCTATCTCACCACCCTTTATGAACCTGCTTCAGATCATCAGGGGATGCCTTTCTTGCAGTCCCGCCATCTTCACAGGTGCATTTGGTGGGAACATGGGAGGGAATCTTCTCTGTGGCTGTTCCCAGACTGTGGAACTCCCTCCCACTGGAGACCAGCCAGGCCCCATCTTGGCTGTCTTTCCGCAAACAGGCAAAGACCTTTCTCTTCAAGCAGGCTTTGCCTCAGTGACTGGCTACCAACTGTTTTTTTTTAATGAATTCTTGTACCTTACTGCTTTGAATGTGTTTTGGTGTTGCTTGTAGTTTTTAGTATTGTATTCATTTAATGCTTTTAGTGTTGTATACGCACTCTTGTTAGCTGAAATAATGTCTTAATTGTTGGAAAGAAGAACATAGAGAAAGGCTGTTATTCTACTCGACTGGCTGGAAGACTCATGGTAAACGTAGTAGTACGTACACACCTGCAGAATTGCATTGGGGGGGAATTAAATCTGGCTGCTTTAATGTGTTTGTGTACTACCACAGAACCCCAGAAATGAAAATAAACTGTTAAAATATAAGCAAGGGTGTGACATGAGCTAGGAAAGCAGATTTTGTATTTCTCATCTCTTAATTTCATTTTGCCAACAGAATGGGGTTGCTAGACAAAAAATTGTGGTTTTTTTCCCCTTTTAAAGTTTCGGAATCTTATGAAAACAGCTTGGAAAGATTGATTTTCTTTCATCGCCCCCCTCTTTTGGGACTACAACTCTCAGAATCCCAAAGGCCACACTGGCTGGGGTATGATGGGATTTGTAGTCCCAAAAAAAAGGAATGTTTCCACGCTCTGCCAGAAACAGCACAGGTTAAAAATGGGACGAGCCTCTCTCTCTCTCTCTCTTTTGCTGCTGAAGCAGCCGGGGAGGGGGAGGGGATGCTGCAGCGAAATAAAATAAAACCTGCGTTTTAAATTTTCACATTACACCCTTAATTCCCTAACTTCCGGCCTCTGTTGGAGTTTTTTGGAACTACAGCTCCCAGAACGCATTGCGCTTGACAGGAGTGACGTAGGGGCTCCCTTTTCCGATGAGCGATTTCCATTGGCTAAGGGGAGTCACATGTCAAGGGGAAAGGGGAAGGAAGGAAGCCATCAGGCAGCGTCGCGTGGTTTTGGGTTGCTGGGCTTTCCAGGTGAATCGGGCGGACTGGCACCAAGGAAGGGCAAGGTAGTGGGGGGGGGGGCGGGCGAAACCACCTTAGGGCAGGTAGGGGTCGCCATTCAAAAGAGGGGAGAAAATGGTCTCAACCTCCCTAGAGGACGCCTGGAGGTTGTAGGGAGGACTCGAACTCAGGTTCCTTCAGACTACAACTCCCAGAATCCTGCTGTTGGGGTGGTGGTGAGTGATGGAGCTTGTAGTCCATGTCTAATTTAAGCTTGTTGTCCATCCCTAATTTAAGTTTCTGGAGAACCTGGCAGAAGAATTTGGAAGCCGGCCAGGCAAGGAGGTCTGATTTAAATAGCTGGGGCTGACCCGCAACATTTTGCCGCCTGAGGCTAGGGTGAGCCATAACACGCTCGCCCACAGACTCGCTCAGGTCAAGGTGTGGAGTAGCCCAAAACCTGCTAAATTATTCTGGCATGGGGAGAAAATTCTAAAAGCTGTTCGGCTTATTTAGAAATGTAAATTTTCCAGAAATTTTTGAAGATGTGTTTTCTCCCCAATTTTTCTGGGTTGTTGCCCCCCATCAGGCCTTCCCCTCTCTAACCTTATTGTTGTCAGTAAATATACAGCGTTGTCAGCAAGCATGTCATTTGGGCAGATTAAATTACCTAACTGCTTCTGGTTCATGACCCCCGAAATTTGTGGTTTGAGTGGAAATGAGTTGGAACTATGATTTGGAAGCGTAAAGGGAAGTTTTATTGCACCCCTGTCTTCGAAAGAAAGATAGGTGAGCGGGATGGCAAGAAGCTGATTCACATGAGATAGCTATGTGGGAGGTGATTATTTCTTCTTGGTAGCCTTGCTTGCATTATACTGTACAGTGGTGCTGTGTATCTTTCAAAAGAAATAGCAATGGAGCTTGTGGAATTCCCTGCCACAAGATACAGCTCTGGGTTCTAGCATAGGTGACTCTTAAAGGAACGTCACTGGGTTTGTTCTGTTTATTTTTTTTTCCCTGTGAAGATCACAAGTAGACATGCATGGTGATTTTTGTTCCCAAATTTATTCTGACTTCATGAGGTGAGCTACCCTGGCAAATAGTTGCTCTCCTACAGCCACTCGGTGGATTCCTGGCTCAATGAGGACTAGAATCTGGAATTCCTATTTCTTAACCCAGCTGTCTAACCACTGCACCAACTTGGATGCTAGGCTGGCTCTATCTTTGAACTAGCACAGCTTTTACGATATCCCTAAAAGACAATTTCAGGTTCGCTTCATTGGCGTTTGATTATATTCGTCCATGCTTGACCTTTCACCTCTTGACATTTCATATAACTTAAAAGTTGCTTTCGTTAGACTGCAGTGGGCTTGGCCTATGACTCCTTTTATTTTAAAAAAGATATTTTTCTCCCGCTTGCGATCCGATGCAATACATAACTGTTTCATATCAAGTGAGATCTTAAATACATCTGCATTTCTGTAACCAACAGGGTTTGCGCCTCTTTGATTTTTTGTCTGTTGTCCGCAAGATATGCAGTTGCGATAAGGCGTTGCCGACTCGGGATGTTTGTACCCCGTTGCACGGGCTTCCTCCTTCGCCGCTGTTCCTCTGCGCCTTGTCCCAAGCATGCCGCGACTCCCAAGTTGCTGCGCGTTCGGGAAGCTCTGGAAGTCCAAAAACCAGCTGGGCGTGATGTGAAAGTCCAAGTGAGTAGCTCAAATAACAGAAAAGTCCTTAGGATGCTTCCATGAAGAGATACTACCATTCTTGACCTCATGTTTTTTCCCTTTGGAAGTGTCCCTCTAGTAAATAAACTGTAAGGAGCCTCATTTGGCCTGAGGACCAAATTCTGTTGCAGGAAAGGGATCCTTTTCGAGAGGGAACCCAAAATACTTTCTTAGTGCCAGTGACTAAGTCTTAGTAAAAAGTGTTTCAGCATTTTTAGAACAGGACAGAAAGCCTGTGCAAAATCTGGAAGCTGCCAAATAAATCAAATCTGAAATATCTCTGGAAGCAAAAATGTTGAGGTGGAGGCTGAGTCTGTCCTAATTTGGGGACATCCTGAGAAGGCAGGATTCTCTGGGAAAGACAATAATGCTGGGACAAGCTGAAAGCAACGGGAAAAGAGGAAGACCCAATATGAGACGGGTTGATTCCCTAAAGAAACCACAACTTTGTAAGAGCTGAGCATGGCAGTTACATAGCAGGACAGAACATTTTTGAGATCTCTTATTCATGCGGCCGCCATGAATTGGAGGTGACCTGATGGCATATAATAACAACAAACTAAACAATAGTGGCATGGGAGAGGTATCATAGCCTTATGAGGAAGCCCCAAAGACCACATGTACCTTCTGGAAGAATCAAATTTGAACCCAGAGCTGGAAATTTCCCAAGCGCAAGATGCCTTTTGTTGTTTCAAAATTTGTGGGCTTGTATCTCGGTGTCCGGATGAGGCCATCCTAGGCTTCTATCCAGATGTTTCTCTTTGCTTTCTTTTCGGTTTCTAGGGTTGGGTCCGTTCAGTGCGGTCCCACAAGGAGGTTCTGTTTCTCCACATCAACGATGGCTCCTCGCTGGAAAGCCTGCAGGTCGTTGCTGACCCAAGACTGGAATCCAGGTTAGCAGAGATTGACACTACCTAATCTGCAATGTAGGGGTTCAAGCAAGGTCATGTTAGGGTTAACAGACCTCTTACTTAAAAAATAAATACCGTATATGCCGGCGTATAAGATGACTTTTTGGGCCCAAAAAACATGCCTCCAAGTGGGGGGGGGGGTCATCTTGTACTCCAGGTGCAGTGAATGATGCGGGGCCTTGCTGGCCGGGGAGGAAGGCGGGCAGGCATGCAGGCAGTCGGTCTGTATGGAGGGAGGGAAGCACAGCCTGCCATGCCTGAGCGACCAGAGCCCGCCGCCAGGCTGCCCGCTGCCCCGCGCCGCTGAGCCAGCGGCGCGCTCGTTCACCGGCCACCCCTCGTTTCCCTTTTCCTCCTCCTCCTCAGCCTCTTGCCTTCTTCCTCTCCCTCTCGTTGCCTAGCCAGCGCACTCGCTCGCCCGCCCGTTTCCCTTTTCCTCCTCCTCCTCAACCTCTTGCTCTTCCTCGCCCTCTCACTGCCATGCCTGAGCCGCTGAGCAGCCGCGCACTCGCTTGCCCGCCACCCACCCCCGTTTCCCCTCTTCCTCCTCCTCCTGTTGGGGGGGGTCGTCTTATACGGCCGGTCGCCGTGTGCGCCGGCAAATACGGTAAATAAAAGGCTCTATTTATGTTGATCTAGTTCTGCCACCAGTCTGCTGCCTGTGTACGAGGACGCCTGTACTCGGAGGACGGGGAGTTGGTGGCTGGGGGTGGGCTGCCCGCAGGTGGGTAGGGCCACGGCATTGTTTAATGTGTGATATGCAGATGATACCACTCTGATGGCAGAAAGTGAGGAGGAATTATAGAACCTCTTAATGAGGGTGGAAGAGGAGAGCGCCAAAAATGGTCTGAAGCTCAACATAAAAAAAACCTAAAAAAACCCCTAAGATCATGGCCACTGGTCCCATCACCTCCTGGGAAATAGAAGGGGAAGATATGGAGGCAGTGACAGAGTTTACTTTCTTGGGCTCCATGATCACTGCAGATAGTGACAGCAGCCACGAAATTAAAAAGACGCCTGCTTCTTGGGAGGAAAGCAATGAGAAACCTAGCTAGCATCTTAAAAAGCAGAGACATCACCTTGCCAACAAAAGTCCGCATAGTGAAAGCTATGGTTTTTCCTATAGCGATGTATGGAAGTGAGAGCTGGACCATAAAGAAGGCTGACCGCTGAAGAATTGATGCTTTTGAATTGTGGTGCTGGAGGAGGCTCTTGAGAGTCCCCTGGACTGCAAGGAGAACAAACCTATCAATTCTGAAGGAAATCAACCTTGAGTGCTCAATGGAAGGACAGATCCTGAAGCTGAGGCTCCAAAACTTTATTTATTTATTTATTTATTTATTTATTTATTTATTTATTTATTTATTTATTTATTTATTTATTATATTTATACCCCGCCTATCTGGTCATATTGACCACTTTGGCCATCTCATGAGAAGAGAAGGCGCCCTGGAAAAGACCCTGATGTTCGGAAAGTGTGAAGGCAAGAGGAGAAGGGGACGACAGAGGATGAGATGGCTGGACAGTGTCATTTAAGCTACCAACATGAATCTGACCCAACTCTGGGAGGCAGTGGAAGACAGGAGGGCCTGACGTGCTCTGGTCCATGGGGTCACGAAGAGTCAGACATGACTTAACGACTAAACAACAACTTTCTTTCCACACTCAGGGGATTCTACCAGCTGTTTTCTGTATACCGAGCTTGTTTATTTCGTCCATTTCCTGATACCATCACAAATGCATTCCAAAAGTGAACTGCAAACAGAAACCCACCTGTACTAGAATATATAGCTACGCAACCCAGCATGTACGTATTATGTGCATGCAAGAATGAATGAGATGCATTACTTGCATAAGACAGCCCATAGGAATGCATTAAAACCCGGACACGAGTGAACGATTAAACAATAACAACAATGTATGTATGTATGTATGATATTTTCATCCCACTCCATTTAGTGGCATTGCCACTATGGGTGATTTCCAGCAGTAAAATAAGCTTCAAGAACACAGCCACACCATGGCCAGCCCACAAATCTCAAAATATAAAATATAAGGAGAACTACCCAACTAAATACTCAAGATGGCAGCAAAGAGTTTACACATGGCACATTAAGTATGAGTATAACAACCACACAGCTCCTGAATTGGTATGGAGATTTGTGTGCCAGTGGGTAAAAGAATAATACTCAATCATCGTAAACATTTAAGAACATTTACTGTACTTAAATATATGTTGAAGAATAAAGTTACAATACTTGAACATTTGGTTTGGTATAGATTTTGTCTGTGCTTGACAAACTTTGTGTAACAGTTGCATAACAGGCACTTACTCGTTTCCTAACATCTTCCTTACTAACATACTAATACGAGTAGCAAACAGTCCTAATTGAAAAATAGCATATCAACAGACAAATTATTTGTCTGTTGACATACCTTATTGCAAATTAAATGACACTTTTTTCTTATACCTGACAGTTAACTCTCTAAGTACTCATTGGCTGACACTGATTACACATACAGTGGTGCCTCGCTTAATGGGCGCCCCGTTTAATGATGAATCCGCATAGCAATTAAGTTTTTGCGATCACTTTTGCGACGATTTAGATAGGAAAAAATTGCTTTGCGATATCGGTAAGCTGTTTCGCTTACTGATTTTCGCATAGCGATGTCTTTCTAACAGCTGATTGGCGGTTCCAAAATGTCCACCAGGTAAAAAAAATGGTCGCCCGCTGTGTTTTTGCGCCGATTCCTCGCTTACCGGGCAGCGAAAATGGCAGCTGTATGGAGGATTTTCGCATAACGGTGAGTTTTTTGCCCATAGGAACGCATTAAATGGGTTTTAATGCATTCCTATGGGCTTTTTTATTTCGTATAGCGACGATTTTGGCTGCACGGATTATCGTCGCTATGCGGGGCACCACTGTACTGTCTTATGCAAGTAATGCATCTCATTCATTCTTGCATGCACATAATACGTACATGCTGGGTTGCGTAGCTATATATTCTAGTACAGGTGGGTTTCTGTTTGCAGTTCACTTTCGGAATGCATTTGTGATGGTATCAGGAAATGGACGAAATAAACAAGCTTGGTATACAGAAAACGGCTGGTAGAATCCCCTGAGTGTGGAAAGAAAGTCGTTGTTTAGTCGTTAAATCGTGTCTGACTCTTTGTGACCCAATGGACCAGAGCACGCCAGGCCCTCCTGTCTTCCACTGCATTCCAGAGTTGGGTCAGATTCATGTTGGTAGCTTCAATGACACTGTCCAACCATCTCATCCTCTGTCGTCCCCTTCTCCTCTTGCCTTCACACTTTCCCAACATCAGGATCTTTTCCAGGGAGTCTTCTCTTCTCATGAGATGGCCAAAGTACAGTATTGGAGCCTCAGCTTCAGGATCTGTCCTTCCAGTGAGCCCTCGGGGTTGATTTCCTTCAGAACGGATAGATTTGTTCTCCTTGCAGTCCAGGTGACTCTCAAGAGTCTCGTCCAGCACCAGAATTCAAAAGCATCAATTTTTCGGCGGTCAGCCTTCTTTATGGTCCAGCTCTCACATTCATATATCACTACAGGAAAAACCATAGCTTTGACTATGCGGACCTTTGTCGGCAAGGTGATGTCTCTGCTTTTTAAGATGCTGTCTAGGTTTGTCATCGTTTTCCTCCCAAGATGCAGGTGCCTTTTAATTTCATGGCTGCTGTCTCCATCTGCATTGATCATAGAGCCCAAGAAAGTAAAATCTGTCACTGCCTTCATATCTTCCCCTTCTATTTGCCAGGAGGTGATGAGGTCACTGGCCATGATCTTAGTAACGAAAGTTGTAGGTCTTGTAAATTAAAAAGAAGTTGTTGGCTTTATGTCCCAGGGAGCTGTCTTTTGGAAGCTCAGTAGAAGTTCAGGGGAAGCTGACTGAGAGCCTTCACAAAAAGCAGAATGTGGAACTTGTGGCAGAAAACATCCGTGTTGTAGGACCATGCGATCCCTTGGTAAGTCCATCTTTTGCGACAGAGCACAGAGTACAGTGGGGTCTTGACTTGAGAACTTAATCCGTATTGGAAGGCGGTTCTCAAGTCAAAATGTTCTCAAGTCAGATCTGCATTTCCCATAGGAATGCATTGAAAACCATTTGATCCGTATCTGCTCTTTTCCGTCCATAGAAACTAATGGGAAGCTGCTATTCTGCCTTCGACCACTAGAGGGGGATATTTTGTTTCCTTTTTTTCTTAGGTCAAGAAAGGTTCAGGGAAGGCAGGGAAAATACAGTCCAGGCAGGACAGTACCAGGCAGTCCGAAGACTGTCTCCCAATCCACTCTCTAAACGCTGGGAGGAGTGAGGAAGCAGACAGGCACCCTTTTCACTGGCCAACAGTTAGCTGAAAGTTCACATTTTGCACTTTCCCTGCCTCCCACGTGGTTTTTTTTCAGTTCTTAACTCAAATCTAAGTACTTAAGTCAAGTCAATATTTTCCTATGAGAGTGGTTCTTAAGTCAAAATGTTCTTAACTCAAGTAGTTCTTAAGTCAAGACCCCACTGTAGTTACTTCTTTTGAAGTAAAACTCCCAGAATCCCTCTGAAGGATTTCCCCAAAAGTTATATATTTCCGGGTTCTGTGTTTTGTTTTCCTAATACACTGGGCCTGATTTTTTTTTTTAAAAAAGGACCTTGTCTGCTCTGTAAGAGATCCACCCTGCAATTTTATCACCTCTTATGTGCCATCATTTTGAGTTGTGCACAATATGGAGACACGGCAGGGAGTTTGCTTGGCCATAGCACTATAGCTGTGGAACCTATAAAGCTCTAAACAGCTCGGATCTTCTCTATCTCAAAAACGTGATGAGCTTGCCTGGGGAGGCCTTTCTCTCTGTCCCACCACCTTCACAGGTGTATTTGGTGAGGACACTGGAGAGGGCCTTCTCTGTGGCTGTGGAACTCCCTCCCACTGGAGGCCAGGCTGGCCCTCTCTTGACTGTCCTTCTGAAAGCAAGAACAGACCTTTCTCTTCCAGAAGGCTTTCTGTTGGTGATTGGCTGTCTAGGAGACAATAAATGAGATGGTCCATCTCTTGTTGCTTCTAAATCTTTTTTTGTCATTCTTTTACCTCACATTTTTATTATAATGTTATTCATTATTTTAAATATTTGAATACTTTGCTGTTCTTAGCTTATATTGTTGTTTTTTTTTTTTTTTTTTGTAAACTGCCTTGGTCCTTTTTTTTAAAGAGAAAGCAGGAGTAAAAACATTTTAATTAAAATAAATGTTCTCTTCTCTGACCCTTGATTGGCACTTAATTGTTGCTTTCATTTGGGGGCCAAGTTAAGACATCGCTGTTCACCAGCGCCTTGGTGGCTTATGGAGTTTGGCCGTCAAATTCTTTAGTTTTAATGGTTTTGTACTATAACCGGTTTTCAAATTGCTTGGATTTTCTTTCGTTTTAAATGGTTTCCATTTTGAAAACAAAGCATTATTTTGCTGCGGCTCATTGCTGGCGTGCAGTTTTGTGCCTGGTTGTGTGCCACGTTGCACAATCCCGACAGATGCAAGCACAGTGTCCATGCTTCGCAATTAGCTGAAGCAAGCTATGTGAACGCTCCGTGGCAGAGCAGGATTTGAACCCTGATCTCCAGAGTCCTTGTCCGTCACTGTATCCACAACATTACACTAGGAACATCCCAAAGTACAATATATATTAAATAAATTAAATAAATATATATTAAATAAAGTCTAAATAGTGACATGATCTTATGCCCTTTTTTCTGTCAACAAGTCTCATTAACCTAATGGACCTCATAATGTTGCCTGTCTCCTGTTATCCAGGCCTTTCCTTTAATATACAACACACGCCAGTCTCTGGAATACCTCCGGCAATTTCCTCACCTCCGATGCAGAACCAATTCGCTAAGCGCCCTGCTGAGGATACGGAGCGAAGCAACTGCTGCAATCCATTCTTTTTTCCGGGTAATCTGGCATTTATTGACAATTCACTGTCATAAAAGGTTATGATGGGCATCAAGCTGGAATCTAGCCTTAAATGGGGACATCTGCAGGCTGGCCAAACACTGCGCAGCTATTTGACCTTCGTCTTAAGATGGGTTTACTTTATAGGATTTTTTTTCTCCCCTCTTTTCTCCCTTCTACGTTTGTCTCTGTTATGCCATAGCCGGAATTGCTCTGGAAAATTTGGTTCTGGAAAATCTGGAAGCTGGCATGTACCCGTTTGTGGCATTTGCTATAGTGGGTCTTGGTAAAGACAGCAGCCTTCCCTCAAGCGGTTGACTTCCACATGTGTTCAACTACATACCACATCAGCCAGCATGGCCAGAGGGTGATGGTGATGCTAAAGTTAAACGCATCTGGAAGGCACCAGTGTAGGAAAGGCTGCTTTCCAGTTACTGCAGACAGGGAAGTTTGTTAAAAACTATAGTACAGTGGTGCCTCACTTAACAAGCTCCCCGTTTAACGATGAATCCGCATAGCGATGGAGTATTTGCGATCCCAAAAGCAATTGCATTGCGATGTTTTAAATGGGGGAAAATTGCTTTGCGATGATCGTGGGGAAGCGCTTCCCCACGATCATCCCAAAGGCCCCGCCGAAAGAGAGCCCCAAAGCACAGCTGATGGGCGGGGGGTTGCAAAGATCGCGGGGAAGCCAGCTTCGCAAACCCCTGCCGACTTCGGCGCTCTCTCTCTCTCTCTCTCTCTCTCCCCCCCCCCCTCGCAACTCCAGCCTGGGCAGGGAGACCCTGGCCTCAGTCTCCCTGCCCAGGCTGGACCTGCAAGGGGTGGAGAGAGAGCGCCGAACAGCTGATCGGCGGTTCCAAAATGGCCGCCCGCTGTGTTGCCTCGCTTTTTAGTGTCACCGAAAATGGCGGAGGATTTTCGATTAAAGGTGAGATTTTTCCCCATAGGAATGTATTAAACGTGTTTTAATGCGTTCCTATGGGGTTTTTTGCCCCGCATAGCGACGAATCCGTATAGCGACGATTTTTTCAGAACAGATTATCGTCGCTATGCGGGGCACCACTGTATATATATTTGGAAACAAGCCTGTGGCCACTAGGTGGTGCTATTTGCATGCCTATAACTCCCAACTTGGTCAAAAAGCCATTTTTTATTCATTTACTTTATGGCATTTGTATCTCCCGCAGGAGAGTGTGTGAGTTGCTTCCTTTTAGGCCATGTTATTCTGACGTATCTCATGTTATTCTAACAATGACTCTCAGAAGGCAGTTAGACTGAGGGAGAAAGGCTAGTCAGAGTTCCCCAGTGGGCTTTGTATCTACAGTAGGATCGCTCTAGGATTATTCTGGTACTTCAATCCACTATAGCACACGGCTTGCTGATAAGGTGCCTATTGGCATCATGCAAAGTGGAACTGCAGGAGATCCATGTGTTCAAACTTGGATCTTAGTCGCATAAAAAGAATTTTGGAGCTGAACCGAGAACCTTAAAGGTCCCAATCTTGGGTCTCCAGAGAGTAATAACCCACATGTTACTCTAGCTCAGGGGTTTCCAACTTGGGTCCCCAGATGTTCTTGGACTACATCTCCCAGAAATCCTGGCCAGCACAGGTCATGGTGAAGGCTTCTGGGAGTTTTAAATGTTAAAATGGCTGACTCATGGCTATCGGGAGACCGAGGCTGTGTGTTAGCCACTGTGGGCTTCTTTCCTTGTTGTGCAACCTCAGTCATCCATTTGTGACATGTCACTTTTTCTTGTCCTGTAGGATAACGGATATACGCACATCCACACACCCATAATCACCTCGAACGACTGTGAAGGTGCTGGGGAGGTCTTTGAAGTAGAGGTAAGTGCCGTATTATTGTACATCACTTCTCAAGCCAGAGATTCTGTGGAGTTACCCTGCGCTTCGGTGCATTCTGCGCAGTCAGAAGTGGGTTGACGAAAACAGGTTGTTATGTGCCATCCAGTCATCTCGAATGGATGGCGATCCTGTAAATGAGCCATCTTTTCCAGAAGATCCTGTTCTCAGCTACCTTGCTCGGCTCTTGCAAATTCAAGCCTGTGGTTTCCTTTAGGGGGTCAGTCCATCTTGTATTGCTCTTCCTCTTTTCCTGAATTATTGTCTTTTCCAGAAAATCCTTCCTTCTTCCGATATGCCCAGAATAGGACAGTGTTTTTTGTCGTTTTTGCCTTCAGAGATAGATAGTTCAGGCTTGATTTGATCTAGGACTGACTTGTTTGTCTTTCTAGCACTCCAGCGTATCCACAAAGCTCTCTTCTGGCTTAGGAACTTAAGACGGATTTTTCTCAGTGGTCCTATCCATGCTCTAGACACTTTTTCCAAAGTGGGAAGTCCAGTCTCCTCCTGGTGCAGATCAGAATCTTCTTGCAGCAAGAGAGACATTTCAGCCTATTTGGTTGTCTTTTTTCATTTTGTTGGTTAGTGCTTTTAATTTCAGTGGTTGCTGTTTTTCCTCTCCTCTCCTCTCCTCTCCTCTCCTCTCCTCTCCTCTCCTCTCCTCTCCTCTCCTCTCCTCTCCTCTCCTCGCTTCCCTTCCCTTCCCTTCTCCTCTCCTCTCCTCTCCTCTCCTCTCCTCTCCTCTCCTCTCCTCTCCTCTCCTCTCCTCTCCTCTCCTCTCCTCTCCTCTCCTCTCCCCTCCCCTCTCCTTCCTTCCTTCCTTCCTTCCTTCCTTCCTTCCTTCCTTCCTTCCTTCCTTCCTTCCTTCCTTCCTTCCTTCCTTCCTTCCTTCCTTCCTTCCTTCCTTCCTTCCTTCCTTCCTTCCTTCCTTCCTTCCTTCCTTCCTTCCTTCCTTTCCTCCGTCCCCCCCTTCTCTCTATCTGTTGTGGTTTTTAGTTTAGGTGCCTGCTGTCTTTCCATCTTTCCACTGCCACCTTTTTTCCTGGTAAGAATACAGAAATATCCATGCTGAATCATAGCAGAATCAAACATTACTTCCACGCAGGAGCCAGCCCCTTGTCTTTGGGAAGCCCAGTGGCAGGACAGGAGTCCCACTACATCTTTCCTCTCACATTCGACAGCCCACAGCTTCTAGTCACGGAGGGACGCACATGCCATTCCCTGCCATAGCCGGGGATGGCCCTAACCTCCACAAATATACTGAATTCCCTTCTAAGGTCCTCCAAAACGTCTGGATCTTATGGCTATGAATCACATGATTTAGCTCAAGTCGCTGCCTGTGGACGAGGAGGCTGCTGTTTTTCCCCGCCTGCTATATTTGTTTAGGCAGCAATTTGGTCTTTGTTGCAGTGTTAACGTTCTCGTGAGCCACCTTTGGGTACTGATTGCAAAATATCAGCCTCGCTGTGTTGATTAATAAGCAGACAAATAATAGCTGTATGTGAATAGCTGCCTAGAAGCCTGCCTGGCTCGAATTTATCTAAGCCCCTCCTTAAGCTTATTGAAGCTGGCTCTCCCTACTGCTTTTGGTAGCAAACTCCATCTATGAAACACATATTGTGTGTGTGTGTGTGTGTGTGTGTGTGAAGGAGTGCCTTTTTCTGCCCTGAATCAATATGATTTCTGAATGGCAGAGAAAGGAATGAAATGGACTTCTCTCCCCGCCATTCATTCTTTGATACTCCTGTTTTTGTCTCTTCCTGCCCCACCTTATGTCACAAAACCAGTCCGTTGTACAATTTGTTCAAAATGAAAGTGCCAGAAGCCGCTTGGCTTTTTCCTTTCTGCTTCCAAACGGTTGAGGCTGGCCGGGGTCCAGAGAACCATTTAACTGGATTTGTCTGCCCGGAGGGGGGGGGGCTCTCTGGAAGACTGTCTCAAGTTGTTTTATTTTATTGTTCCGCAGCGGCTTCCTGTCCGCTCTGCCCCCACCGGTTTTTGAAATCTAGAAAAGCTTCAACGTAATTAGATTTGTGCGCTGCATCTCAATGAAGGCCACCCCCCCTCCAAAATCCCTTTTGAGTGCACTTGGTGCGCCCAAATCTTCCGGCTTCTCTAGAGGAGCGGCTTGTAACCCTGGACATTGTCTCGTGCAAACGGCCAGGCTTGCTGCTGGCTGGCGCTGGATCGGTTGCCAGACATTTCCCGGGGCATCTGCCTGGCAAAATGAGAAAGCCTGCATCCTAGTTCCGGACTCAGTTCCTGCCATAAAATACAAAGGTTCCGTCGCAAATGGAATATCTGTTTGCCCTGAAGGCAATGGACTTCCGCGGGCTTGAAGGAGGAAACAAGGACACTTGCCATCAAAAGGAGCCCTTGTTGTGTTGCTTCACGGGCAGAACAAACTAGGTATTCAGTCTGTTTGCTCTTCGTTCGTTGGGCTCCCAAGTCATTTTCCGGCTCCTTGTGCATTTTGATGGGGGCTTGCAACCCAGAAGGAGTAGAGGTTGGAGAAGCTCCTTTTCGTGACCACAGCTCCCCGATTCCCTCCTCTGCTAGTCAGCCTTCTGAGGAACGAGGACGACCATGATGATGATGATAATTCATTCCAGGGCTATACAGTGGTGCCTCGCTTAACAGGCGCTCTGTTTAGCAACAAAACCGCATAGCGACGAAGATTTTGCAATCACAAAAGCGATCGCATTGCGATGTTTTAAATGGGGCTTTTTCGCTTTGTGATGATCGGTTCCCTGTTTCGCTTAACGATCATCTCAAAGCGATGAATCTTTAACAGCTGATTGGCGGTCCCAAAATAGCCGCCGGGTAAAAAAAATGGCCACCCGCTGTGTTTAAGGACGGATTCCTCACTTAAGAGGCAGCGAAAATGGCTGCCGTATGGAGGATCTTTGCTTTAAGGTGAGTTTTAAGCCCATAGGAACACATTAAACAGGTTTTAATGCGTTTCTATGGGCTTTTTTAAATCGCATAGTGACGAAATCGCTTAGTAGCAATTTTTGCTGCACGGATTAACGTTGCTATGCGATGCACCACTACTGAGGAGTGCTCAGAAATTTTGAGAGAAATAATAGCAGCAATAATGTGAATAACAGCAACAACAGTAATGTGCTGTCAAATCTATTCCTAACTTATAGGGACTCTTTCAGGGTTTTCTAGATAGAATTCAAAAGTGGTGGGCCGTTGCCTTCTCCTGGGGTGCCCTGGGACTCTGCAGCTGGCCCAAGGCCACACAGGTTGACTTTACTTCATAAGAAGCCCAGTAGGGAATCGAAACCCTAGCCTCTGTCTCCACAGCTGGATGCCTAAACCACTGAGCTATCCAACCACTGAGAGAAAAGGGGAGGAAGAATAACCTATTTGTTCACTTCTTCCCTGTCTCTCCTTCCCCCTCCACTATTACTAAGCAGAAAGAGGTTGTGGTGGCATTTATGATAGATTTCCAGATGATGGCAGTGTTACATAACAGCACTGATGTTACCTGTCTGTCATGGGTTTGG
Organism: Pogona vitticeps; assembly: GCF_051106095.1. NCBI lineage: Eukaryota > Metazoa > Chordata > Lepidosauria > Squamata > Agamidae > Pogona > Pogona vitticeps. The sequence goes on from NC_135785.1 coordinate 259,776,888, forward strand.
AGGGAAAGTTCCATCCTATGGGGAGTGAAAGGCGGGACATCAGGAGGAGGGGCTGTACTGTATAAATATGTGATGCGTGTGTGGTGAGAGAGATGCTGAGACAAACACGGAGAGACTCTGGGTGAAGAAGCAGCAGCTGGGAAGAAGAAGCTGTTGTGGGAGTCTGTGTGTCAGACAGGGTACTACTGTGTGTCAGAGTACCAACCTGATAGGTTCAGGTGTCTGTGGGTTAGCCAGAACTGATAGGTTCAGGGTCTGTGCTTTAAGTTAAGGGTTCTGGGTGAACCAAACTGTATGCTTGTATGAGTGAGAATAAGCCACGTTACTTTATTTTATTCACCTGATTGTTTATTTTTCCCTGTGTGTATTTAAAATAAACCTTATTCTTTTTATTGTTTAAAAATCCATCCCTGGTCTGTGTGACTTATTAAAGGGAATGGTTGGTGGCAGCTTAGTGTAACTGTGTGACATATCCCAGTAGGTCTGGGTTTGTCACATTGATTGGTGTCCAGCGTGTGGGATACGACTGGTCCAGTTGTCCAGTGGTCCAGCAAAGCCTTGGCAAGTGTGCCCAGAGCAAGGGGGGTCTAGTCAGGGACAATCTGAGGCGCGTAGGTAATCTTCTAGGTGTACCTCACGGGGAGGTGCGCTAGTAGAAGAACGTGCCAACTGGGGAGACTTAGATTAAGGTGCTCTGAGGCAGCCTAGTTTTGGCGGGAAAACGCTGAGGCAAAACTGCGTAGCAACAGCGAGCTAGCTTGCCAGCTGAGAGGCCCAGCAGAGGGGGGTTGGCTCTGACTCGATACTGTTGCAATTTAAGTGCTGAAGAACAGCAGCAATCTCTAGGGAGAGCTGGTTCTGAGGCAAAAAGGAAAAAAGTGGTCGTTTTATTTTGAGGCTTGACTTTTTAAAGCAGCCTGTTCTGAGGGGGGATTATGCCCTTGACTCGAAGCCAAGTAGCAGACATGAGTGAAGTGAAAGACCCCCAGATTGACCAAGGTTCTGAGGATGAATTTGGCTCAGTGCAGGGTGACAGCACAGGAGAGCAGGACCCAGAACTTAGAAAATTGCTCATAGCCCAACAGCATGAACTGAGGATGAGGCAATTTGAATTAGAGAGAGAGAGAGAGAAAATTGCTCTGGAAAAAGAAAGAATGGCGTTTGAATTAAAAAAAACTGGAACTGATGAACCAGAACAATAATAATAATAGGGATTCTGAGGGAGGCCAATTGTCTAAGGCTGACCTGAAGAAATTCCCTGTGTACCACAAGGGAGATTGTCCTGAGGTGTTCTTTTCCTTAGTGGAAAGAGCGTTTGTGGACTTCTCAGTGAGGGAAACTGAGAGGATGACCATCATGCGGTCTTTGATCAGTGGTAGCCTGGCTGAGGTCTATGCCGAGATGCCTGAGGAACTGATGAAAGATTTTGCAGAGTTTAAAAAACTGGTGTTTGCCAGACATGGGATAAATGCAGAGCAGCTGAGACAAAGATTCCGGTCCCTCACCAAAAAACCAGAACAGACTTTTACCCAAGTGGGGGCCCAATTGGTGAGGCTGCTTGAGAAATGGCTATCGCAGGAGGGAGTAGAGACCTATGAGCAGCTTAAAGATTTGATAGCCCTGGAACAGTTCTATTCAGTCCTGCATGGGGAATTGAAATTCCAGGTGAGGGAAAGGAAACCGAAATCTGTGGCAGCAGCCGCAGAAATCGCAGATTTTATTTCCCAAATAAGAAAGCCCTTGGGTGAGGGGAAATCTGTAGGTAAACCCAAAGAAACCTACAGCAAGTACTCTCAGGGACCAGGGAAAAGCCAGCAAGGGGGAGGGGCCCATGGTGAAGGGAAGCCCTCAGACATGAAACAAAGACCTCAGATTTTGGAGGGAAAACCAAAACAAGATGAGAGAGAATCAAAATACACCAAAAAATGCTATTTCTGTCAGGGAAAGGGTCATCTAATCTCAGATTGTGAGAAATTAAAGCAGCTAAAAGGAATGGTGCCTCAGGAGTCTAGTGGAACCAAGCCAAAAGCTGTGTTCTGTGTCCAGAAAGAGCAAGGCTCAGTGTCACAGAGGGAGCCTGTTGCCATGGCTACTCAGTCTGGGACAGCTGCCTCTGCTGATCAGGCTGAGGAAAATGGTCCTCTTCTAGAGGTAAAACGCTGCTTGCTGGTGAAAACAGATTCTCAATTGTTTGAGACAGCCGGGGTGGACGTAGGAATACTTGACCGTCAGTATAGGGGGCTGCGGGACACTTGTTCCCAGGTAACCCTGTGCCATCCAGATATTATTCCTAGGGAGTTTATAATCCCAAATGAGAGCATGAAGGTAGCAGGGATTGAGGGGCAGGTAATCTCACTGCCAGTAGCAGAGGTACCTGTCAACTTTCAAGGCTGGAGGGGAGATTGGCGGATAGCGATTTCATCAACTCTGCCAGCAGCCGTGCTCGTGGGAAATGACCTGGCTGAACATGTGAAACGGGTGCTAGTGATTACACGCTCACAAGCCACCACAGGGACAGTTCAGGGGGGTAATGATGAGCCAGAGACGGAAGCAGAGGGGAGTTCAGAAGCTGTGGTGGAAACCTTAACCACAGACAGCAGATTTGGACAGGAGCAAAAGGCAGACGCCACTCTCCAGAAGTGTTTTGAACAGGTGACTGACGCCCAGCTAACATCTGAAACCCCAGTGAGATTTCTGGAGAAAAAGGGGATTTTATATAGAGAAACCCTGAGGAATATCTCAAAAGGGGGAGATGGGATCAGAAGTCAGCTGGTGGTACCTGAAAAGTATCGCCCCATGATTTTACAAAGGGGGCACTCTGACATGTTTGCTGCACACTTAGGAGTGAACAAAACACAGCAGAGAATCACACAGAATTTCTACTGGCCTGACATAGGGAAGCAGATCAGGGAGTTCTGTAAACAATGTGATGTGTGTCAAAGGCAGGGGAATAACCGCGACAGGACCAAAGCAAAGTTGTGCCCTTTGCCTGTGATTGACACTCCGTTCAAATGCATAGGGGTGGATATTGTGGGACCTTTGCTCAAGGCCACAAAGAGGGGGAACAGGTTCATTCTAACAATTGTGGACCATGCCACAAGGTATCCTGAAGCCATACCCTTGACTAATATTGAAACTAACACAGTGGCCGATGCTCTGGTGGGGTATATGTCCAGGATGGGATTTGCCTCAGAGATAATCACAGATTTGGGCGCATCGTTCACATCAAAGCTCATGAAACGCTTGTGGCAGATCTGTGGAATAAAGCACAAGGAAACCACTGCCTATCATCCGGAAAGTAATGGGTTAACTGAGAAGTTCAATGGGACTCTAATGCGCATGATTAGGGCTTACTTGGCAGAGAATCCAAACAATTGGGACCAGAAACTGCAATCCCTTTTGTTTGCTTATCGATCAGTGCCACAAGCCAGTACCGGGTTCAGTCCATTTGAACTTTTATTTGGGAGAAGGGTGAAAGGGCCTCTTGATTTGATCAAACAAAATTGGGAGCAGATCACCCAGGATGACCCACAAGACGTTGTGACATACATAGACACCTTGATGAATGACCTAAAGAAAAATCTAGAGCTGGCAGCAGAAAACCTGCAAGCTCAGAAGGTCAGACAGAAAACATGGTATGACCACAAAGCTAGAGAGAGGCACTTTGACCCAGGGGAGGAAGTGCTTTGGCTTAGGCCCTGCAGGGAGAATAAACTGCAGCTCAAATGGGCAGGACCATATAGGGTCATTTCCAAGATGTCAGACCTGAACTACCTAATAGAGCAGGAGGAGAACCAAGCAAGGAGGGTGGTTCATGTGAATGCCCTAAAACCCTACTACAGAGGGGAACAGAGGGTTTTATTCGCGATAACAGCAGCTGAGAGTGAGGAAGCTGAATTACCCTTCTGGGAGGGTAGAGGGGAAGTAAAATACAACCCAGAGGAGGTAAAGATCAGTCCTGCACTCACCCAAGACCAGCAGCAAGAACTAAAAATGCTGCTTAGTAAATATCAACAGGTGTTTTCCAACAAGCCGGGGATAGTGAAGGGAGTGATGCATCGGATCCACACAGGGGATGCACCCCCGCAGGCAGTATCCCCATACCGAGTAACGGGACCCTATAGGGACAAGGTGCGGAAGGAGCTGGACGAGATGCTGAGGGAGAACATAAGCGTCCCCTCTTCTAGTCCTTGGTCCTCTCCGATAGTCCTTGTGGACAAGCCTGATGGGAGCATTAGGTTTTGTGTTGATTACAGGAAATTAAACCGTGTAACCACTCCTGATGCCTACCCAATGCCCAGGCTAGACAACCTGATTGAAACCATAGGGGGTTGTCGGTTCATCTCATCATTGGACCTGGTAAAGGGATATTGGCAATTAAGAATTGATCCCAGGGATCAAGAAAAGACTGCCTTTTGCAGCCCTTTTGGTCTCTATGAGTTTCGAGTCCTGAGCTTTGGTCTCAGAAATGCACCAGCCACATTCCAAAGGCTGATGGACCAGACCTTGGCAGGGCTCAGTGACTTTACAGTGGCCTACATTGACGACATAGGGATCTTCAGTAATACCTGGGAAGATCACCTGATACACCTGGAGTTAGTGCTGCAGAGGTTAAGTGCAGCAGGGCTCACAGTAAAGGCCAGCAAGTGTCAGCTGGGTAGCCCAGAAATAAAATACTTGGGTCACATGGTAGGGGGAGGAATGATAAAACCCCTGGAGGCCAAAATAGAAGCTGTTCGTGATTGGCCTAGACCCAACACCAAGAAAAAGGTCAAATCATTTCTTGGGTTGGTGGGCTACTACAGAAAGTTCATCCCGAGGTTTAGCGAGATTGCGGCTCCGCTGACCGATCTGACGAGGAAGACGGCTGATGACCGCATCCCGTGGACCAGCGTCTGTGAGGCGGCGTTCCAGAGGTTGAAGGAGGCGTTAATCAACTATCCTGTCCTGCGTGCTCCAGACTTCGACCGGGAGTTCATCATCTACACCGATGCGTCTAACAGCGGGGTAGGAGCAGTTCTGTGCCAGGAGGATGAGAATGGTGACCAGCATCCAGTGTCCTACCTGAGTAGGAAACTTCAAAAAGGTGAGAGACATTTGGCAACCGTGGAGAAGGAGTGTTTGGCCATAGTCTACGCGATCCAGAAGGCCAAGCCTTACATCTGGGGAAGACATTTTATTCTGTGTACTGACCATTCACCATTGCAATGGTTAAAGACAATGAAAACCCACAATAGCAAACTTATGAGGTGGGCTTTAAATCTACAGGACTATGACTTTGAAGTGAAGGTGGTCAGAGGGTCAGTGAACTGTGTTGCTGACGCCTTATCAAGAAGACCTGAAGAATGAAGACGGCGAAAGAACATGGACTATGTGTATATAATGATGACAAAAGTTAAATGTACCTGGTTTTGAATTTGGTTTGTATGAATAAAGGTAAATTGATGTAATGTATATGGTAAATGTTTAAATGTCTATTTGCTATGGTTTAACTTCGAATGTAAGGTTAAGTAAGTATAATATGGTATGTATAACTGTTGTTGTGTATTTTATACAGGTTGTTTTTTTTGGTGAAAAGCACTTTTAGCTTTCCCCCTACAAAACAACTTATAAAGAGGGGAGGTGTTACATAACAGCACTGATGTTACCTGTCTGTCATGGGTTTGGAGGGAAAGTTCCATCCTATGGGGAGTGAAAGGCGGGACATCAGGAGGAGGGGCTGTACTGTATAAATATGTGATGCGTGTGTGGTGAGAGAGATGCTGAGACAAACACGGAGAGACTCTGGGTGAAGAAGCAGCAGCTGGGAAGAAGAAGCTGTTGTGGGAGTCTGTGTGTCAGACAGGGTACTACTGTGTGTCAGAGTACCAACCTGATAGGTTCAGGTGTCTGTGGGTTAGCCAGAACTGATAGGTTCAGGGTCTGTGCTTTAAGTTAAGGGTTCTGGGTGAACCAAACTGTATGCTTGTATGAGTGAGAATAAGCCACGTTACTTTATTTTATTCACCTGATTGTTTATTTTTCCCTGTGTGTATTTAAAATAAACCTTATTCTTTTTATTGTTTAAAAATCCATCCCTGGTCTGTGTGACTTATTAAAGGGAATGGTTGGTGGCAGCTTAGTGTAACTGTGTGACATAGGGAATCGAAACCCTAGCCTCTGTCTCCACAGCTGGATGCCTAAACCACTGAGCTATCCAACCACTGAGAGAAAAGGGGAGGAAGAATAACCTATTTGTTCACTTCTTCCCTGTCTCTCCTTCCCCCTCCACTATTACTAAGCAGAAAGAGGTTGTGGTGGCATTTATGATAGATTTCCAGATGATGGCAGCAGCGGCAATAACATTTTATTTTATTTATTTATTTGTTCGATTTATATCCCGCCCATCTGGTATATTCTACCACTCTGGGTGTGTGTGTGTCTGTGTCTGTGTCTGTGTGTGTTAGAATTTGAAGCAGAGGTCTGGTTGCTCCTCCAGCTTCATTCTCTTCCAGGAGAGATCTGGACTCAGATCTTGTATTTATTTATTTTATTTATTTATTTATTTATTTATTTGATTTTTACCCCGCCCCTCTAGACCATGGTCTACTGAAACAAAATTTGGAGCGGTTGCTTCCCCCAACCCCCTGTTACAGTACAGAGGAGGATTCTGGGCGTGGTAGTCCGAAGGATTTCCAAGTTGTCTTTTGCTTTTGGTAAAACTGGAGGGTGACGGCTGTTACTGTCACCTGTCCATGGGCACCATCCTGTGTCCCGGCCTCCTGGCAGAGGAGACCTCCAAGGTCCGTTTTGCTTTCCCTGTTTCTGGGCTGCGAGATAGCTCGGAGATGCTGTTATACTTCCTGCAAAAATGCTGCCTATGTTGTACTGAGGTCGAGGGCTGTGGAAGATGTTAACTCGTGGAGTTGGAAAGGGGCCCAGAGACTCATCGGACCCACCCCCAATGCCCATGCAGAAGCTCACCCCTGAAGCATCTCTGGCAGATGCTTATTGAATGTCTGTTCAGGAAAAAAAAACCTCAAGGAAGAGGAGAATCTTATCACCTTCTGAGGCCGTTCGTTCTCTAGTCAAACAGCTCTGATCATGAGGAAGTTCTTTCTAATGTTTGGTCAGAGTCTCCTTTCTCGGCGTAAAACAAAAATAAAAAGAAGAGAGTTTGGTGAATGTCTCCTTGCAAGAAGTTAAGGTTCTAGAATGTCTTTAAGGAGGCAATGATAAGACCTTGGTTTTGAAAGCCCTCCTTGAATCCCACTACATTGGATAATGATCAGCCCATCCCCAATATTCAATTTTTGGACAACAGTTTGGAGCATGTGGTGGCCCTCGAGAAGTTCTTGAGTGAAGTGGATTATCTCAGTCCGTTTCAGTCTGGCTCTAGGCCTGGTTGTGGAACAGAGACAGCTTTGATCCCCTTCGTGGATTAGTTTACACCAGGAACTGAACAGGAGGAATGTGTCCCTGTTGGATCTGGTTGGCCTCTTAGTGGCTTTCGATACCATCCACCATGGTATCCTTGTGGAGTGCTATTATGGGATGGGTCTTGGAGGTACTGTTTTACAGGCCCTCCTGGGTGGACAAACTCAGACGCTGGTGTTGGGGGGAACCCTGTTTGACAGTCTGGCCATTGGCCCGTGGGGTCCCCAGGGTTCATCCCTGTCCCCATCTTATTCAGCATCTACACGAAACTGCTGGAAGAGGTGGTCCAAAGCTTTGATGTTCAGTGCCCTCCATATTCTGAGGACACCCAACTCTTATCTTTCCTTTCCATCTGATTCCAAGGAAACTGTTCTGTGTGTAGGCCAGTGTCTGTTGTCAGTGGCGAACTGGATGAGTCCATCACTGAAACTTAATCCAGACAAGACAGAGGTGCTCCTGGTCAGTCACAAGGCAAATCAAGGAATACAGATCTAGCATGTACTGTGGATGGGGTTACGCTCCCCCTGAAAAGTCAGGTCTGCATCTTGGGTGTGCTCCTGGACTCCACTCAGCCCCGAGCTTGGATTCACAGGTCTCGGTAGCAGCTGAGAGTGTTTTTCCACAGATAAAAGCTGGTGCTCCAGTTGTTCCTTGAGATAGCCCATGTGGCCGCAGGGACGTATGCCTTAGCTACAACCCCGTTTGCATTATTGCAACGCATTCTACGCAAGGCTGCTTTTGAAGAGTGTCTGGAAACTTGAGCTGGTTGAAAATGCTGCGGCCGGACTGCTGGTTACCAAGAGCAGGTAGCTCTTTTATTACAACTTCTCTGGCTTGCCAGCCTGTTTCCAGGCCCGATTCAGAGTGTTGGTTATTACATATAAATCCCAACACAATGTGGGTCCAGGCTATTTGAAGGGTCGTACAACCCCGTAGAAGCTTCCCTGGCTTCTAAGATCTTACTTGTTGCTATCACAGCAGCTGAAGGGAATTCTGTGCTGAGGCTCGTGCTGTTATTTTGCAAGCTAATAAAACATCCAGCAACACAAACACACCGGATAGCAACCCTGTTTGATTCATGTTCACAGGTTAAGGAAGTAAAACAAAAGAGTGAAACACTAATATTTATTCAAATAAATGTTCTACCCATACCTATAAAGCCCTTGGGTCCAGGCTATCTGAAGAATTGTTATCACCCCCATAGGAATCTTCTTGGCTTCTAAGATCTTCTGTGGAGACTCCTTTCTCAGTTCCACTACTTTCCCAATCTCGTTTGATGAGGACACAAGACAGGGCCTTCTCAGTGTTGACTCCCAAACTTTGGAATGCACTGCCCTGAGACGCCAGGTTGGCGCAGTGGTTAAACTGCTGTACTGCAGCCAGAAACCTGTGCTCACGACCTGGGGTTCAAATCCCAGGTAGCCGGCTCAAGGTTGACTCAGCCTTCTATCCTTCCGAGGTCGGTAAAATGAGTACCCAGCTCGCTGGGGGGGCAATGTGTAGCCTGTATAATTAAATTGTAAACCACCCAGAGAGTGCTTGAAGCGCTATGGGGCAGTATATAAGCAGCACGCTTTGCTTTGCTTTTTGTTTTTGTCCTTCCATTGTCGGGGGAAAATAAACCTTCCTTTTCAGGCAGCCTCTTAAGCAATAACTTGAGGGTCTTGGGAACACCGTATTGATGAAATTCAGATTTTTTTAAAAAAATTGCTTTGAATTTTGAATAATGTTGAACCGTGTTTCAGTATCATTTTGTATAATTTTTAACCTGTTATTATTGTGCAGTTTTCATGGTTGTAAGTTGCCTTGAGTCCCAACGGTGCCACCTAAATCGTATCAATAAATAGACAAATCTGGATCTTTTTTGGATTTTCGTCCACTTCCCCAGACACATGGAGTATCATAGTTGGCTAATATACACAGAGGACAGGACAGAAAGGTGGGAGCCAAGGGGGTTTTCTAAGTGACACAGGTAGTGTTAAAATTAGCAAACCGACCTGTCTCATCTTCCACATGCCAGCCTTTCAGATATTTGGAAATGGCTGCCTTGTCACATCTCAGTCTTTTTATCTCCAGGGTAAACGTGCACGCTTCCCTCAGTCTCGTTCATGGCTCATTGAGCTACGTTTTTCAGACATTTGGCCATCATGGTCATCGTCTAGAGCAGTCTGTATTGTCATTGTCTACAGCACTGGTTCTCAACTTTGGGTAACTGGGGTGTTCATGGACTGCAACTCCCAGAAACCCCAGGAAGCACAGCTGGTCGTGAAGCCTTATGGGAATTGCAGTCCAGGAACACCCAGGTTACCGAAGGTTGAGAACCACTGGTCTACAGCAACCATGGGCCTCCAGAGGTTCTTGGACTTCAACGCCCAGAAATCCTGGCCAGCAGAGGTGGTGGTGAAAGATTCTGGGAGTTGTAGTCCAAGGATCTCTGCAGGCCCAAAGTTGGGGACCATAACTCTACAGGACATGTTCCAGATTTCTTTTCAAGAGGATGGTGCTCAGAACTGCCACACTTATCAGAATGCTTTTGATGCTACCATGCCACTCAATAAACCTGTGGTTGTGGAGACCCCTGACATTGGGAGGCACAGCACAATATTATTTGTTGCCTTGTTTTCTCGTGGGACCTTAAGGAAATGTCTATGGTCGTCCCCATCAGTTTTCACGTTGTAGCATCTTTTTGTACCCAGTGGTGCAGTGGATAGAGAGATAGGCCAAGACTCATGAGAGCTAAGACTGAACCCTGCTTGGCCAGTAAAAACACATGGGAACATGTGCAGAACGGGTACAACCAAGATATAAATATCTCTCCTTGATCAGGCCTATTAGGGTCACTGCACGCCTGTTCCAGCTTGACAGCATGTCACATACACTAGCTAAGAAATTGGGTCCAGGCCTGAAATCTCGCCAATAAACATTGTGTGTGACAGCCGTCCTGCAATTGTTTCTTTTTCCCATTTACCCCCTTGGCTGTTCCTCACAGGACAGATTGCGGTCTTAATTTTGTGCCCATGCATACAGTTGTGAGTGGGACGTGGTGGCGCTACGGGTTAAACCGTGGATGCCTCTGGGCTGCAAGGTCAGAAGACCTGCCATCGTAAGATCAAATCCACATGACGGAGGGAGCTCCCGTCGCTTCTCCTAGCTCCTGCCAACCTAGCAATTCGAAAGCATGTAAAAATGCGAGTAGACAAATAGGGACCACCTTTGTGGGAAGGTCACGGCGTTCCGTGTCTAGCCGCGCTGGCCACATGGCCACGGAAGATTGCACTGGCTCTGCGGCTTGGAAATGGGGATGAGCACCGTGTGCTAGACTCAGACATGACTGGACTCAATGCTAAGGGGAACCTTTACCTTTATGCAGTTGTGAACATAATTGTTTTTCCATGATCATTGACCACTATATTCAGGGCCAGAACTCTAATGTACGAAGGAAATAGGCACTGCAGGAGACACAAGCAGGCAAAAGCCTTTCTCTTCAGGCAAGCTTTCCTTCAGCGGCTGGCTACCTGAGTGTGTTTTTTTTTAAAAGTGGTTTGTTATGCCTTACTGCTTTGACTGGGCTTTGAGGACTACAGTGGACCCTCGACTTACAGACGGCTCGACTTACAGACTTTTCGAGTTATGGACTTCTCTGGCCGCAAAATTTAGGCTCGATCTCCAGCCGGAGAATCAACCTACAGACCAGAAAAAAACCCAAAATGGAACAAAAACGGCTGGTTATGCATTACAGTGGTGCCCCGCATAGCGACGTTAATCCGTTCCAGGATTAACGTCGCTATCCGGATTCGTCGCTATGCGGGGGGAAAAACCCCAAAGGAACGCATTAAATTCCGTTTAATGCGTTCCTATGGGGGAAAAACTCACCGGTAAGCGAAGATTTCCCCATCTGGCCGCCATTTTCGCTGCCCAGTAAGCCAGGGCAGGGCGCGAAAACGCTGCGGGCGGCCATTTTGGAACCGCCGATCAGATGTTTTCTGAACATCGCAATGCGAAGATCGGTAAGCGAAACGCTTACCGATCATCGCAATGTGATGTTTAGCCTATCTAAACATCGCAATGCGCTCACATTAGCAATCGCAAAAAATGCATCGCTATGTGGATTCGTCGTTAAACGGTGCACTCGTTATGCGAGTCACCACTGTAATCGGTTTTCAATGCACTGTAGGTCAATGGAGACTCGACCTACAGACTTTTCGATCTGCAGCCACCGTTCCAATACGGATTAAGTAGAGGGTCCACTGTACTTGTGCTCAGAGTGGTATTTATTTGTTCCTTTCCAACATTTAAGTACTTACTGTTTTTAGTTTAAATATGGCCTTTAATGATGTGAGCCACCCTTGTATATTAATTGCTTCCAGCTTTAAATACTGTCTTTCAGGAATGTAAGACGGCTTGGGTCCTTTTTAAGCAGAAAGGTGGGGTAAAAATATTTTAAATAAATACGTAAGTAAGAGAGCAGAATTCTGACTAAGGTGATCTAAGGCGATCTGTGGCTCCCTATGGATTTCAAACCGGAGGCTCCCCATCTTAGTTCAACACTTTAAATTACTTTCCCCCCTTTTTTCCCTTTTCCTTCTCTTGAGAGGGGCTTCACATGTGGAACGTTGAGGGGAGAGCGGTCAGATACTTGCAAATCACATTATCCCGGACTTTGTGTAGTTTGATTTTCTTTGATCCCTCCTTTTCTGCTGTAAATCTCTTGTCTCCTGAGAGAAAGAGAGGAATGACAGTGTGTGTGTGTATGTTTTCCTCTCTTGATGGTGTCTCAGAAAAAAAGAAAAGACGCATCAGAATGGAGGGCTTTGTTCATTTCTTTAAATGGGTAAAAGGAGAAAATAGAACTTGACATGTATTTTTTTAAAAATTGGGAATGTTCGCATACCTCTGTGACAAGGTTATTATCTCGTCCCTTTTGAGTCACAGCATTAAGAGAAGCCAAGAAATGCGTTTCTTTCCTTTTGTTTCCTTTGCTTTGTGTGAACAAAACGTTGTGGCACTTAAAAGTCTCCTTCCATGGCTATTGCTGCTAATGAAAAAGGGAAAAAAAACATTCTAGATTGAGACCTCTTGAAAATGTTCCTCCTGGGGTTTTTTTGGGGGGGGGTTAATTTTTTAATGATAGCTCATACGTTTTCTGGCCAAGGAACCTGCTGGCTCCCAGCTTTGTAAATACAGTGGTGCCTCGCTTAACGAGCGCACCGTATAATGACAAATCCGCGTAGCGATCCCTTTTTTGGGATCGCTAATGCGGAGGCATAGCGGCGGTCTCTATGGTAAAAACTTGCTTACCGATCTTCGCTTTGCGATACCCGCGGATCAGCTGTTCGGCAGTTACAAAATGGCTGCCGGAAGCCCCGAAATGGCCGCGCGCAGCATTTTCGCGCCCTCCCCTCGCTTACCGAGGGCGCGAAAATGGCTGCCGCTATGGAGGAAACTTCGCTGAACGGTAAGTTTAGGGCCCATTGGAACGCATTAAACGATGTTTAATGCGTTCCAATGGGTTTTTACATTCCGTTTAGCGATGTTTTCACATAGCAAGGTTAATCCGGAACGGATTAACCTCGCTATGCGAGGCACCACTGTACAGGTTCCACTAGTCGAGTTCTGTGGACTGTACCCGTGGCACTTCATCTTGAAAGTGAAAGGCAGTTGGGTCTTCTGGTTCCAGGAAGGGTTTGAAGAATCCTAGATCTTGAGTAATGTAGCCAATAACTTCCTTTTTCTCTCTCTCTCTGTTTTTCTCTTGCAGCCTGCAAATAAGCAGAACAAACCTGATGAAAACCCCCATTTCTTCAATGTGCCTTCCTTTCTGACAGTCTCGGGTCAACTCCACTTGGAAGTGATGGCTGGGTATGGATTTTTATGGGCTTAGATGCGAGGCCGGGAGATTAGAGGCATGTATAATGGCTGTAGTGCTGGCGAAGAGAGCCTCGGAATATAGCCTGCAGAGGGGGCTAGAAGCCCAAAGACCTGATGCAATTGCTTTGGAGAGCAGCAGGAGACTAAAAGCAGTCCAGAATAGATAATGAAACAAACAAAAAAGCAACATGCATGTCAGAGAATGAAAGGCAGGTGGACAGTCTGTCACAGAGTGTGAAGGAACTTGACAGCATGGGGGAGATCTTGAGAAGTTACTGCAAAGTCTAGAACAAGGAGGAAGTACCTAGCATGGGACACATGGCCTAATGTTTGTGCACAGTATCAATTGTGGACCGCACAAGGCTAAAAGTGTTCAAAAAGACAAAACCAGAAGTGAGTGAGTGTCTGTTTCTGCTCTGCTTTGGGGACCATTGAGGGCATCTTGAGATCCCCCCCTGTACAAAAACGATGCTTCTAGCAGCAAACAGTCCAATCCCCCACAATTGTGATGGGGGAGGAGGGAAGAAAAGTGTTCCACTTATATACCACCCCATAGCGCTTAAAATACTCTCTTTGGCTGGTTTGCAAGTTAATTATGCAGCCCATACACACTTTGGAAGGCTGAGTGAACCTTGAGCCTGGGATTGAACCCTGGGGTCTGCAGCACAGTTTTGGCTGCAGTACAGCGGTCTAACCGCTTCACCACGAGGCACAGGAGAAATAGGATCTGTTCATGGGTATTTGAGGCCTCAAATGTTCTTGGGTCTTGAGGTTGGTAGGCTACCTCTGTGCACTTGAGGTATGATGCTATCTTATCATCCTATTCGCATTGTTACAGAAAACTCTTTAAGAGTAAAGGCAAACATTCATCCTCTTTCCCTCCTTCCCTGTGTTAAGATTGTTTCTTTTTCTATATATTTTTAAGTCGCCATTGTTCATTGCTTTGTTGCTGATGTTCTCAATTTATTTCATCGGATCATCGTCATAGAACTGCTGAGCTGGAAAAGACCCAGTTCCTTTGACTTGCGGCGCAGTGGTTAAATTGCAGTACTGCAGCCAAAACTCTGCTCACAACCTGGGTTCAATGCAATGTAGCCAGCTCGAGGTTGACTTAGCCTTCCATCCTTCTGAGGTTGGTAAACTGAGTAGTACCCAGCTTGCTTGGGGATAAATGTGTAGAGCGTGCAGAATTAAATTGTAAACTGCCCAGAGAGTGCTTTAAACACTATGAGGCAGTTTACAGGCAGCACATTTTGCTTTGCTTTTTACTGCTGTTCTCATTTTGTCATATTTTTATTTGTAAACCTCCCGGAGTATCGGGTCCCTAAATACAAATTCCATAAACAAACAAACAAATGGGAAGGTCTGTATTAAGGATGTAACTCAAGGGTGTACAAAGTGCATCATCCCACAGACTACGTGCAGCTTCCTACATATCCCCCCCCGCTTTAAAATTGCTTTTAAAAATCTCCATATGGCTTCAAAGGGGAATGAGAGACAATTTTAAGATATTTTGGTCCCTTTTAGAGCTTCTTTCCAATGTCCTTCCCCCACTCATTATTTTTGTAAATTAGAAAAATTAGGATCTGTGACTTGTGGACCGGTTGCCCTCCCCAGTGTCACCGCAGGCAACCATCTTATGTGTGAATTGGAATTCTGACTGAACAGTTCCCTGGATAGGTTGTGCCACTTGGGTGCAAATCTTTTGTCAAAGGTTTCAAGAAGGTTGGTGCAAAAACTCGGGCGTTTTCCCCCCTTCCTGCTTTTGGAAGTACTGGGCAAATAAGACCCTCATCAGAGAAACTTCTTAGAACTTTATCTAAGGATTGTCAAGCTTAATGTGAGACCAAAAGACAGGTGGGGACTGAAATCTTTTAAAGTTACCTCTATATCAACAGAAAAAAACAACAGATTTTAGTTGTATGGAGTTAAAGAAAAATGTTGACAGACAGCCTTTTCCCCCCGGTAGAACTAGTTTCTGAATTATATTTCCTTGATAAAGAGTTCTGTGTGACCTGCAGGCTTATGTATTCCCTACGTTGGTGGACTTTGTCTGACCTTTCTCTCTCTCTCTCCCTCCTTGCCTATCATGGCAATAATTTAATATATTGCCAGGGTTTGGGTGAATCGAACAGGGAGAAAAACTGATAAAACTAAATAAGAACTTTATTTTCCACAGGATGGATTAGGTGCCGAAACCATGTATAAAAATAGTTTGGAGAAAGACAGGAACTCTTCTTCAAAACAACTCTGATCATGATGTCATTCTGCTGTGTTTTGCTTTGTTGTTTTTCCTCTTGTATCTGCTCGTAGAGTAAACGTCCCGCTCTCTCCCTGTACAGGACGTAATGTTACTACTCCGTGCTTTGTGCTTCAATAACATGTTCCTTTCTATTAAAAAAAAAAAGCACCAAGCATTTTAAGTGGATCAAATGCAAGCTAAGTTTAGACAAGCTATATTTATCCTTGAAGAGAAATTCTTCTTCTTCTGAGCCAACATGCATTCCAAACTTTTAGCCCTCAAAGGAGCTTGATAAGAAGATTTTTAACCAGATTATTGAGAGATGATGTGAGTTGTTTCCATCAGTAATTTAAGTTTTTTAAGACACGTGTCTTTTGACTACATATTTGCAATAGTTTTAGAGGACCATTTTATGGAACTAGATTTTTGTGATGGAGGTGGATTGACAAAAGTCCCTGCAGAATCTCGTGATTTATATACCTTTGTCTGAGTTCAGACAATTGTGTTCATGGGTTGAATGCAGGTATTTTATCATAGAATTCAACCCCTTCTCCGTGAAACCAGAGCTGGGCAAGTGACATTTTGGACTAAAACTCCCATAATTCTGCTGCTGGGGTATTTTGGGAATTGTAGTCCCAAAATATCCCGAGTGCTCACTGGAAGGACAGATCCTGAAGCTGAGGCTCCAATACTTTGGCCATCTCATGAGAAGAGAAGACTCCCTGGAAAAGACCCTGATGTTGGGAAAGTGTGAAGGCAAGAGGAGAAGGGAACGACAGAGGAGGAGATGGTTGGACAGTGTCATCGAGGCAACCAACATGAATCTGACACAACTCCGGGAGGCAGTGGAAGATAGAAGGGCCTGGCGTGCTCTGGTCCATGGGGTCACGAAAAGTCGGGCATGACTAAACGACTAAACAAAACGAGTCTTTTAAAAAAAACTTGCGAACTTTTGACTGTCTTTCTCCCTGGAGAAGGAAGTACTCATTTTCTGTGCCCAGGAAAGGTCCAGACACACAAACCTCTGTTTGGGTTATGAAGTGGTATGTCCTTCAGACGAGAAGCATGCCGTATGTCTTGTAGCTCAAGATCAGTGAGATTAAGCAAGAGAGAAATAAGAAGTGTTTAAAAACCGTTTGTGGCTCTTAAAATGTATTTTGGCGGAAGGATGTTTCTTTGTACCAGATCGAGTTATTCATCTAGCTAGCCCAGGGTTGACCTTCCTGTTGAACATTGGCAGGTGTCTATGGTTATTGATAGGACTTCTTTCTTAGACCTCTCTGGAGAGGGCATAGATTGAATCTGAAACTCTCTGCTGACACAGCATGTACCGTATTTTCCCCCTAAGCTAGGACGTGCCTTGGTGTGTGTGTGTGGAAAGTTCCTAGATTTCCAGAGCAAGAGGAAGATCTGTGATGCCAAACACACGTCCTCGAAGACAGTTTGGTCTCGGTTTCCAGTTTTATCCTGCAGCTGTTGGGGCTTGGTGATCTTGCGGTGGAGGATGCAGTGATCCAATGAACCAGGATTTAGGTTCTCCCTGGTTTATTGTTCACCCTGGTAGAACCCTGGTTCCTACCATGGCAAGCTAGATGGAGCCATGGACCTCCTGTCCGTGTTTTGTTTAGTGCAAGGATGACGCGCTTGGATCCACCTGGGCAGATAAAAGACATTTTTGGAGGGGAGTGCAACAAGAATTCCACAATCAGCATTACAATTCACAAAATGTGAATGTTAGGGGAAAAAATTCAGTGTTTCTAGTCTGTTTTAAGGATCTGCCGTGGGCTTCACCCTCTACCACCATACCGTTGTGCGGCCTTTTTCGTCATGCTTCTTTTTTAGCAGTTTGGTGGTGAAACTTGGCAGTGGATTTTGGGGGGAGCCTTGCAAGGGGAGGTTATAGGATGCAACCATGCAGTTTCGAGTGTGTTGTCCAAACCTAGCCAGATCCTGCATGTTGGTTACTCTCCCCTGCCCCTGTGAGAATAGTAATCTGGAAACGGTGGTTCCCAACCTTGGGTAACTCAAACGTTCTTGGATTAAAAACTCCCAGAAGCCTTCACCACTACCCCTGCTGGCCGGGATTTCTGGGAGATGTAGTCCAAGAACATCTGGGGACCCAAGTTAGGAACCCCTGAGCTAGAATAACATGTGGGTTATTACTCTCTAAATTTGCCATAGTTCATTTCTCTTAAGTCTAGGTGACTTTAAGCTTGCATATTATGTAGGTACCATTTTATGCAAAGTAAGCAGTCAGTCATTCAATCTGGGCCAAGAGATTATGTAAACAGGCATCCTTTGGTGTGACGAAATTCTGGGCATGATCTAGCTGTTTTGGGGGTAACGTAGCAAGTGTTTCTCTGGCTTTTTGGAGAAGAGTACAGTACACAAATTTCAGACCGAAGTGTTGTGAATTCTTTTGCTACATCTTTTTGCTGTAGAAGATCTTAGCCTGTGCCCACCAACATGGTGGCTTGTTCACAAGACACAAGTCGTCAGAGGTCTACCTTATTGAACATCCCAACATACTCAGTGGGTTCTCAGCAGAAGGATACCCGGTAGGAGTCCCCGGGCCCTAGCTGTGTTGGTTTTGCCCCTGTTAGTGGATCTCTTTGAATGAGCCGAGTTAGATTCAGTAGTGTTTCCTACAGGTATTTAAACCCACACGTTTAAATGCTCCGTTCTGTGGAAAAATAAACCAGGCAGAGGCTGAATTTAAAGAAAAAGGGTTACTAACATTTATTTAGAAAGTACAGTGGTGCCTCGCTTAACGAGCGCACCATTTAACGACGAATCCGCATAGCGACCCGTTTTTGGGGGTCGCTAATGCGATCGTATTGCGATGTTTAGATAGGCTAAATATCGCATTGCGATCATTTCTGCACCCGGCGGCCATTTTGGAAAAAGCTGATCGGCGGTTCCAAAATGGCCGCCGGGTGCAGAAAATGGCCTCCCGCACCATTTTCGCGCCCTTGGCCATACGCTAGACTGGAGTTAAGTCATGATTTGAGGTAGACAATGGGGTCAATAGACCATCCTCGAAAGAGAGAGCTTACCAGGTTAAAAGAAAGGAGAAAACTGACTAACAGAGACAGGGCAAGGAAGATCTTTTCCTTTCCTTGGGAGTATAGGAAAGTGAAGAAACAGCCAATGGAAATTATAGATGTAAAAAAAAAAACCTACTTTACCGTGTTGGGCTTTGTGACACGTGCAGGGAATTGCTGCTTAAAAAAGAAACTTCTAAAATCTGTGCTAATGCCATATCTACACACATAGTAGAGAGAAGTGATGGGAAACGTAATTGAGTGGAAATTAAAACAAAAAAGAAAACACAGATTCGAAGACAGAAAGAGAAGTTCTGTATCTCACCTGTGCTAGTTTCCGATCTGCAGAAATTTCTCTTCTGGCCAATTTTTCCTCAGTAGAAGACATCATTCTGTGACGACCAACCTGCTGTCTGAGGGGGGGTGCCCTTTAAAATTTTTCCTCACTATTACTGTATTGTTATTCACAGCTTGTTTTTTTGAAAAAAAAAAAGCACTGTTCTCAGATACAAATTGTTTTTTAATTACCTGCTTTTAGGGAGGGCTCCATGAGAAATATAAACATGGCTGGAAAATTGCTGACCTCCAGAAGTAAATTTAGGAGGAATAAGTAAATATTGTCGCTCTGAAGAATGACGGTTACTAGCTGTTGGTTTCATTTTAAAAATGCAATGGTATCGCTGATGTTCTTACCCAAAGTGTATTTTGCTACCACGTTCTGGAGCTGCCCTCCCGGATCCCCTAATCCTGTTTCCTCCTCGGCGTAGACACAAACCTGTTATTTTACCATTCTGCAGAGAAGTGGATAGAAAATAGTTCCCTACGTGAAGATTGTTTGGCTTAATGAGATTGCTGCTGCTTTTTAATTAAGAGCAGCATGGCGTTTTGCCCTCTTCCCTTGTGGAAAATTCCAGTCTGCTCAAGATGTGGAAAAGATTAATAGGAGCATTGCCTTAAAGATGCTGCTTTGGGTGGGTTGCTTTGGGATTTTTTTAAAAAAATTGTTCTGATTAATTTTTGCTTAAACCAGAGCGGAATGGTCAGAGTTATGTTTTCAAGTGATTTCTGAGCTTGTGACATTTCTCAGTGTGTGGGATGTTGCTGTCTGAACCCATCGCCTCCTCCATTCTTCCCTGGATTTTCTTATCTGTAACATGCAGCTACACAGAAATCTTTTCAGACTTAATTACCATTTTGCAGCTTCAGGGATGGGAACTGAGCCTTCGACACAATGCGCATGGATTACCCCAGTGACACCGAAATTTGTGTCAGCCTAGGCTGGAGAATGGTTTGTCTGGGCACAAGATCTCTCTCTCTCTCTCTTTTTGCTTCCCTCTCCATTTATTCTTTGTCTGCCGTTTCCGAAAGTGGAAGATAAATGGCTTAACAGCTGGGGAAAACTTGAATCCATACTGAGACATGATTTAGTACTCTTGTTTTGTTTGGATAGAAACCAAGAGAGATGCGCTCTCTAGACAAACAAAAGGCATGGACCGGCCATGTTGGCACAAAACGAATTCCAAAATACACACTAAGTTGGTACCTTTCTCCGGCCGACGCAAAAAGCCACCAGCAAAAGGCAAAAGCACAAAGGGAAAAAAATATTACAAGGTTTGGGGAAAATGCTCTTGAAATGCATGAAGCGGTAACAGAGAAGGGGTAGATTCACAAGGGGGGGAAGATCACAATAGTGGAGTGCCTGTTCCCCATATTTACTGTGATGAGTGTTATATGTTGATGAGTGAGGTGGATTTTTAATTCTCTATATTTGATGCCCATCAGGCACATGCCATTTAAAAAATGTTTTTAAGTGTCATGGGATCATGTGCTGAAGCTTTTCATGAAGAATAAGTGACCCACAGAAAGGAAAAGGTTGGGAACCATTATTTAGGTGGGCTAGGCAACTTACAGAGATTAGAGGGCCACATTAGAGGGTCACACCCTGTCCGTCCCATTCCAATTCTGTAAAAATATGTGTTTTTTAAACGAACAGTGCCCTTTGCCTCCCTCTAGTGGCCAAATTATTATTTTTTAAATCGTAGACTTTTCAGGGGTGCCCCAGTGAAGGTGTAGCGATCCAGTCGTGGCAAAATTGCTTCCAAAGCCTACCTCCTCAAGATGACAAGGAGGCTTTTTCAGCGAAAAAAGAATTCATTTTAAAATGTGTATGGAGTGTGAGATGGGCCATATTTGGGCTCTTCAGGGGTATAGGTAGCCCACAGCTTGCATTTTGCCTACCTTTCAGGTAGCCATGTGACCCATGAGGGACCACATGACTGCTGAGGATATATTGATTTGTCAGGAATTTTATGGGCCAGTTGGTAGGTTTACTTTTTTCCCCCCATTATATATTGACTTTTATGATTTGAGGTTGGGTTGGGAAGGGTTGATGTGTTTGTAAAACTTCCCAGAGTGGCGCATGTTCCACTGAGTGGGGTGGTATAAAATGCCAGAAATAAATAAAGTATAAATAAATCAATGGTTTGGGTTAAAAGATAATAGGCCTATGATCAGACATGATAGCTGAGCAGGTGTTTTAAGTGTAGATTGCTCTTGTCAGAGTACAACAGCTTTGCCTCACTGGTTCTGGAAGTGTGTGAGATTAGAAACTGGAGCTGGGGAAAGTTACTAACTTCAAGGTCCTGGAGTGAGAAGCTTTGGTTGGTTTTCAAAATGATTCTGGGGGGAAGTTTATGGGTGACGTCACAGTGTCTGGCCAATAGGTGCCTATGTGTCTTGCAAACATGACTTTGTCTCGCAACTGCAGGGCGTTTACCAAAGTGTTCTCTTTCGGTCCAACTTTCCGTGCTGACCATTCTCGGACAAGCAAACACTTGGCAGAGTTTTATATGGTGGAGGCGGAGATTTCTTTCATCGACAGACTTCAGGACATCATGCAGGTGGGTCACAAGTTTTTAGGGGAAGGGGGAAAGTTCTCCATTTCTGATGTTGCAGTTGTTTAGCATTTTTATGTGTGTGGTAGGTATCCTGTCCTAGCCTTAGTTTATTTTATTTATTTAAATTATTTATAGGCCACCTTTCCCCCCGTAGGGGACCCCAAGATGGCTCATGACAGGTAAAATAAGAAACTTTAAAACACTATATAAAGATCACATTTTAAAAACATTAAAAATATCATCTTTTAAAAACCCAATTAAACCTACAGTACACTGAGATTAAAAGAATCAAATATTAAAACAGTTTAAAACATTTGAGACCTGTAAGTTAAAAACCAGTGGATTCTCAAAGGCTTTCACGGCCGGGATCTGATGGTTGTTGTGGGTTTTTCGGGCTCTTTGGCCGTGTTCTGAAGGTTGTTCTTCCTGACGTTTTTGCCAGTCTCTGTGGCCGGCATCTGCAGAGGACTGGAGTAGGAACTCACCTTACTGCTTAAAGTAATGAGCTTGGGAAGGTAGTGGAACTGAGAAAGGAGTTTCCACAGAAGATCTTAAAAACTGAGGAGGTTCCTATGTGGGTGACAACGGACCGTCAGATAGCCCGGATCCAAGCCATGCAGGGCTTTACAGGTGTGGGTGGGTCATTAATTTGAATAAATAATAGAGTTCCTCTCTTTTGTTTTACTTCCTTAATCTGTGAACATGAATCAAATGGGGTTGCCATCTGGTGTGTTTGTGTTACTGGATGTTTTATGAGGTTGCAAACGAACATCAGGGACCTTAATGGCTGTGATAGCAATAGATAAGATTTTTGGCACTCACAGAAGTGGCAAGCTAAAGGCTTTTAAAAGCTTTCTTGGGCTACAAGGCACTGGATTCCCCCAGTTGGCATCACCACAGGCGGTGCCAGCTGTGGAGGATTTTAAGAGCTGTCGTTGGACAGGATCACGGAAGCGACCAACATGAATTTGACCCAACTCCGGCAAGACAGGAGGGCCTGCCATGCTCTGGTCCATGGGGTCACGAAGAATCGGACACGACTGAAGGGCTAAACAAGAAGTCCTTTTGAAGTGCCGATCCTGGTTTCTTACTACAGAGCGCACACCGTGCTTTATGTGAACAGGAGGGCGCGGTTTATCTTCCTGCTAATTTGATTGAGAACCAAGCGCAGAGCTTGGTGCTATTTTTATCCTCAGGGCCCTCTGATCTTGAGGAAACAGGAATCCTGCTCCTTCGAAAATAAGGACTTCACAAGGGCGAAGATGTTGCCAGGAAATGCAGAACTGTCGGCTGGGGGCTGGTTTCTTGCAGACGTCAGTGTGGAAAGAGTGTCTCTGAGAAGGGCCTGGCGTCCGACGACACAGCCCCAGCTTTGGCAGGCAAAAGCGCCAAGGATCGGTTCTCTAGCATCTTCCTTTGGAAGAACCGGGAGATGATAAGAGAGATCGTGTTCTGACGGAGATCCTTGAGAGCTGCTGCTGCCCCGAACAGATGCGAGTGGAGATCTAATCTGGTGGGCTTCCATTCGCTTGGAGGAAATGGTTAAAAAAAAAATAAGTTAGGAGCTCTTCAAAACCACAAGAGACCAAACATTCTGTTCCAGTTTGATTTGGGGGGAAGGCCTGCCATACATCCCTCTCCCCCCATTGAAAAAGGGCCTTCAAGCAGGCGTTGTTGTGCTTTTAAATTTGACTATTCTGCCTCAGATAACAGCCGGATAGCTCAGTGGTTGAGGCACCTGGCCACGGAGCCAAAGCTAGGCAGTTCAGTTCTTCACTGTGTCTCCTTGATGGGGTGGGACTTGATGATCTCGAAGGTCCCTTCCAGTTCTCCAGTTCTAAGACGAGAACGATGATAAAGAAAAATCTGACTGATTTTCTAGAGCTACAAAACCAGACTTGGTGGGTCAAGGTCAAAAAGGCCACTTGTTGCCCGCCCAGGGCTAGACAAATAACTACAGCTAGACCTAGTATTAGTTGACTTCCTCTGTTGCTTTAGTGTCGCTTGATAATGCATATCTTAAGCACTCACGTGCAGATCTGTATGTATAACAAAAGCTTATTATACATGGGTTAGGGGGAGTTTTGAACTTGGTGGACAGTGCCTGAGAACAATTTCCTTTTGGCCTCATTCATTCATTCTGTGCCCCACACCTTTCTCTCTGGCTGAAACCCGGTTGCGCTGTTACGCAAAAGGTGTAACTGTCTGAGGTGAATTGCCTTAAGTTAAGCAATTTCCATACCTGTCGCATCCTGAGCCTGGGATGTGGTGGCACTGCGGGCTAAACCGCAGAAGCCTGTGCTGCAGGGTCAGAAGACCAAGCAGTCGTAAGATCAAATCCACGCGACGGAGTGAGCGCCTGTTGCTCATCCCAGCTCCCGCCAACCTAGCAGTTCAAAAGCATGTAAATGTGAGTAGATAAATAGCGACCACCTCGGTGGGAAGGTAACAGCGTTCAGTGTCTAAGTCGCACTGGCATATGACCACGGAAGATTGTCTTCAGACAAAACGCTGGCTCTATGGCTTGGAAACGGGGATGAGCAGCGCCCCCTAGAGTTGAACACGACTGGACAAAAAATTGTCAAGGGGAACCTTTACCTTTACCTAAGCAATTTCCATACCTGTTGCATCTTGAGCCACACATTGCTGCATCCAGCAGATAATGTCTGGAGATTTCTCAGCTTGTGGCGATTTGCCTCTGAAAGTTACGCCTTTTGCATAACAGCACACCAGGATTCCACCCTCTGTGTCTCTCTGTTGGACACAGTTCAAGCACAGGGTTGTTTATATGAATGCACGCAAAGCAAGATCACTTTGTTCAATGATCAACTTCTAGACTTCCTCGGGCAGACCGTCTCTGCAAAGATCAAGGGAGTAGCCCTGTATGCATTAGAAATGGTGAATCTGCAAAGGGTATATTGGTTGACTGTTGAAGACAGAGAGAGGAATCCAGTTGTATTTGGAAGACAGGAAGGAAGAGAGCAGGAAAAAGCGAAGGAAGTCTAAGGCGAACGAAGAGTGTGAGGGCCCTTGGGAATACAGAGGAAACAGGCAAGATAAGCTAGCGCTATAAGAATCCTCGTCAAACTAGATGTTAAGAGATAGGAGTGTTCCCTGCATATTGCTTGTTATTTCTGCATATCGCTTCAGAAATAAGTACTTCAACAGTTGGACTTCCAAGCTGAGCCCCAGTCAGTGATCATTTGCAAAACAAAAATGCAAAGTATGTTTCAGAGAAACATCATGTGCTGTGACAAACAGACCTCTTTTCCCCTTCAGAGGAGGACCTCTTCTAAAAACATCCTATACCTGCCATCAAGTTTCATCATGAATGCTGTAAAACGTTTACATGCATTTTGCTGCTGTCATTTTAGTGCTGTTGAGTCAGAAGTCATTTGTCAATCTACTGCGGATCGTTCGTGTCTACCAGTAAATCCATGTCTACCGTGTCTCTGCCTTCTCTGCAGCAATGTTAAATGGGACACATGGCTTTTGGATGTTGCAATTCGTACTGGTTTTCCCCTTTTTCAAAATTGCCAGGGACTGCTCTGGTGAATAGAAGGGGAAACCACTCCTTTGTGCTTACGGCCAGCTTAGTTTGGGCCCTCCGAAAGCTCTGTGGCATAACAAAATGTTTCCTCTTTCGAGAAAACGAAAGCATTCTCTTGAATTTTCCATCCTGTCTGTGTCATCATCACACATGAACTAACCCTTAAGTCCCCACTGTAAACAACAGCAGATCCTTTCTTTTATGTGGGAATAAGTGGATGGCATGAGATGCTTCTCCCCCCCTACCAGATCCAAACCAAGACCTAGAGACTAAAGGTAACGGTTCCCCTTGACAATTTTTGTCCAGTCGTGTTCGACTCTAGGGGGCGGTGCTCATCCCCGTTTCCAAGCCATAGAGCCAGCGTTTTGTCCGAAGACAATCTTCCATGGTCACATGGCCAGTGCGACTTAGACACGGAAAGCTGTTACCTTCCCACCGAGGTGGTCCCTATTTATCTACTCGCATCTGCATGCTTTCGAACCACTAGGTTGGCGGGAGCTGGGACAAGCGACGGGCGCTCTCTCCGTCACGTGGATTCAATCTTACGACTGCTTGGTCTTCTGACCCTGCAGCACAGGCTTCTGCGGATTAGCCCACAGCACCACCACGTCCCTTAGAGAGAGAGAGATGTAATTATTCCTCTTTCCATGCTTTCTACCCTAAACAGACGTAGAAACGCAGCATAGTCTCTAGCCACGATCAAACACTCTTCACTCTTAAATGTGCACTGTGAAGATAACAATCATTCTTCCTTCATTTTTAAGATCTACCCCCGACTTTTCATTCATATGAGCAGGGGGTTACAAACAATATAACAAGGAGGTACCTGGAATTTTATTTATTTACTTACTTACATTTACTTTAATATTATCTGTATTTAAAATATTTTTACCCCACCTTTCTCCTTAGAGGAACCCAAGTAGAAAGACTTGTACTGTACACAGAAAGCTATGTAAATGATAATTGCTATTTATTGTGTGCCACTGTTAGCCCAAGATGGAGAGTATACCGGACGAGCGTTACAGCTTAATCAGTTCTCTGAATTATTTCTCTCGCTCCCCGCCCCCCCCCCCTTCCTTAGGTGATGGAAGACCTTTTCAAGAAGGTGACGGAAATGGTGCTATCCAGATGCCCTCGTGATGTCGAGCTTTTTCATAAATATGTAGCTCCTGGACAAAAGGTAAAAACCGAGAAGGGGTTTTACTCTCCCCCCCTTTTTTTTTTTGGTAGTTTACCTGGCTTTTGAACGTGGAAAAGCTTGCGATTGGTAATAGCCAGCTGCTTGGCCTTCTGTCATAGAAACAGACAATCGTGGAGTTGGGAGGGGCCTTGAAGGCCATCTAGTCCAGCCCCCCTGCTCAAGGCGAGAATCCCAAGTCCAAGCAGATCTGACAGCTGGCTGCCTGAATAAGTCTTCAGTATGACCGGGCAAGAGAATCCAGGGCAGAGCAAAATGCTACCTTCAGGATATGGCAGGACTGCAATTTCCATCATTCTTCGCAAGACCGTCCAAGAGAGGAATGCTGGGAAAGGATCTAAATGCAAGCTCCCAAGCTAAAGATGTACCTCACATAATTAAATTGTAAACCACCCAGAGAGTGCTTTTAAGCGGTATGGGGTGGTATATCGGTAGCATGCCCTTTCCTTTAAATGTTTTTTCATGGTACCTTGGTTGAAATGGCACAGTTTAGCTTCCCCTCCCCCCAGCAAATTTTGGGTGCTTTGATGCAGCTCGATTTCTGTTTTAGGAAGTGGAAACCAGTGTGTCGCTTACGTCCTTGCAAAGTTGCTGATGGCAGCACTAAGCGCTTCTGAAAAACACGTAACCTTCAAGAACAAAAAACTGAAACTCCTTCTGCAATTGTAAACTGTGATGACTTTCGTTTTCTTTTCTCTTTTCTTTCTCCTTTTCTCTTCCCCATGAAAAGGCCAAGTTAGAAAAGATGCTCAACAAGCAATTTATAACGTAAGCAAATATATTTGAAATTTATTTATCAATGCATTTTATACCCTCCTCCTCTTGCCTCAAAAGGTGTTTTGTTTTTTTCTCCCCCCTTATTGTAAAAACTGTCCTTGCTCAGAATATGCTTGTTTGCTGAATTTCTCACACCAGTGGAAATGTAGGCTTCACTAGCCTGCACTGTCTCTAGCCATGCCAAAAGCGATCTTTTTGTGGTTTGACAAGATGCAAGTACGACTGTCTATGCATGCAGTAAATGATGTCATCTGATTTTGGAAGCTATGTAGAACCAGGCCTAGTTTATACATGGATGAGAGATGACCAGGAAGCTCAGGATAAGACTAAGAAAGATCCCTGCCTGAAACCCTGGAGAGCTGTTACCAGTCAGATAGTTTACTGGACTCTCTGAACTCATTCCTATTCCAGATGACTTAAATGCAAATGCACGTTGTTCTTTAGTTGTTAAGTTGTGTCTGACTCTTCGTGACCCCATGGACCAGAGCATGCCAGGCCCTCCTGTCTTCCACTATCTCCCAAAGTTGGGTCAAATTCATGTTGGGAGCTTCGATGACTCTGTCCATCCATCTCATTCTCTGCCGTCCCCTTCTCCTCCTGCCTTCACTCTTTCTCAACATCAGGGTCTTTTCCAGGGAGTCTCCTCTTCTCATGAGATAGCAAAAGTATTGGAGCCTCAGCTTCAGGATCTGTCCTTCCAGTGAGCACTCGGGGTTGATTTCCTTCAGAATGGATAGGTTTGTTCTCCTTGCAGTCCAGAGGACTCTCAAGAATCTCCTCCAGCACCACAATTCAAAAGCACCAATTCTTTGGCAGTCAGCTTTCTTTATGGTCCAGCTCTCACTTCCATCCATCGCTACTGGAAAAACCATAGCTTTGACTATGCGGACCTTTGTCGGCAAGTTGATGTCTCTGCTTTTTAAGATGCTGTCAAGGTTTATCATCATTTTCCTCCCAAGAAGCAGGCATCTTTTAATTTCGTGGCTGCTGTCACAAGTGCAACGGTGGAACTAATCATTATCTCTCTGATCCCAAAGGCTTATTGGCCGTAACCTCATGTCCATAACTCATGTTCCTTTTGATTGTAATGGGTCGTATTTGGCTGACAGACTGCCTGTTTGTGACATCTCTCTGAGGAATATACTCATTTCTCAAGAGATCAGAATTAAATGTGTGCTGCCTTTGGTGGTCAAGGCTCAGCCCTTTCAGGCAACCCTGGGAACTGTGGTTCTGCAATAATAAATAAGTTTGTCCTTCTGCAGAAGTCAAGTTCCTCCTTTGAGTGATGGTGGAGTATTAGAATCTGGCTTAGTCTTCGACATCTGTATACCCTCAGTCTTAGGTGTGAGCTGTCCAACGGTCAAACATTGGTGTAGCTGCTTGAAGTACTCCCGAGACATGAATTCTCAAAGACTGGGTTAATCTATTTCAGCAGTAGGACAAAAAAAATGGAAGTATGGTGGCACCATTCAAAAGGGTGGATTTATTCCAGTGGGAGCTTCTGTGGGTTATGTTGGTTTTAAAGGTGTCACTGTGCTTTGGTTTCTGAAACAGGAATGTCCAATTTTGTCAGTTCACTAAGACCTATTTGTTCATCAAAGGCCTCTGTCGTTTGTTCTGATTGCCAGTGGCTCTCTAGGATCTGAGTCCAAGACTTCTCTTAACTCTCTCCCTGGTTGATCCTTTTAAACTAGAGATTCTGAACGGAACCAGAGACTTTCTCAAAACCTGAAAAGTTTCTTAAAAAATAAATAAATTGATGACTTAACTGCCATCACTGCCCATTAACTGAGTTATTGATGATGTATATACTACTAGACATCACACATTAGAAGCGAATTGCTGGCATATATGGGCATAAAAATAACCAGCAACTTAGCCAGTATGGGATTCTGGGCTTTGTTCTTTTAAAACAAGAAGGTTTCCTAAAATCTACTGTAGATGAAGGATATGCCTTGTTATTGAGTTTCTTCGTGAATTGGTTACCCTGAAGGACAGGTTTTTGTTGTTAAGTTGTGTCCAACTCTTCGTGACCCCATGGACCAGAGCACGCCAGGCCCTCCTGTCTTCCACTGCCTCCCGGAGTTGGGTCAAATTCATGTTGGTCGCTTCGGTGACCCTGTCCATCCATCTCATCCTCTGTCATCCCTTTCTCCTCCTGCCTTCACACTTTCCCAACATCAGGGGCTTTTCCAGGGAGTCTTCTCTTCTCATGAGATGTCCAAAGTATTGGAGCCTCAGCTTCAGGATCTGTCCTTCCAGTGTTGATTTCCTTAAGAATGGATAGGTTTGTTCTCTTTCCAGTCCAGGGGACTCTCAAGAGTCTCCTCCAGCACCACAATTCAAAAGCATCCATTCTTCGGCGGTCAGCCTTCTTTCTTTGAGTGGCAGGATAGGAATATTTAAAATAAACACATTTATATCCGGCTAGGACGAGCCTAAACCCTGACAGGTTTTCTTCTCCACTACTTCCAGGATGTCCTACACTGAGGCGATAGAGGTTTTAAAACAAGCTCCTCGAGAATTTGTTTACGAACCGGTGGTGAGTGTTTGTGGCAGGGTTTTTTTTTAATTGTTTTTTGTTTTGTTGTTTTAATTTGTGGTTGTGGAGGTTTAGTGAGCCTTTGACAAAGCAATGCCTTTAAGAGGGTTGAAAGGAAGGTTTCGTTCGTCTCTCCCACCCGAGTTGTTTCCCAGAGTTCTTTTCAAAATTGATTTGCGTTAAGCTGTCGCCGTAAACAAAACAAAACAAATAATAAATTAATAAATAAATGCCCTTTGAAAAATCAGACGAAAGGCTTGCTCTGTTCACAGGAGCCACAGTGGGGAATTGAACTCCCAACCACAAAGCTCATCCAGCCAACGAGATGTAAATAGCTTCAAATAAAAGCTTTTTGGTCAAGTTGACTTGTTTTTGGCTTTCGTTTGAGATGATGAACGACACCAGGATGCCTCTCGGGCTTACATCCCTTCAGATGAGGTGTACCCCCTCACACTGTCTTAGTGTGATGCCTAGCCACATATGAAGTT
Organism: Pogona vitticeps; assembly: GCF_051106095.1. Classification (NCBI taxonomy): domain Eukaryota; kingdom Metazoa; phylum Chordata; class Lepidosauria; order Squamata; family Agamidae; genus Pogona; species Pogona vitticeps. Next base: position 259,806,910 of record NC_135785.1, read on the forward strand.
GCCATGATCCTTACATGTCCTCATCCTGCCTACTTTCCAAGGGGGTTGTGAAGATAAAGTAATAGGGTGGGGCATTACCATGTAATGCAGATTCAGTTTATTGGAGGAACAATGGGTTAGGAATATAATATATAAGTAAAGCTGTCTACCCAGCCCTCAGTAATGGTTGAGTCTCCTTGAGCTGGGTTTGAACTTGTGAACCTTGATTATGAGGACATGGATCGGAATCCTGCTGGCTTTTCCTTGTGAAATCATAGCAGCTAATAGAAGGCTCACGGACAGAGTGCCAGATATGTTACTAGACATGCAGTCGGCATCTTCGGACTTTAACGTAACAATTTCACTTCCCCACAGGGGGGAAAAATAGGATTTTGATCAGTGCTTTCTTGGCAGTCTGCATTGATTTTTGTTCTTTTTTCTTTTTCCCCCCAGTGGGGTCAGGATATCCATTCGGAACATGAAAAATACTTAATAGAACACTGCGGAGAAATCCCTGTATTTGTATATAACTATCCATATGACCTTAAGCCCTTCTATATGCGGGACAATGAAGATGGCGACCATCATACGGTAAGAGCTACCCTGTTTCCCCAAAAATAAGACCTAACTTGAAAATAAGCCCTAGTAGGATTTTTCAGAATGCTCGTAATATAAGCCCTACCCCAAAAATATTTGGGCCTGCATGTCAGTGCAACTTTCTGATGTGATACCCTTGACTGGAGAATGTAGGGCCCTCTAGAGCTTTTATGGATTGCAATTCCCATCGGTTCTGTGCCCTGTTGCTCCCAGTAAGACATGATGGGATTTGCAATCCAATATTTGTGGCGTCTCACGTTCCCCACTTTTGATTTAGATCAGTCACAGATAAGCCAAAGTGAGTTTTTTTTGTCAATGTTGTTTTCCTTTCCTTTTAAGGTCGCAGCTGTTGATCTCCTGGTCCCGGGAGTTGGAGAACTCTGCGGAGGCAGTTTGAGAGAAGACCGGCTGGATTTTCTTCAGACCCGCCTACAGAGGTGCAGAGACTGGCTTTCCTGCTTGTGACTTGTTGCAGGGAGCAGTTTGACAGCTGGTCAAGGAGGGTCTGATAAGGACACCAGCAATTAAAGAGAGGAGAGAAGGGAGGGCGTTCAGACAGAACAGATGCTCCTTTAAGGATCTTGTTTGCTGGCATTCCAGTCTCTTCTGTGTAATCTGTTTAAGGAAAATACCCAGCAGGTCTCCTTGAAATTTCTTTGTTTCCCATTTTTAAAAAAAAAAAACTTGTGTGAAAGAATGTTGTGGAGGAAGCTAATGTATTCAAATGAACCAAGGCCATTTAAGTTTGCATTTTCTAAATAGCTAGTTCTCAGTTCACTAAGGCAAGAGAGAAGAGGGTCCCATGTAGATTGTAGGAATCCAACGATTCCCAACTTTTTATCCCCTTGGAAAAAATCATTAAAATAAGTTTTCATATCCCAAGGAACCCCTTAACTATGAAAATGCATATAGACCAGGAACATTTGATGGCAGGGAGTGAAATTAAATGTACTACTAAATTATTGTCAGGGGTTTACGGGTAAAAAAAAATAATCCATAGAGATCAACTTGTATTTTAAAGAAATCTTTCCAAAGATTTTTCTTTGTTTTTCCATAATATCTAATCTTGCCTATAATAAATCAGAATAAAGTTAAACTTCCAAATAAAGTTGGCATCAAAAATCGCTGTCGGGTTTAGTTTTAATGTGACCATTGGAATTTTTACAGTAAAAGTATTTTTCTGCAGTTTCTCACAGAAACCTTGACAGTATTCTGCAAAGGTCAAAAGTTGGGAAGCGCTGGCCCAACCCTTTGTTTCCTCAGTTAGAAAATAAAGTACAGTGGTGTCCTGCATAGCGACGTTAATACGTTCCGGATTAATCGTCGCTATCCGGAATCGACGCTAAACAGAACTAAAAACCCCATAGGAACGCATTGAACTTTGTTTAATGTGTTCCTATGGGGCCCAAACTCACTGTTCAGCGAAGATCCTCCATAGCGCCGCCATTTTTGCCACCTCAGTAAGCGAGGGCAGCACGCGAAAATGCTTGCGGCACCCATTTTGGAACCGCCGATCAGCTGTTCTAAAAACATCGCAATGCGAAGATCAGTAAGCGAAACGTTTACCGATCATTGCAATGCAATGTTTGCCCATTCAGAACATCACAATGCAATCGCATTAGTGATCCCAAAAAATAGATTGCTATGCGGATTCGTCGTTAAACGGTGCACTCATTATGTGAGGCACCACTGTACTTAGAAGAATCAGAAAACCACAGAAAGGGAAAAGGAGGGAGTGGATGACAGAAAGGAGAACTTATTACCCAGAATCCCATTTGATGAATCACATCCAGATAAATGAAATGCAACCAGCGCCTAGTTAATGAGTGGCAGGTTTGTTACCCTGACTTGGACCATTTCGCTGATTGTCCCTGGGCACCATATTTCTGGAAGGTGTCGCATACCATTGATATTAAGGTGACAATGGTCTGTACCCAATTCAGCACTAGCTGTTTCTTGTGGCACATGATTTTGTGAGCTAAAAGGTCTCTGGGACACCAGCGAGACGAAGTGGCTAGAGAAAACATAGTCATCTTTCCAGTGACACAGAACATATATATATATTTGGAATTTACCACCAAGTACTGAGCTGAAGAACTAAGAAGCCTTTATTTATTTATTTATTTATTTATTTATTTATTTATTTTCTTACTTTCTTTCCACAGATTGGGCCTGGAAGAGACCTATCAATGGTAAGACACAGGAAGGTGTTTCTCGTCTATTTACAGCTGTGTTTAAAAAATCATCCCAATATTTTCCAAGGTTTTGCAACCATCATATCATTGGGGGGAAAAGCCAAGATCTTGGTCAGACTTACCTGTGTGGAAGGGATGATTTTGTGAAGGCCCCTCACACTTGGCAGAATTTACCACATGGGACTAGGGTGGAAATTTAATGGCGGTTAGAGTTTTTGCCATGAATTTTCCAGAATTATTCTTCCTATTTGAGGAAGAAAGATTGAAACTTTTTTTTTTAAATGAATGTGGGAGAGATCAAACAGGGCAAATTTGCTCAGTGAGGTCCACAGATCCAAAATGTGGAATGCTTAACTCTTACAAGCCTGGCATTCAATTCCTATGTATTCGCCAGTGTTGCCTCTTTTTTTATATTTTATATTTGTTTTTGAGTCTCATATCTAATACCTGTTCGGCAAGCAGGTACAACTTGCTTCTCTCCTTGCTTCGAACGGCTGGAGCTCATTTCCTAAGAATTGACCAACATTTGCAAATTCAGGATACAAATAACTTCTGGAATATCAACAGTCTCTTCTAGCAACTAGGAATGACTTGCCAGTTGGTCATAGCAATATCTAGAAATGATTTTTTCCCCACTATTATAAGCCTTGTGGCACAGTGGTTAAATGGCAGTATTGCAGCCAAAACTCCGCTCGTGACCTGGGGTTCAATCCCAGGTAGCCAGTAAAAGGTTCACTCAGCTTTCCATCCTTCCAAGTTTGGTAAAATGAGTACCCAGCTTGCTGGGGTGGAGGAACAATGTGTAACCTGCATAATTAAATAGCAAACCTCCCAGAAAGTGCTTTAAGTGCTATGGGATGGTACATAAGCAGCACACTTTGCTTTGGTAAGAATAAAAGTCCACCTAGGTTGTTTGGAGGAATCCAGTAAGTGATGGGCTCATGGCTTCTCAGTTTTGATAAGGAAGGATTTTTGTGTGCTGCAGAGTTGCACCAGACAGCAGATCTTGCCAAATAGATGCATTCCACTTGGTTTCCCTCATTCCATAACTGTGAAAGTCACACTGCAAGACGTCGGCTGGGGTGACTCCATCGTTAGTTTTAAAAACAGGTGAACAGTCAGTGAAATTTACCTGTTTCTATGGCAAGGTAAATTTTAGTGATTTAGCCATGTGACAACGGAAACTGTCTTCGGACAAACGCTAGCTCTACGGCTTGGAAACGGGGATGAGCACCGCCCCCTAGAGTCGAACACGACTGACTAAAATGTCAAGGGGTACCTTTACCTTTAAATTTTAGTGTCAAGTAACTAATTCAGTGTCCGTGTCCTTTGAAACAAGATGCATGCTCTGTGCACACCTGGTTTTAACCCTGAAATGGAAAAGCAAGCCACGATTGAGCAGCTGGATTTTGCTAGGGGTTGTGAAATGTAAAATCAATAAAAACTCATTATGTCAGGTAAACTTCTTCATTTTCTGATATGGCAATGTTGTGTGATGTTTATAACATGAACATCTTTTTTTTTGTGGTGTCCCTGTTCTAACATCAGTGGGTCAATGTCCCATCTTTCAGTCGCCTGCAACCTTTTATGGGCCAAATACCTTGGCCACACTGCACATCACCAAAAATTTACAGAAGAATGGGAAAAACAACAACAATAATATTGCTTATTAAAAAGCAACCGTCTTGCTTCAAAGGAGAATTCCATTCACAGGGACACAATTCTCCTTTGAAACAAGATGCATGCTCTATGCACACTTGGTTTTAACTCTGAAACGGAAAGGAAAGCCGTGACTGAGCTGCTGGATTTTGCTATGGCTTGTGAAATGTAAAACAGCCAGTAGGAAAAAGTCCTGTTGCTCAGCATAGTACCGTATTTTTCCATGTATAAGACGCCCCCACTTTTCTAATCCAGATTAAGAAATCTAAGTGAGAATTAGCAAGTGCAGGGGAAAAGGGACCAAAGTGCTGCAGGATCGCTTTGATCCCTGCTTTCCCCTCCACTTGTTTTTGTTCTCAGCTTACTTCTGTGTATAAGACAATCTTCAATTTTTAGTCTAAAGATTTTAGACAAAAGTATAGTCTTATACACGGAACATATGGTAAATTATATAGTAAAGGCCTACTGTGGGGTCTTGATGAATCAACTCTGTACAATCCCATTAATTCAGATGAGTCTACTCTAGTCATGACTTACTTTCAGCCAGTGAGACACATGTTGCCCAAACCTCCTTCAGTAACTTTGGGAGGGAAATTTGAAAATATTCAAATTATTCAAAGCTCAGGGCTCGGGTGCAAGGCAGGCTGCGTGGGGCCACGCTCTTTTCTCCAACACCTTGCTCCCGCCTTCCAACATCTGCCCCCTGGGGCAACCGTCTCATTCTGCCTCATGGTGGGTCTGTCTGTGGCGAAGCTTTGTACTTTAGACCTTGCCAAAGCAATGGGATGGTGTATGTAGCGGAAAAGCTGGTTTAAGGGCATCTTAACCGACCAGAGAGGCGGGATATAAATAAAATAAATAAATAAATCTTGCTACCTGAAACGAGGATCAATATGGAGCGCCACCCCTTTCTGTCTGCAGAAGCTGTCCACACTGGCGGTTCGCTTTCAGTTCGATGAGAGGGATGAGCAAGCATTCTGGGTTATTTTGCCCGAGTGAAGGAGACAAGTAAAAAGGAGGCCTCCGCTCACAACATCTTCCATCTCGGGCAGGTGCCTCACTCTGCCTAAAGGTAGGGCCGGCCCTGTTTGGGAAACATAAAGTTTATTCAGAAGTGGGTGGCAAGTTCAAAACTTTTGAGGAAACTGGGCTGTGCAGAAGTGAAGAAGTGAAACAGGAAGGTCTTCTAACAGAGGTTTTATAAGGAAATATTTGCCCCCAATGGAAATTATTAGTAGGTGACACTAGAATACTCTTTTCTTCTCCAGGTACACAGAGTTGCGCCAATTTGGCTCAACCCCACACGGAGGATTTGGAATGGGGTTTGACCGTTATCTTCAGTGCATCTTGGGAGTCGAGAACATCAGAGACATCATCCCGTTCCCACGTTTTTTCCGCTCATGCATTTTGTAATGCGTTGTCTCATCTCCTGAGATTGTGACTCTTCTGGATTTTTTTTTGTGAGTTCATGGACCACCTGGCTGATAAAATACAGCATCTTTTCTTCTTCTTTCTTCATCGAATAAACTCTTGATAAGAGTTCAAGAACAGATGGATGACATGTTTGGGAAATGAGGCTCATTTTTGTATTATATTGATGCACAGCGTTTCCGCTTGCACACTGCATTGGTCCCTCTGCAAACCGAAGACCTTGTATATGGGCCGGAGCGAAAAATGAATGAACTGGGAGTTCATTTATCTGCGAAGCCAGGGGTTGCCGCAAGCTCAGAATCCCTGAACCAAGAAGGATAAGAAGCTTAACAAGCTGGCCAGGCCGCACGGAGAAGATTAGAAGAGCTGTGAAATAGTTAAGTGTTTCTGTTTTATTTGTGATAAGCTTATTTGGGTAGGAGAATAACAAGTGAAGCAGCCAGCTTGATTCACTAAGTCTTGAAAAGGGTTAATCCAGTATCTTTTAAAATTTCTGGAATCAGACACATCACACCCTAAATACTGGGAGAATGTGGAGCAGTGCCCTAGTATTAAGTTTTTAGAATCACAGAATAATTGAGTTGGAAGGGGCTTATAAAGCCATCAAGTCCAGCCCACCGCTCAGTGCAGGAATCCAAATCAAAGCAGATCTGTATAGATGGTTGTCCAATTCTTTCTTGAACGCCTCCAGTGATGGAGGGCTCACCCCCTCCCAAGGTCATTGATTCCGTTGTCATACTGCTCTCACAGTGAAGACAGTGTCATTGAAGCGACCAACATGACTTTGACCCAACTCCTGGAGGCAGTGGAAGATAGGAGGGCCTGGCATGCTCTGGTCCATGGGGTCACAAAGAGTCGGACATGACTAAACAACAAAATGACATCATCATGCTCTGCCCGGCTGCGACTGTATGGTAAATCATGTCCCTTGATGATGATCTCAGCCTGGGCATGGCAGTGAAAGCACTCAATATAGAATCCTATGCTTGCTTACTCAGAAACCCTATTGAGTTTGAGGGAACTTAGTTCCAGATAAATATAAATGAATTACTAGGAATAGGTGTGTTTTTTAAAAATTTCTTAAGACTACAAATCCCATAATTCTGTATTCTAGTTCTACCTGACAGACATCTTTTGGACATCTAAATGTGGCTCAGCTCGAAGACTCTAAGGCTTCGCTAGGCCTAGCTCCACCTAACTTCCTGTTCCGGAAACTTCCAGATAGCTCTGGGGCAAGGCTCAGCTAGGCCTAGCCGGGGCTCAGAGCCTTATCCAGGCCTTTCTCCCAGGTGAGTCACATTTAGATGTCTGTCTGTCAGACCAAACTCCCCGAATAGAGAATTACGGGAAACCTGAAAAGTGTACCCCTATTGATGACACTTATGTAGCACAAACCCATTTGATCTTGGCCTCAGCGCGACGCATTGCGTACGAAACAGACCTGAAATATTAGGAGAGAGCATCTGCCATTGAGCTTCTCCGTCTGCTGGTTCAAATCTCATACCAGCTGCTTCACCCCGTGAAGCCCAACAGGTAATTCTTGATTCAGAAATGAAACTGCCATGAGCAACTGGGGAGGATCCCAACCTAAAACTTCTCTGTGCTGGCAACCTGACGTATTGTGGAAAATCAGGGTGGTTGCTTCAGCCGCCTCCCTCAGTTTCCCCATTGGCATTGTGAAGACGACAACACCTTGATGTCAGTTGTTTGCGGAACTTTTAATTAAGAGGGAATTTTGGCAAGCAAGGCGTCCTTGGAGAGAAGACAAGTTCCACGCATGGCCTTGATCTTGTTGTAAACATTAAGGTAGTCCCTTCATTCTGAAAAGGAGGAAGTGCCAATACAGTTCTGCATCGTTTCCAAGGCATCGTTGCCAATATCCTGACCTACGTAGCTCCGAAGCATCCCTGTTCATGCTTAGAATGACCATCTCAAGATGTGCTTCATGACCAAGTGTAGGCGTGAATCATGGTTTCCTTGATCGGAATTCAGTGCTCAACCCTCTTATTGCTGGCGGTCGTGGTTTCAAGTCCTCGAGCAGTGGTTCCCCAACCTTGGGTCCCCAGATGTTTTTGGACAACAACTCCCAGGCATCCTGGCTAGCACAGCTAATGTTAAAGGCTTCTGGGAGTTGTAGTCCAAGAACATCTGGGGACCCACTGCCCTAAAGCATTGTCACTGTGATGATATTTCTTGCACAGAGTTTTTGCTCTTCTTTAGGTGCCAAGGAAGCAGCAAATCGTAACAGAGGTGTCTCCATCTTCTTCCATGTGTTTCTCTGCCTTTTGCTCGCCCTGCATCTTGGACTACCAGGCCAAGTAGAATCCTGTTGGCCCCCGCCACCCCCAGAGAGGCAAAGAGGGCAGATCCTGAGACAGAAAGCGAGAGCGATGCGGGGAGAGATGACTGCCATTCTCCTGGCAGTGTTGAAGGCTCATTCAGCCTGTCCCTCTAAAACCCAATGCAAAGTGTGCTTTTTATACTGGTATGAGCTGAGTTGAAGGGTGAGGACAGAATGAATAGCCATGGCAAGGTAATTGCAATTCCGAGCTGGAAGAAACTTGCTCAAGGGATGAAGGCTGAAAAACTGAATGTTTTCCTCCCTCCCAAAGCCTAATTACATGGCTATGGCACCTACCTCTGTTTCCTTCTCCCTCTATTGTTGCCTGTCTACTTCCTTGGTCTTCCACAACAAGCAGAACTCCACACCAGGCGGGGAAAGGGGGAAAGGCAGTAGAATGGAACAAGATCGAATTGCTTTCCAGAGTCCTTGCTTGTGCAATGCCAGTTCCTCTCCAGCAGATGGCAGAACCCTTTGTTTTCAAAATGGGCATGATCGATATTTAATATATTTCACTGGCAGCTGTCCTGGTCCATCTCGTTCTTCTAGCCGACTTGGCTGGACGCAAGACACCACGGGACGTCTTGTCCAGCAGGCGTTTCCTGTCCGGTCTTTCGCAGTCTACGCCTCCAGCACAACTTGGATTTTTTGCTTGCTCATCCTTGTAATGATGCAGATGTGGTCGATCCAAAGTGGACCGTTCTATGTGGCCAACAGAAAGTTCTCGTCAAAGGCATGATTTGAATTCAAGACAGGATGACGTAGCTGGATAGTTCTTACTGAGGATCTCTGCCATCCTGTAGAGAAGCAATGGGGGAACTAGAAGAGATCACCAAGGGTAAGGATGTGACCCTGGAGACCCAAGATCGTCCACACTCTTGTATTTCTGATCACCACGCATGGGTGTGAACGCTGGACACTTAAGAAAGCTGATAGGAAAAGGAAAAAAAAGATTCCTTTGAAATGTGGTGCTAGAGGAGAATATAGACTGCCAGAAAGGCAAACGAGTGGGTCCTGGATCAAATCAAGCGTGAACTTCCTTTAGAAGCAAAAACTTCATTTGAAGGCAGGTTTTTCTCGAAAAGAATAATGCTGGGAAAGGCAGAAGGCAGCAGGAAAAGAGGAAGACCAAATACAAGATGGATTGACTCCCTAATGGTAGCCACAGGCTTGTGTTTGCAATTGCTGAGCAGGGCAATTGAGGGCACTCAAACACTTTGAAGACCGCTCGTTCATCTAAGTCTGCAGAACCCTTAGATTAGGCATCCTTCAGTCTCGAGAGACTATGGTAATGTGCTCTGAATAGAGGACTTGGAACAGCATCTAGTGTGGGTTCAGGAACCCTAATTCAGTACTAAAGACTATGCTATAAGTGGTGCCTCGCTAGACAGTTACCCCGCATGACAGTTTTTTTGCTAGACAATGACTTTTTGCGATCACTGGACAATGTTTGGTCCCTGCTTCGCAAACCGATTTTCGCTAGACGACGATTTTGACAGCTCCCTCCGCGCTCGCAAGCAGGCGTTTTCGGGACCTAAGCTTCGCAAGACAGTGATTTAAACAGCTGATCAGCAGTTTGCAAAGCGGCTTTCCTACGGCCGATCTTCGCTGGACAATGACGATTCTTCCCCATTGGAATGCATTAAACAGGTTTCAATGCATTCCAATGGGGAAATGCTTTTTGCTAGACAATGATTTCGCTAAACAGCGATTTCAGTGGAACAAATTATCATCGTCTAGTGAGGCACCACTGGTACTGGAATATGAGAGAGTATAAAATAAGACTAAGATAAACAACTCCTCACACTGTCGGACACATGATTTTGGGAATGGGAGTAGCTGCCTGTCGACTCTCACCTAGGAAGCTGTTGCCCTAAATTAGGTGAGCAGAAAGCAAATTAAATTGGTACGTCCACCAAGAACATTGAAATACAGTATAAGAACTCTGCTGGATCTGATCCAAAGCTTTTCTAACCCAGTTTCGTATCCCCTACCAGACTTCTCTGGGACCCCTAAAACCAAGACATGAGTGCAATATCATCCTCCCACTCACTTTCCCCTACACCGGCTAATTCCAAGGAAGTACAGCTGTGTTCTTCTGTCTCAAAATGGTGGCAACATTAAAGAAGAAACTGGAAATGCGGTGTGGAGGGAGAGAAGAGAGGCAAAATGTTGTGACCGTATATAAAGGCTAACGGATTTATTTCAGTGAGAACTTTGGTAGACCAAAATCCACTTCTTCAAACACAAGAAGTGTAAATCCTTGTCCTCTATGTATATGTAAAAATTATGGAAGGACGTCTAGGCTGTGGAGCTACAGGTTGGGAATTCAGTTCTCTGCTCATTCTGGAAGAGCCAGCCTGGGCGGCCTTGGGCCAGCTGCACAGTCCCAGGGCACCCCCAGAGCAAAGGAAGAGCGTATTTGCACTTGTACCTAGAACACCTTGGAAAGGGTTGCCGAAAGTCAGAATTGAGCTGTTTCAAGGCCTTACTTTCTGCAAACTGCAGTATGGTTCTTTGGACAGTTTGGGGCAAAATGCAGCCAGCCTTTCATGTCTGGCCAGTATAGCCAGTGGAGAATACTGGGATATCCAGTCCAGGCCTCTCTGGAGGGCTGCGCCTCATCATCCCCTGATTTAGAAGAAGGCACGTTACGATGAACAAAGTAGTGCAGATTAATTAATTAAAAAGTTCAACAGTTAAAAAATTTGAGCAATTGTGAGGATAAGATTTATGTCAGTCGTGTGTGTGTGTGTGTGCACGTGCACGTTTCGGCAGGAAGGCAGAACTGGACCCAACCCGTTTACCTTTTTAAAAAAAGGTTGCCAGTGGTTCAACATCTATTTGCAGTGACGTAAAAGTTGAAGAACCAGGTCTTCGGTGTGGGTGGCGCTGTTGAATACATTAGGTTGGTGATTTTTGTGGGTCTAGCGCAGGCGCTTTAAAATATCAGTGCGCAATATTACCAGGCATTATGAAGGTTGCGCTGAACAAACCTAGACAGACAGAAGGTCGATTAAAATCTACAGGTAAGAGATCTCCTACAACGTGTATCTCTCTGCATAGTTTGCAGTCTAGGTGATGAGAAGATTTAGGAGAGATGAGATTTCTTTTCAGATGAGAAGAAGTTGGGCAGTCCCGGCGGTTGAATTAAGGCGACAAACCCAAACAATTTCTTTGAAGGGAAAGATTTTGGAGCAAGTGCGGAGAGACCTTGTAGCCAACTAAAGGAGGAACTGTTCTAGGACTCAAATCCAAGTTCTAGGGTGAAGAGAATATTGCTCCTCTACATTTTCTCAAAATCATTAGGCTATGGTTTCATTGTGTTGAGGACACTGGGCTTCTGTTTACCCATCTATCATGAGGTCTCTGCACTCAGTCCAAAAAGTACATCACAGCTTTCCAGAGAGAGGGTTCACTTTTTATATTGCACTGATAGCTGCTTAATGACAAAAAAAAAAATCTTTGAACCCGTTTTTCGTTTTAATTAAGGTTTATGGAAACGTTCATAATAAAGCATGACATCAAAATTACATTTGTAGGCTAAAACATTAGTTCCTTAGCGATAAGACATATTTGAGCTTTCACAGGCTTAAGCATTCTTATTAAAAATCCTTTATTCTTAATGCTCTAAAAAAAATGAGACTTAAAAGAGAACAAAGGAGGGTTACCAAGACAGCTCTGACTATGAGCCAGGGCCTTAATTAACTGTGGATAGCTGTCAACAAGCATCTTTTCAATGAGTTTATGAGCTTCAGGTTTTTGTAAAAGAAGCTGATAAGGCTCACGGTATCACAGTACATTTCTGAGAAGAAATTGATGGCCAAGCTGGAAGGGTATACCAAGAGTCATCAAGACCAGCTCATCCGCAGGAACAGGACATTCACTTGCTAATGCAACCTTGACAGGTATCCAGCCAACCTCTCCTTAAAAAACCCGAACGATGGAGAGTCCACCCGCTCCAGGGCAGTCTGTTCCACAGTTGACAAGCTTCTTAACTCAGGAAGTTCTTTCTAAGGTTTACAGTGGTGCCTCACTAGACAATGATAATCCATTCCACTGAAATCGCTGTTTAGTGAAATCATTGTCTAACGAAAAGCATTTCCCCATTGGAATGCATTGAAACCTGTTTAATGCATTCCAAAGGGGAAGAATCGTCGTTGTCTATGGCGGATATCAGCCATAGGAAAGCTGCTTTGCGAACCGCCGATCAGCTGTTTAAATCGCCGTCTTCCGAAGCTTAGGTCCCGAAAACACCTGTTTTGTGAGCGCGGAGGGAGCTGTCAAAATCATCGTCTAGCGAAAATTGGTTTGCGAAGCAGGGACCAAACATTGACCAGCGAAATTCCCCCATAGGAACCACTGTTTTGTGAATCACTATCGCGATCACAAAAAGTCAATGTCTAGCGGAAAAAATTGTCATGCAGGGTAACTGTCTAGCGAAGCACCACTGTATTTGAAATGAACTGTCTTGTCATTTGGAGTCATTACTTCAAGTTCTGCCTTCCGGGTCTTGAGAAAACAGGTGGTTCCGTCTTCTTCATGGCAACCCTTCACCTCTTTGAACACAGCCATCAGGTTGGTCTTTCCTTCGGAAGGTGAAATAATTCCCTCAGTCATTTTTCATAGGACTCGCTTTCTAGACCTCTTGGTCATTCTGCTCTGGACACGGTCCAACTTACATTCTTTTTAAAATTCTGGTGCAGAGAACTTGATATTTCATGGGTGGACTCACTTAAGCAGAATAGAATGATTCTGTCATTGGTTGTTTTTTTTCACTGCCACGTCACACTGTTGACTCATGTTTAGCTTCTGGTTTACTAAGACGCCTAAATGCTTTTCACGTCTACAGCAGCCGAGCCAGTTAAAGCAAAGTATGCTGCTTATATACCGCTTAAAGCACTCTCTTGACAGTGTACAGTTTAATGATGCATCCTCCTCCCCCAGTGAGCTGGGTATTCAATTTACCAGCCATGGAAGGCTTAGTGAACCTTGAGCCGGCTACCTGGGATTGAACCCAGGTTTTGAGAAGAATTTTGGCTGCAATACTGCAACTTAACCTGTGCATCATGAATTTCCTATCCTATATAGTCTCCTATATTTCTACAGCTCATTTTTCCCCCAACTAATGCAGGTTGAAATTTTTTCCCTTGTTTGTTTGTTTGTTTGTTTAATTTATACCCCGCCCATCTGGCCTAAAACTCTTTTATATTTACTTCCAGTCCAGTTCCCCAATCGAGCAAGATCTTCTTGAATTCAGATTCTGTCTCCTAAAGTATTAACTAACCTTCCAAGTTTGGTGTCATCGCCATATTTGATTAGTGTCCTGTCTGCACCCATATCCATGTCATTTATAATACGGAACAACACAAAAATAAGTGTACTCAGAAGTAGGTTACCATTCCTTTTTTCTAGAGGCTTTCCGGGAGTGAGCAGCTTGCCCAAGGCTTCACAGGCTGGCTTTTCCCTTCAGAGGCATTGTGGGGAAGCAAAATCCAAAACTCTAGCAGCACAGCTGGATGGCCAACTAACTGAGCTGTCCAGGTATGTCGGAAATGGCACGATGGCACTAAGAACAGCAGCCAGGCTGCTTTGCTAATTCATTCTTGATCTAAATTTCCAGAATTCTTTTGGGTTCTTCATATCATCTCCTTTAATATAGACAGGGGACGTGGTGGCGCTGCGGGCTAAACCGCAGAAGCCTGTGCTGCAGGGTCAGAAGACCAAGCAGTCGTAAGATCGAATCCACGCGACGGAGTGAGCGCCCGTCACTTGTCCCAGCTCCTGCCAACCTAGCGGTTCGAAAGCATACAAATGCAAGTAGATAAATAGGTACTACCTTGGTGGGAAGGTAAACAGCATTCCGTGTCTAAGTCGCACTGGACATGTGACCATGGAAGATTGTCTTCGGACAAAAAAACCCGCTGGCTCTATGGCTTGGAAACGGGGATGAGCACCGCCCCCTAGAGTCGAACACGACTGGACAAAAATTGTCAAGGGGAACCTTTACCTTTTACCTTTACCTTAATATACAGAGGAGGAGCAGGATCTGTTCTCGATCATCTCAGAGTACAGGGCATGTAATAATGCACTCAAGCGACAGGAAAGCCAGATTTAGGCTGAACATCAGGAAAAACTTCTTAACTGTTAGAGCAGCATGACAATGGAACCAACGGCCTCAGGAAGTAGTGAGCGCTCTAGTGTTGGAGGCATTCGGGGGGGAAATTGAACAACCATCTATCAGATCTTTCCTGTCTTGAGCAGGGGATTGGACTCAATGGCCCTTCTAACTCAAATCATTCTATGATCGTGTGATATTAATTGATCCTCTGAAACAAAGAAGAAAAGGTGGTATTGTCTTTAAATAATTTTTGTGTGTGTGCTTTTTAAAAAAGAGAGTAAATAGTGCCAGAAAATATTGACATTTATTTTCTTAATACTCACTGGTAGATTTACCTCTCCAGTTTGGTGCTCTGGGGAAAATCTCCCAGTGGCTTTGCCCTGTTTACACCCTTGTATTTGCAGTATCTGGGGTGATATTGACTGACCTTACAGGGCAGTAATGTGGTTGTGTAGTAAGTTAAGGGGGTCAGGCTGAGCTTTGGAAATCCAGGTCCGTGTGCCCATGGAACAGGGTGAATGCACCCCTGAGTTGATCATGTCCTACCCCATACGGTTGTTACAAGGATGTCATGGGTGGTGGGGAAGAAGAGCAGTGTAAAGCATCTGTAAGCTCAGTGCAAGAAATCTGAGATGCATGAAACTCATAAATGAAGCACAAAGCAGGTGAAGCCTTTGAGAGGTCTGGAAGTTCTATACAAATGTTAAGTATTATTTGATATTTGATTAAAATCCACAGTTTGGGTCTATGTGTTGCAAAGATACCACTTGGGGAGGGAAAAGTCTGGCATTCATGGAAACTATTCAGAAATGTTGTGTACCCAGAATATATATTCAGGGGAGGAGAGAAACTACAGAGAAGGGAACATAATAATTGGAAAGGACTAAACTGTCTCAGAACCACCATTGTTTTAGTAGAAGTCAGTTCAAGGGGTGAAAAGTGGTCAAGAAGAATTATGGTCCTCAAGTCTCCCTGTTTTCTCCGAGTCCTCATGTTAGCTGGTGGTGTAGGAATAAATTTTCCAATTGATTGAGATCTGTCCTTATAATAGAAAGTGCTTTTAGGTGATGAGCAGAACACTTTCAGGTGTCCAACAGGCAATCAAGATCCATTAGCTTTACAAAAGATGTGCTCTTTGTGGAAATGGAGACTGCCAGAACTAGTTTATAGAAATGGAACTGTGTTGCTGCCTGCATTTTTAGAGTCTCCTTGGAGGTGTGGATAGAGGGCTTGTCTTGATGAACCCTTGTACCACTAGATCACAAGAGCTGTCTGTTATGGACCACAGTATTTAGCTATATATCTGCAAAAGAGGTGGTAGGGATTGCCTTACTCTCTTCTTCTCAACTGGACAAGAACCCAGCAGTAGGACCACTGTACGCACAGGATCGGGAGTGGTAGTTTCACTTATCCACATTCTGAAAATATTAAAAGAAAAATGAGAAATAAGCATATTCCAATCTCCAAACCCTTTCCTTAGGCAATCTGAGGAAGAAAGGCTATATCATACTAAACACAAAGTTTGCATGGTTTGTGAAAGACATTATCTCATCTTTTGAAATTGAAAAAAAAGGGGGGGGAGAGCTAGAAGTTAGCAAAGAAAGAAACTGGGAACCAAGGTCAAATCATCCATATTAAGTGAAAGAAAGATAGGACAAAAAGCACATTTGAAATACAGTGTTGGAGGAGAGCCTTATGGATACGACAGCAAGGTAGAAAATTGTGTGTTCCTTCAAGTAAAGCCTGAAGGAGCAAAAATGAGTAAACTGGGGCTACCATGCACATATAATGAAAATACACAACTGACCAGAAAAGATAATACTGATAGGGAAAAGTAGGAAAAGAGGAAGATCAGACTACATGTTGGTTTGCAAAATCTGAGCAGAGCTGTTAATGGTAGGACATCTTGGAGGTAATTAACTCATATAGTCACCACACATTGGAAGTGACTTGATGGCAACTAACATCGCTGGAGGTTTTAACTTAATCACCAAGAAATTGTATCGTGACAAGATGGGTGGAATGACTGCAGCCTGGATTCTTTCCAAAATTAACAAAAAGCAGGTGGAACCAACCCTTCCCTTTCAGAATAAGCAAGATCCGTCTGTTCAATTGATTTGATCCGTTTTCAATCTGGGGAGATTTAGGGTCACTCGTTTCTGCATGGGAGGATGAAAGTTTTACTTTAAAAGAAATCATAACTCAAAACACCCCTGCTCAAACTTCCCCAAATTGGGCACAGAGCAAGACCAGATTAGCTGCTACCCCTGTGCCAAATCTGGTGCTGACCCAAAGTCCAGTTTGTTTCCTAATTTATTTGGAGGAGGGCTATCCCCTTTTTTAGAATGGCCTGGCAGACCCCTTGGTTTGGTTTCGCCCGCACAACACCAACCCTGCTCTCCAGTGCAGTGATAATAACAAGGATGTTTGGACCAGAAAGCAGCCTCGCAGGGGGGGGGGGGCAGCGTCACAGCCAGGATCGCCCAGGCGGTTCCTCCCCGCAGAAGCCCGGCTGGTGCGCGTCTTTCACAATGTCTGCGCTTTGCAGATCGCCGAGGTAGGCGTGGTGGGAGGGCCGAGGGAACGAGCGAGCCAGAGTTTCCTGCTTTCGGCGGAGCTGGCGAGAGGCTGGGAAGCCGGAGCGCACCGGAGAGGCGGCTGCGATCCCTCTCCTCTCCGGAGGGGAAAGGGAGCCGGGGAGGGGGGCGGAAAGGCCTCTTCTCTCCCTCCCACCCCCCAATTTAAGCCGGAAGATCGCCGCCAGCCGGTTGCTGAGCCGCCAGCAGACAGAGGAGCGCCTGTCCTCCGGCTGGATGGAGGCGGCAGCGGGCGGCCGAGGATGGCCGGGCGCTGGCGGGGGAGACGGAGGCGAGGGCTCGCCGCTCCCGGCTGGCGGCCCCTGGTGAATGGCAATTGAGGGATCGACCCGGCGGCGGAGGAGGAGGAAGAGGAGGAGGAGGAGGAAGGCTAGGACGAGGCGAGCGCGACCTGCCCCCTTCCAGAGCCGCCCAGCCCCCCGCCAGTGATCGGATGCTGCTGGGGCTCCTCGGGCGGCGGAGGGCACCGATCCGGGACTGCTCCGCCGGGAGAGTGAGCGGGCCGGCCGGGCGCCTGCCAGGATGAGCGGCGGCGAAGTGGTGTGCTCGGGCTGGCTGCGGAAATCGCCCCCGGAGAAGAAGTTGAGGAGATACGTAAGTCGGAGGGGGGGCGCGCGTGAAAAGTGGGGGGGGGCTTTGGGGGGGGAGAGAAGAGAGGCGGATGGGTTTTGTGGTCTAGGAGGGCGCGAAGCCCGGGGATGCGCCCGCTCGCCCCGTCTCCCTGCGTGTGCATTTTGTGTGCGCCCTGCGGAGTCTCCCGGAGAGCTTGGGCTCGTCTCCTCCTCTCTCTCTCTCTCTCTCTCTCTCTCTGTCTCTCTTTTTCTCCCCCCCTTGCACTCCCTTTGCTCTCTTACTCCCCCCAACACACACAACGCACACACACACCCTCCGCCAGCCTGTCCTTAGTTGAAGGTTACCTAGCGGTGATAATGATTGACTAGGGGAGGGAGGGAGGGAACGCCGGGGAGAGCAAGCCCGGCCGGGCGCGCGCTGGGCGGCTGTTTCTCCTCCCAAAGCGAGTGGATCGATCCGTCTCGCTCGCTCTCCGCACGCACAAACACACACACACCCCTCTTTGCAATAGCCACCCGGGCTGTTTCCTGGCTGCCCCAAAGACCGAAGCCTGGTTTGGATGCACTTTCAAAAAATAATAATAAAACCTTCTTTTCTCCACGACGGGGCCTTTTTTGGCGCATGGTGCGGATCCGGTGTCACAGAGGTGGGGGTTGCAAGCGAGGGAGGGGTGGTGGGGACGGGAGGAAGGGAACAGGTGCGGCGATCAATAAAATCTCCGGGTGCTGGGCTGCGCCAGCCTTCACCGGATCGGTGCGATCGCGTTTTCAATCCGGATTTTAAGAGGGTGGGTGTGGACGAGGCAAAGCTTCACCCCTCGGAATCCTTCTGGGCGGCTCTAACCCCCTCAGTCCCACTGGTCCGATTCGAGACCCCCCTCCGTCTCTGAATTCGGATCCCGCGGCTTGGGGAGGGCGGACAGGTGCGCGGGGGGGGGGCCGCGGAGGCTCAGCCTCACATAGCCGTTCCCGGGGGAGGTCCCGTTTGGGTTGGGCGCCAAGGGAACCGTGACTTGCGCTTCGCCACGGCTCCGGAGTGACTCCGGAGTGAGTTCGAGGCTGCCAGCAGGGTGGAGACGCGGGGCGGAGCGGCGTTGGGCATCGCTGAAGTTGGCCTGGGAGGAGCGCCAGCGAGCGAGCCTGGGAGGCTCCCCGGCGCGCCTTGGCCGGGGTGCGTTTTGTTATCCGGGTCCGAGCAATCGCTCGCGCGCTCTCTTGTCTGCCGCTCGCCGCCGCCTCCTCCCTCCCCTCTAGCGGCCGTGGCCGGTAAGACACCCTGTGGGCGAATGCTGCTCCGCCGTTGCGATTCCGGTGGATCGGACACCCGTCGCGATGGGCAGCTGAACTGGGTGGGGTTGTTTGGACCGCAACCTCCCGGTGGTGCCTGGGGAATTCTGCAGCCTGGCAGCCCAGAAACGCTCAACTCTGGGAGTTGGAAGTTCGAAAGGGCAAATCTGTACAGTACTGGGGAAGGATGGGAGCTATCGTCCAAAGACACATGTGCTCTAAAAGCACCCTTGCCTCTTGACACCCTGGAAGTTTCAGCCCCAAAATATTAAGCCGCCCATCCTTGGCTACCTGCCTGGCCTGCTAAGCGTAGCTTGTCTGACTCCAGTTTTCGGTTCCAAGCAGACCAGTGGACTCATGGCGGCTTCCAGAAGCCCTGACCTATCTTGCAGAGCCGTTATGATCATTTTTTGGCTCTGGTGCTTCACTGCCCTTCTGGTTAAACTTGGTGGGTGAGGGTTAGGGGTGGGTGGGTGCATCTGGGCTTTTGTTGTTTGGGTGTTAAATCATGTCCGACTCTTCGTGACCCCATGGACCAGAGCACGCCAGGCCCCCTTGTCTTTCACTGCCTCCCGGAGTTGGGTCAAATTCACGTTGGTAGCTTCAATGACCCTGTCCGACCATCTCGTCCGTTGTCGTCCCCTTCTCCTCTTGCCTTCACACTTTCCCAACATCAGGGTCTTTTCCAAGGAGTCTTCTCTTCTCGTGAGATAGCCAAAGTATTGGAGCCTCAGCTTCAGGATCTGTCCTTCCAGTGAGCACTCGGGGTTGATACCTCTTTTATTCCGTTCTCTCCTTTTTCTGTTTCGAATATTCTTCCCTGACCTGTTGCCTTTCAGATGGGTCAATCTGTGGGTCCCATAATCCACTAACCAACTACTCTTGCATTGGGAGGATTATGGATTGGTAGTACAGCATCCGGAGGCTGCCAAATTAGGGAAAGACACGTCAGAGAAGCTTCCGCATGGTTGTTTCTTAGTATTTGGTCTATATCATAATCCCATCAAATGGCTGTCAAGCAAACAAACAACAAATGTAAAAGTCACCAAGTGAAATTTAGTTTGTTGTCTAGGTATTCCTCAAGAGGTGGAATAATCTCTGGTTTCTGCAGGATCTTGAGTTACATATTTTTCTGGAATAATTCTCTCCTTCCCTCCCCCCACAACTTTTTCAAAATCTAAAGTCCTACCATGTTTCACAAGAGAAACAGTGTACGGTGGTCCATATCGTAGTAGAAATTACAAAGTTAACCATGCCTCTTATTTCTGCCTGTCTGTGTGCTCAGGTGGGTGGTTCAGGCATCATTGAATGTTTGCCAGATGTGGGGGAGCACAGCTGCCTCACTTGAGGAAGGGATCCTGTGTGGTCCAAACGTTCTCTTGGAAATCGCACGGATCCATAAATATTTTGGTTGAAATCCCTTTGTTGTTACCATTCATGTGACCGTCTGTGCCCTGTTCTTTATGCACGGGCATATTGGCTACCCCAGTGTGCAAGCAGAAGCCTGGTTGCTTTCCATGGGATAAGACCTGCCTCACACAGCTGCAGCTGGAGATTGTGCAGGGTGCTACTTTCGCGTCTCATCCATAGGGTTTTTGCCCCTCGCATGATTTTGTGTGCAGTGTTAAAACTGACCTGGTGGCCCATCTCAACCCAGTCTCTTTTTTGAACTGTAAAAAAGATTAAGGGATTCCCCGCATGTGACCTAAGATATGTCTCAATTCATGGTGACAGCATGCGTCTGCTCGTGCAGATTTATTTTGCTGTTGCCATTGTTCTCACAGAGAAGGAGATCCCACCTCTGTCTTATACGCTCCTTAGTGAATTTTGCCAGATGCCATGGGGTCCCTGCATGACCGTCTGACCCATCAAGTCACACTTTCTGACTTGGAACCTTTGCTTGAAAAACCTCGCCATTAACTTGTTTCCTCCCTCATTTTTTTAATCATCTAGTCTGATGAAAAAAAAATTCTGCAGACCTGTACAAGTCAGGGATGTTGGGAAGTCTTTGAGATTAAAATCCCAAGGCCTGAGTTCTCAACTTTGGTACCAAGTCCGGGGTCCACGACCCTATTAAAAACAAGCTTTTCCCCCCCAGGAAAAGGGCTGCATGGTTGTCATCAGAGTCTGGGTTATTGGGGGGGTCTGAAATGACTTAACCAGTGCAACTAAAGTCCAACCTGACAGCGAGTCCTATGACCGGAGTTCCCCCATCCTTGTGAAAACCTTCATAATTTATGGAATCACAGTGTCCCACCTGTTGATTTGGGAGCTCAGATTTTTCTTCACTCTTATGCATCAGCACGGCTTCATCTCTCCCCCCCCCCAGACTTAGAATTGAAGAGTGTGATCCTACACAGACATAAGCGCCTCTTCAGTTGTGTGAGACTTACACCCAGACAATCTTCTATGGAATGGCAGCTGAAATAAGTTAGTATGAATCAGCAATTTGCAAACTCTGACTCCTGGCTGGCAAGGACTCCACTGCCGATGGTAAAATTGCACCAAGTCAGGCGATGAATGAAATAAACGAATTTATGGCTGTTCTGTTACCCATTCATCAAGGTGGACGGCTGGCCATATTCCAGTCAGTTTTTTGTTTTGTGGGGGTGGGGGGTGTTCTTTTTCTTAGCATTTATGAAAGGCCCAGAGGCTGCTAAAATGATGTTAGAGGGCCACATTATTTCCACACTAGGTGGAAGACATCAGGCAGCTTACGGTGACCATGGAAAAGCCATTCCTGCCCACTCACCGTGTTTTTATTCCTTAAATACAATGCTGGGAAACCAATGACTAATGCATAATGGACATTAAATCCCTATAACTATTCCAGCCGTCAGAATGGGTATGACAAGCAAAGTAGCAGGGTAATTTCTACAGAACCAATTATCTTTATTAGTAAGGGTGTTGAGCTTTTTAAAAGAACTGGAACACTCATCTTCAAACTGACATCAGGTAGAAAATGTTCTGAAATGACAAAATGTTCCTTGCTCAGGTGTGGGAAACTAACATACCCTGAGGTTTTTTTAGCTTCGTTTCTTGCTGAATCTAGTAACGCCTCCCTGTTCTGGCCGAAACTCCACGGGTAATTTTCTGTGGTTGATTATAAAGCAGGCACTTGTGATTGTCATACAACCCATATTAAGACCTGATAGCTCCTAATTTTACACATTATATTTGGGCCTTGTAATTTAAGAGTCTGATCCTACATGGTTATAGAGGCAAATTGGTTGGGGCATTATATTTAAAAGGAACTTGTACATTTCTTGAATGTTGTTGCATTACTTATTGTTTCTTGGCCGGTAGGTTGCTGTGGTTGTTATTGTTTGCTCTGATTGTATAAACGATTGATAATTTGTCATGTACCATTAAAAATAAATGGTGTTGTTTTTACCAACTTGTAAAAAAAGAGAGAAATGTTCAGTGTTGCCATCTAGTGACCAGTTTTAATATTGCACATTGGAAATATGGGTAAAAATAAAACTCAACCCTTACCACCTGTTGTTGTTTAGTCATTAAGTTCTGTTCGACTCTTTGTGACCCCATGGACCAGCGCACGCCAGGCCCTCCTGCCTTCCACTGCCGCCTGGAGTTTGGTCAAAGTCATGTTGGTCACTTCGGTGACACTCTCCAATCATCTTGTCCCCTTCTCCTCTTGCCTTCAAACTATTCCAACATCAAGGTCTTTTCCAGGGAGTCTTCTCTTCTCATGAGATGGCCAACGTATTGGAGCCTCAGCTTCAGGATCTGTCCTTCCAGTGAGCGCTCAGGGTTGATTTCCTCCAGAATGGATAGGTTTGTTCTCCTTGCAGTCCAGGGGACTCTCAAGAGCCTCCTCCAGCACCACAATTCAAAACCATCAATTCTTCGGCGGCCAGCCTTCTTTATGGTCCAGCTCTCACTTCCATGCATCACCACTTCCATACATCACTTACCACCTAGGACTGACCAAAGAATGATATAAATCTAGGAATGTATTTTCAAATGTTTCTAAAATGACTTAAAATGCCTTTTAAAGGAAACATTTGAAAGTAATTATGTGTCATTTGTTACCTCTAAGTAACTTAATGTTTTACTTGTTTCATTTAGAAGTAACATTGTAGCTAGCAGTTTTAATATTTTTCTTCCTCAAAGTATTTAGTCAGAGGCAGCTATGTTACTTTTAATTAGTTACTTCGTTTGAATATGTCATAATATGCATGACCTGTACAGCCAATGTGGTGTACCAGATAAAGAATGTCAGAAAGGAATTCAGGAGATCTGAATTCGAATCCCTGCTTGGTCATGGACACACTCTAGTAAAACCACTCCTTAAAAATGTCCCATCAGTTGAAATCAACACAACACACACATGGACTGTGGTTTAGTGGTTCTCAGCATTTGGCCATCCAGATGTTTTGGGTTCAACCCTCAGAATCGCTGACTTTTGGCCATGTTAGCTGGAGCTTTTAGGAGTCGGTGGTCCTCCCATGTCCAGAATGTCAAAGGTTGAGAATCAGTGACTTACAGATATTTCACAGCAAATGCATCAAAATCTGGAATACATTAATTTGGAATGAATTAAAACAGCTTTCTTCCCCCCGGGTTCGTAGTGCTCTCTACTACAAAAACATATTACATCTTTTGTGCAGGTCTGGAAGACGGTGGGTGGTGTATTTGCCGTAGTTACACATTCGGCAACTGCAGTTAAATGTGTTACACCCAGGAGCTTAGCTGCAAGCGTGGTGCTAAATGGACGTGAACAAATGCATTTTGCAAGTCATTCCCACTTGTGGTAGACGTGCTGTGTTATTTATTTATTTATGCAATTTATATGCCACCCTACGTAGTGGTAGCCCATGACCCTGCTTCCCCAAAAACAAGACCTAACCTGAAAATAAGCCCTAGTAGGATTTTTCAGGATGCTCATCACATAAGCCCTAACCTCAAAAATAAGCCCCAGTGAAGTGAAAGCCCCCCTCCACCCTTGTGCAGCCACCAGAAGAAGAGGGCAGGACTGTATTTGAAATATAAAAACAAAATATCCCGTAATAAGCCATAGCCTCTCTCTCCCTCTCTCCCCCTTTCTCAAACTGTGGAGTTGCCTGTATCAGTTCTATAGATTCTTATCTACTATCAGGTGGATTTTTATTGGACTGGAATCAGACATTCCTTAGGAAATGTGGGTTCTAACCCTAGACATCTGCTGTTCTGGTGCAAGAGGAAGCAGTGGAGGTCTTGTGTTTGTGAGTGGGCGGTTTGGCTCTCCAGATATTTTTGGATGCATTATGTTTCACCAGGAATTATGTGGGAGCTGTAGATCAGAAGCCTCCGAAGTGTCACAGTTGCTCACCCTTCTTGTATCTGCCACTTGTTGTTGTTTAGTTGTTAAGTCATGTCCGGCTCTTCGTGACCCCATGGACCAGAGCACGCCAGGCCCTTCTGTCTTCCACTGCCTCCCGGAGTTGGGTCACATTCATGTTGGTAGCTTCGATAACACTGTCCAGCCATCTCGTCCTCTGTCGTCCCCTTCTCCTCTTGCCTTCACACTTTCCCAACATCAGGGTCTTTTCCAGGGAGTCTCATCTTCTCATGAGATGGCCAAAGTACTGGAGCCTCAGCTTCAGGATCTGTTCTTCCAGTGAGCACTCAGGGTTGACTTCCTTCAGAATTGATAGGTTTGTTCTCCTTGCAGTCCAGGGGACTCTCGAGAGTCTCCTCCAACACCACAATTCAAAAGCATCAATTCTTTGGGGGTCAGCCTTCTTTATGGTATCTGCCACTTACCTCGTGTAAACTGTTTTCCCAGTCTCTCACCAGGTTGTCAGGCCCACCGTTAAATTACTTCTTTTTAAAATTACAACCGCAGAATTCCCCATGGTGTCATAGCATCATAGAAAAGTGAAGTTGGAAGGGGCCTACAAGGCCATCAAGTCCAACCCCGTGCTCAAGGCAGGAATACCGTCAAAGCATATCTGCCAGATTATTATATAAGTTTTTCTTGAATGCCTCCTGGGGTATTCTTGTAGTTTTTAATCCAAACCATAGCTTTTCCTGATCTGAGCTGCAGATATAATTGGCTTCCACACCCATCAAACGGAGCAAATTAATTAGCCTTTCATCATTTCACTCCTGTGCTCTTGATGCTTTCTTTTCATCATCATCTCTTCTCTATAAAAAAAATAAAATAAAACATCCGTACTCTGACGGATTGGCCTCCTGCAACCCTAGAGAAGCAGTTCCTTTCCAGTGTTTTTTTTTTCTTTGCTTCACTTTTTGGAATGCCTTTGTCATTAGCTTTAATTACTTAATACCCATTGAACGCTTTGAAGAGACCAAGAGCTTTCAAAGTGCTATTTTTTTCTACTTCAGGAGGTGAGAAGGAGAGATCAAACGCTAACTGGAAGTCATAAAGAGAGAACCAGGCAGCTACTTTTATAACTGTTGTTGCAAATGTGGAAATAAACACGATAATCTTTGGACTTGTTCTGGGTAGACCGCAGAGTCTTTTATGGGATACTGAAAGTATGGCTGTTCTCCATAGCAGAGGCTTCGTAAATAAGAGGACTTGACAGAGCACGTGGAGGGAACTGGAGAACGGTTTAGCTGAGGGCCATGTTTAGCCGGTTCAGGTCTTGCAAAGTTGCAGCAGTGGGCCTGCTGATCCGAGCTGTCCTTCATTTCTTTGTCAGTCTTAACGGGTGGAGGACAAGTGGCACCAACTCCCACCTACTAGGTGAACATCTCCCACACAAAAATTAATAGAACGTGTTGACCCCCTCAAAATAAAGGACAATGTTATGCTTCCAAATGAAAGAAAAGGGGGAAAATCAGAATCATGGCATTGGAAGAGGCCTTGAAGACTATCGAGTCCAACCCCCTCCCGTGTTGGAGCATTCACCGCCTTCCAAGATCATTCTTTCCATTGTCATACTGCTCTAACGGTTAAGAAGTTTTTTCCTGGCTGAATCGGGCTTCCTGTAGCTTGAGCCCGTGGTCGCGTGTCCTGCACTCTGGGATGATCTAGAACAGTGGTTCTCAACCTTGGGTCTCCAGATGTTCTTGGACTACAACTCCCAGAAATCCTGGAAAGCACAGCTTGGGGTGAAGACTTCTGGGAGTTGCAGTCCAATAACATCTGGGGACCCAAGGTTGAGAACCACTGATCTAGAACAGATCCTGCCCCTCCTCTGTGTGACAACCTTTCAAATACAGTGGTGCCTCGCAAGACAAATGCCTCGCAGGACAAAAAACTCGCAAGACGAATGGTTTTAGCAATGGGGTTGTTGACTCACAAGACAAATGTTCCTATGGCCGTGCTTTGCCTATAGGAACACATTAATTAGATTTCAATGCATTCCTATGGGAAAACCTGTTTCACAAGATGAATTTTTCACAAGATGACATTAACCGCGGAACCTTCTAAGTTTTGGTGCCCTGGGGCACAGCTCCAGTTGCCCCGTCCTAGTTAGAATCCTCCTGCTGATTGTTGAAATAAGAACATAAAAAGATCTGTGGTGGGTCTCACCGAAAGTCGGTCCAGCCGCCTGTTTCTCACAATGGACAGCAGGAAGCCTGCAGATTGCTTTAAATCATAATTTAAATCCCAGCGTAAACAACTGCTCTAAAAGAGTACATTTAATCATTGATTTCCCCAGCATACTCTTGCTTATTATAAATGTAATGCATTGTTTTTACAACTGAGAGAGGCAGGTTTCAGATTCCCGAAACGATACCTTTTAAAAACAGAGATAGATTTTCGAGGGGTGGGGGTGGAATCAGATACGATTTTTAGTTCTATCAGAACACTTGAAATTAAAGCTATCTGCACTTAGGGCTTTCTGTTCACAAAAAGGATTTTCACAATAAACATTTTTTAAAAATCCAATTTAAATGAAAATAGATTTTTTTTAAAAAAAAAAAGAAAAAAGAAAATTGGATTATTAAAATTCAGTTATTGAGCTTTATTCACTCTGGTGGCCAGCCAGATGCCTCTGAGAAACCTGGAAGTCAATCTATCCTCCTTCTTGCATTCCATAGCAGCTGATGTTCAGAGCATAATGCCCCTCATATTAGAGGAAAGATGGCAACCTATGAACCTGCCTTGGTCTCTCCAGGCTTATATTGCCAGCATTGATTGGCAGCAGTTCTCTTGGGTTTAAAACAGGATTTTTAGCTATCTTTGCCTGGAGAATTATTGGAATTCCCTGGTGGTCTCCCAACTCAATACTGACCAGGACCAGCCTTGCTTAACTTCCAAATTCAGATGGGATGTGTTATCTTCTGGGTAGTGTGGAAGTGAAGATAACATTAATAATCTACATTCCCTCTAGATTTTTCTAACCTTATTGTCCCTGAAGTGTCTGCTTTAGCTCCTAGGTAGAATTAAAAACTTATATGCAGAACACATCATGCGAAAGGCAGGACTGGATGAATCCCAAACTGGAATTAAGATTGCCGGAAGAAATATCAACAACCTCCGATATGCAGATGGTACCACTCTGATGGTTAAAACTTGTTCTGTTATATAATGCCAGGCATTGTTTTTATAATTTTGATTGACTATGCCTGGTGTTTTTAAATAATAATAATAATACATTTAATGGAGGAAACATTTGATTTGCAAGCCTTGAATGCTACAAATGATTACCTGCCAACTTTTCAAGATCAAGTTGTTTGCAAAAAACGCAGAGCCGATGACTTTTGTGTATATATTTTGCCAAAAATGGACCGGTTTATTGGGGGAGAAAGTCTCTTAATTTTGCTGCCCAAATAGAGGACACTGAATGTTTGAGTTCGTGTTATTTTACTGGGGGGGGGGCATATATAGTTGCAATCTGGGTTTTTGTTTTGTTTTGAATGTGGATTAGACTTTTCTTCAGAGGACCGTCAAAATCAACTATGAAGTCTTGTCTGTAAAGCTTAAAATGTGTAGCTATACTTTTCTCTCTCTCCCACACACTTTAACAAATTGGTAAGGTCTGATGGAGATGACAGCAATTCACATCAGATAAGCTAGGGAGGTAACAGTTGTGTGTGTGTTTGTGTATGTAAACAGAGATATAATTGTGCACTCATATAGTCAGTTCTTGGAACTGTAAGCAGATTCTGCTGTAGTTTACAAGCTCAAAGACTGACAGCTGAACGAAGTCAGATGTTAGCTTTGCACTTAGAATCAGAGCTGCTATATGAACGAAAGGGTGTCTCATTATCCTCACAGTTCTGGAAATTACAAATTAATCTGTTTTTATTGGGTGGTTGGTCATCGGAAGGTAGATAATTGACTCCATGTACATGTTAGTTGCATGAACGATGGTGGCTTTGAAGAATGCATCTCTGGAGAGAGAACATTTTATAAGTTTCTAACTGCAAAGCTGGGTGGAATTCAGCTGCAAGCTACAGAATGGGGAAATCCGCAGTTAGAATTTTGCCAAATCCGTGAATTCCTGAGGCAACCTTGGGGAAGTCAATCTTCCTCGGCCTCAGCCTGGCGATGTCCTGAAAATTAATTCTGACCTGCCTTACGATGCTGTTATAAGGTTTGGAGCTGGAAAAGGCATGTGATGTCTTGAACATTGCTGTGTTTGTTTTGAAAATGCTCATAGAAATAGTATATGCATGTATTGTTGTTATTATTCCTTCCTTAGATCTCAAGCAGATTCGCAATGTGGTGTAGTGGGTAGAATAATGGAGTAGGACCTAGGAGACCTGGGTTTGAATCCTGACTCAGCCAGGGCAACTCACTAGGGAAGTGGAAGTAATAAAACCACTCCTTAAACATCTCAGGGTACGATCAGATGGTGGAAAGGGCATATGCAATTGCACCAGAAAGTATTGCTGGGAGGCAGTGGAAGACAGGAGGGCCTGGCGTGCTCTGGTCAATGGGGTCACGAAGAGTCGGACACGACTAAACGACTAAACAACAACAGCAACAACAAAGATGCGTAGCACACTGCTCTACAGTTCTGGACAGAACTGGGGCGACACTTTCTGATGTTATTGGGATTGTGCTACAAAAGTACCGACTGTTACAAAACCAGTCTATTTTTCTTACGTGGATTTTCTGTTCGTTCAAAGACCCTAAGAGGCAAGGGAAATGGACCTCCTTTCCAGGAGCTCAGCTCAAATGCAGGATCGTTCACATGATATTAGAGCTTGGAAAAATTACTTTTTTACAGTCTAACTCCAGCACAGTCATGTTGGCTGGCGGATGCTGGGAATCGTAGTAAAAAAATGGTAGTGATGCCAGGATGAGTTGATGGCAGAAGGAAGAGAGGAAGACCGAATATGAGATGGATTCCCTCCATAAAGGAAACCTTTATGGGGATTTGAATTCAGCTCCCTGAGTCCTAGTCTGTCAATCTGTCGACTACCTTACATTGGTCCCATCCACTTTCCCCAAATTCTGGTCTGTGCATTCTTTACAGCCATATCCAACAGATACTGAGTGAGAACATGTATGTGTTCTCACTCATGGATGGGTGGGATATAAATCTAATAAAATAAAATAAATAAATAAACATGCAACTCTGCAGAAGTGGATGTGATGGAATGCAACAGCTTGTCTTGCTCCTCAGCATCCTGATGTCACATCCCAGTCTCTGGAGCTATGAAACAATGAGCCCCTTCATTTGGGTGTCATCCTGCGCTCTTCCCATTGAAAAGTCAAATGAGATAGGATGTGCACCAGAGACGCCAAGAAGGCAGCAGAGAAAAAAGAGAGAGAGACAGCCAGAGAGTGGAGACATAATCAGCTATAAAATTCGTAATTCACGCTTCTCCATAGATCCAAGGGGTTTTGTTTGTTTGTTTGTTTGTGTGTGAGCATAATGTTTAAAAAGTTGCCAAATCGGCTGCTCAGAATAGCTTTTGAGAGGGAGAAAAGGAGGAAGATAGACAAATGTCAATCGTGTTGAAAAGACAAATGTTCAGGAACAGATTCCAGCCTCCTTCCTTCACGGAAAAGGTATTTAAAGGTTGTTTTTTTGCAGCATAAAAGATCTGTTGGAACTCACATGGAAAAATGACACATCGAGGTATTTTATCTAACACTATGGGGATTTTTTCTTTCTTTCTGGAAAGGGAACAAGGAAGAGAGCGATTCTGAAACGGTTTGAAAAGAATCCAACATCTGCATGATATCATCAAGTTTGCGTACATACAGAGAGCCGCCTGGTTTACCCTTTACACCAAGCACAGTAACACACTTTTACCCTCAGATGAATTCCTGTGACTCCAGGCAGCGTGCAGTGATGCGGTTGACTTGGGTCTGTTCCAGAGTGAGGTTTTTGAGCCTAAATATAGGACCGAAGCGACAGCTTTAGCTGCCCTGGTGTATGACGCACTGGAGAGTCGACAGAGGACATGCGGTCCTGTCTGTTCTTAGTGGCATTCGATACAATCATCTTTCTGGGACATCTGGCCAAAAATTAGTACTTCAACTTTTGCTTTTGAGCCGGGGCCCGGAGACCAGTGAGGGCGAACCAGATACAAGGTGGTGGTAGTGTTGGATGGAGAAATTGAAAGGCTGGATTGACAGCTTTGAAGTGCCCTCAAACTTGATGCCATTCATCTGTGGAATCACAGGTGGCATTGATGGCTGGAAGTGGGAACTGGGGGCGCCCCTTATCTGCCTCAGTGGATATGCCAGGTATGACCTTATCTAAGGATGCTGGATCTTTCCTGTGTGACTTATGCACTGGACCACTGCAGCATGTTCTCTGTGAGGTTTGAAGATGGTTCAGAAACTTCAGCTGATACAGAAGGCAGCTGCTTGGATGCTATGGGAACTATGCGTTTGGCATGGATTTTTCCAGTATTGCATCAGTTGTGCTACCTGTTTGCTTCTCTTTCCCATTCAGAGGACCCGAATGCTCTAAATCAGTGGTCCCCAACCTTGGGCCTCCAGATGTTCTTGGACTTCAACTCCCAGAAATCCTGGCCAGTAGAGGTGGTGGTGAAGGCTTCTGGGAGTTGCAGTCCAAGAACATCTGGAGGCCCAAGGTTGGAGACCACTGCTCTAAATGGTTTGGGACCACATTTGTGAGTGAGCCCCTTGTAACTCTATGAGCCCAAAGCCCAAAAAGGTGACATGTTGGACTGAGTCCAGAAATAGATGTTATAAATTCTATTCTGCACTGGTTAGGCCTCACTTTGAGTCTTGTGTCCAGTTCTGGACACCACACTTCAAGAAGGATGCTGACAAATAGGAGCAAGTTCAGGGGAGGGCGAGAAAGATGATGACCAGGAGGCTGGAAACCAAGCCTTATGAGGAAAGGCTGAAAGAATTGGGGCATGTTTAGCCTTGAGAAAAGAAGACGGAGGGGTGACAGGATAGCACTTTTCAAATATTTGAAAGGCTGTCCTACAGAGGAGGGGCAAGATCTGTTCTTGATCATCCCAGAGTGCAGGACACGCAACAACGGGCTCAAGTTAAAGGAAGCCAGATTTTGGTTGAATCTCAGGAGAAACTTCCCAACTGTTAGAGCAGCACGACAGTGGAACCAGTGGCCTCGGGAGCTGGTGAGTGTTCCAACCCTGGAGGCATTCAAGAAAAACTTGGATAATCCCCTGGCAGATCTGCTTTGATTTGTATTCCTGCCTTGAGCAGGGGGTTGGACTTGATGACCTTGTAGGCCCCTTCCAACTTGTATGATTCTATGAAATAAACTGTTGTGTCAGCTAAAAGTGATTACTGTTGAAGAGACGTGATTCAGACAGGCTTTTAGGTTTAAGAAATGGGGCTTCAAGGGCTTTATTTTCCAGCAACAAAAAGAAAAAAAAGCACAAGATAACTTGCAAACTCTGAGAGGTGAAATAGTTCCTGTAGTGACACACATAAATTGCCCACAGCTAGCATGCCTTGTAGTCTAGGACTCTGGGAACGGTCATTCTGTACATTTAAAACCACAGGATTGAGAACCACTGTTCATTCTCAGATCTTCTCCAGCTGTGGCAGAGACATCAGATCAAAGGAGGGACTATCTAGAAGTAGAAAGATCAAAAGCTGTAAACAAATAAAAAAGTAAGGTGGGACAGAGTTCATAGTTGGGTTTACATACCTTGGCAATGTCAACCTTTCCACCTCTTTTATTCTGTTTGCAATGAAATACTGTATTACCCTTCAGTAGTACACCTGCACCCACAGAAGCCAGTTGCATCTATACACAAGTCTTGGTATTATCCTGTTTTATCCTGAGTGGATTTCTTCGCACAACAAATGCAAGTTTTTTGTTGCATTCCTTTTTGCCATGGGCATCCTGAGTGGTTCCTTCTAATTTAGAGCCGTTGTTGTTGTTTAGTCGTTTAGTCGTGTCCGACTCTTCGTGACCCCATGGACCAGAGGACTCCTGTCTTCCACTGCCTCCCAGAGTTGGGTCAAATTCATGTTGGTTGCTTCGATGACACTGTCCAGCCATCTTGTCCTCTGTCGTTCCCTTCTCCTCTTGCCCTCACCCTTTCCCAACATCAGGGTCTTTTCCAGGGAGTCTCCTCTTCTCATGAGATGGCCAAAGGATTGGAGCCTCAGCTTCAGGATCTGTCTTTCCAGTGAGCACTCAGGGTTGATTTCCTTCAGAATGGATAGGTTTCTTCTCTTTGCAGTCCAGGGGACTCTCAAGAGCCTCTTCCAACACCACAATTCAAAAGCATCAATTTTTCAGTGGTCAGCCTTCCTTATGGTCCAGCTCTCACTTCCATACATCACTACTGGAAAAACCATAGATTTGACTATGCGGACCTTTGTTGGCAATGGGAGGTCTCTGCTTTTTAAGATGCTGTCTAGGTTTGTCATCGCTTTCCTCCCCCTATTTGGAGCCATAATCTCATCTTACTAGCCAACCCCACTATGCTAAGAAAATTCTTACACCCAGCTTGAAGGAGCTAAAGTTTGGAATTGGTGTTCCCAGAATGTACTGAGCCAGTGTGGGCAATTGGCCATTCTGACTGGGGAATTCTAAGTTGTAGTAAAAAATTTTCCCCACAATTTTTTTTATGCGGGTCTGTTTTACTGCTGACGATATGAACGTTGGTCACTTGTTACTTGTTTAATCTGGTAAACCTCTTCGTAGCTGTGACATTTGATGGGCTATGAATAGAAACGGTTGTGGAGTTTTTCAGGTGAAACTGGATGTTGAAGAGATAAATGCTGTTTCTAAATGTAGCTGCCAGTTGGCCTCTTCCATAGTGGCTTGTAGAAAAGCGAGACTTCCTCGTTCTATGCACTTAACGTGTCCTTAAACGATAGGGCAGGAGGCCTTGAAAGAAAGGTAAATCCTTTTATTTTTGGCACTGAGTATGACCTACCATGAGTAATGAATACAGAGCTAAAAATGAACATGATTTTCCGTGAGCAGAAGCAGGACATGGAGAGAGAGGGATGGATGGAGCTACATGGAGCTGTGCAATCTAAAAGAATAGTTCCAGATGTGTTGGTAGGCTTCAGTCGTGTCAGCTGTGTGTTCCTTCATAAACATTTGTGTGGTTCTGAGCCTCCTTGGGTCCTTTTTAAGGAGAAAGGTGGGGTAAAATATTTTAAATAGATAAAGAAGTATGGCTGTCACACGCAGGTTGCTTTAAATCATCTTATTTCACAGGAGGTACAGTGGTGCCTCGCTTTACGATTGTCCGCATTATGACGAAACTGCATTATGACGCTCTTTTTGCGATCGCAATTGCGATCGCAAAACGATGGTCTGAATGGGTTTTTTCGCTTTGCGATGATTGGTTCCCTGCTTCAGGGACGATTTTGCTCCAGCTGATCGGCGGTTTCAGAATGGCTGCTGGGTAAATTAAATGGATCCCTGCTGTGTTTAGGGACAGATTCCTCACAAGACAGCCAACGAAAATGGCCGCCCTATGGAGGATCTTTACTGGATGGTGAGTTTCCAGCCCATTGGAATGCATTGAAGGGGTTTCAGTGCGTTTCAATGGGCTTTTTATTTTCGCATTGCGACGTTTTCATTCTACAGCAATTTTGCTGGAACAAATTAACGTCGTAATGCAAGGCACCACTGTATTTGCTGCCATTTCTGCTGATTGGCATTTGACCAAGTTACTATTCTTAAACTACAGTTTCCCGGCCAGTAACTTGGGTAGCTCCCAGCTAGGTCATAGGGTGAAGACCAATACGGTATCATCAAGTTTGGTAACGACAGTTCTCCTACTCTTTAAATAAGCATTGTTTTCCTCAGGCCGGCTCTACCATTAGAGAGAGTGGGGCGGGTTGGCTGAAGTGGCTGATGCTGTGTAGCGGCATCTAGAGCAGTGGCCCCCAACCTTGGGCCTCCAGATGTTCTTGGACTTTAACTCCCAAAAATCCTGGCCAGCAGAAGTGGTGGTGAAGGCTTCTGGGAATTATAGTCCAAGAACATCTGGAGGCCCAAGGTTGGGGACTACTGATCTACAGGAGAGAACTGGTGCTAAGCTCCCTGCCTTCAGATGTGATAGAGGATGCTGTTCTGCTAACAGTGCTGAAAAAAATATTCAGTGGCCACTCCAGCTGTTTTTTTGTGCAGGCAAATGGGAAAGGCGCCGTTTTGTTTTTTTGCCTCGGAAAGCTCAACATTGTGGGATAGTCCTCTTTTATTCTGCTTTTAAAAATACTTCTTCAAGGTACAGTGCAGCCCACAGGGAGAAAATCCAGCAGTGGGTGGTACCTGGCCTTTACGCAGGCTCAAAACATAGCTTCTTTGGGCAGCTGACAGGATTTGGCACCCTGTCGGGAGCCCCTGGTTCGCTGATGCCTGTCTAGGAGATGAGCCGTAGGTTACTCAAAGTCACCATTTTAACTCCCCACAGTTGGTCCTGCAACTCCCAACTTAGCATTGTGCCTCTGCATTTTGGGACATTGAGATTGTGGTCTCCTCTGGGCCCGAGGATACTGTTTTTGTTTGCCCGTGGCCTTAAACTGACACTATGCTGAGCCTGGTGCATTATGGGAAGTTAAAACGACAGAGAGTGGCGAACCTCCAGAGCTTGCCAAGACAGAACGTGTGCTTTGCCCCATGGCTTCCTCAAACCAGCCTTGCATATTTACATAGATGTGTGCCTCTTTTTTTTTTTTGCACATCTGTCTTTTTTCTGTTTTCCTTTTTGTCAGAGTAGAGGTGCTCATTTTTAGATGAATGTATGTGATACGATTTCACCCCGTTTCCTCCTGAAGGCACTGATTGGCTAGCAACTGTACATGCCGCAAGCTGTCTAAAAGCCCCAATGATGCTGTTTAAAAACAAAGCATGTATATCATTTCTTTAGCTGGTTGGGTGAAGGATGAATGCTCACGTTCATATACATTTAATCATCGTCGTCGTCTTCGACTGCAAAGCTGGAAGGAACACTATGGATTATTGTCCAGCCTCTGTCAAGGAGGCACAGTGGGGAATCGAACTCCCAACCTTTGGCTCTCCTAAACCACAGGACTATCCAGCACCTCGAATCACAGGGTGGTTGTTATGGAGCAAGAAAGATTGGTAACTGAGCTTTTACTGTATGGAAGGTCCTGGTAATGTAGTAATGTGGAATTTGCTCAGATTGAGGGGTTATAGCCTCTGAACAATTCATGTGGCTTCTAGGAATAAAAACCCATCCTCCTTTTACACAAGAGCAGTTGCACAATCAGTGTGATCTTGCATCACTGTATTGGTGAGACTTTCTTCTCGCCAGAAGCCCTGCAAGATATGGGGGCCATAATAATTAAGAGAGAAGAACTCATCTAATTTCCAATAGCCGGGGAACGAGGAGTTGGAAAAATTCCATAGGGGATCCCAACAATTAAGGTTTTCCTAAAGGAAAGTGATGACCAGCTTAAATCAATTTGTATCATAATGTAGAATTAATCTGAATAATAAATTTGTATAATCCTAACAATGAGGATTCCTCAAAACAATGTTTGCATATTTTTAAAATTTTAAATCATTTTTATTATGTTTGGGTGGGCGTTCTTTTTAATTTCTAGTTATAAGCTTTTTATTTCTGTGTTCCTAAAAGGGGGCTCAGAGAAGGTGAAAGGAGAGGGCAGGAGGTCTGAGAGTTCCTCAGAAATCAAAAAGGGGGAAGAGATGAAGTTTGGAACCCACTGTCACAGGGAAAATCTGACTCCACGCCTTGACCTTTGGATAGACCATCGGGTCATCCCAGGCTGCATCTACGCACATGCTTCCGGCGAAGAACCTTCCATGACCATTCTACAAACGTCATGTGTGATGTAGACCTGTCGTGTCATTGGTTACTCTATGGACCAGGTGAATTAACTGCTGAATAGCTCAGTGCTTTCGGCCTCTGGCTGGGAGTTCGATTCCCTCCTGGGCCACCTTGACAGGAGCTAGACGTGATGATTCATAGGGTCCTTTCTGGCTCTGGAGTTCCAAGATTATTGTTATTTTCTCTAGGCCAGGAAGGGGAAAATAAGTTGTTGAATGGCAGTTCCTAACACTTTTAGCTAGCCTGAGCAGTGGGAACCAACATTCACCAACCTCCATAGGATCAGCTAATTCCCCAGTCCTGATTCAAATTCCCCAAAGGTGGACAAAGCACTCTCTCCAGATGTTGTTTGGTTTCTGTTTGCTGCATTCTTCATCCTTTACTGTGCTCGTTAGGGCCAGTGGTAATACGGGCATAATGAATAATTTACTGGTTTTCTCATTTTCCACGGAAAAGGGTGTCTTAACTCTGAATTTCCAAACTTGGGAAACCTCCCATAATCCATTCTCTGTTGGGGGAAAAAAACCCACTCAACTGCTGTGCAGCTTTTCACTCTACTAGAAGAGTAAAAAGACCAGTACTTTTTCCCCTTTCAACAGCAGCACTACCAATAAATAAATTAAAGTTATTTAAAAATTGAGGGAAAGATAGTGTTTCCTGGGGCGGGGAAAGCCTACACATGGCATATGCAAAATTTGTATTTTCTGTAAGGCAGTTGGTTTTCTGTGCAAAATAAAAGCATTTTTTTACAGCCACTTCCATGATATTTTTTTATTTTTATTTTTTGGAAGAAGTGCCCATGGAGGGTTCAGGGAAATGCAGACATATTTTGGTATCTTCTAGCAGGGAGAATTGATGCTCTTGAGAGTCCCCTGGACTCTCGGATATGATTTAACATGAAAGCAGGAAGAAGACTTTGGCAATGTTTTGTTCTCAACCAGTGTAAAGAATCAAAGTGAAGATTTACAGTGTTAAGTTTTGGTGGGAGTGTCTGTTCATAGAATAATTGAGTTTGAAGCGGCTTGTAAGGCCATCGTGTCCAACCCCCTGCTCAAGGCAGGAATCCAAATCAAAGCAGATCTGGTGGCCCAGTTTTCTTTTGAATGCTTCCAGCGTTGGAGCGCTCCCCACCTTCCAAGGTCATCGGTTCCATTGTTGCACTTCTCTAACAGTTAAGAAGATTTTCCCAATCTTCAACCTATCTTCTTATAGCTTGAACCCATTATTCGGTGTTCAATCAGTGGAAAGAGTGTACTTCCCACCACCACTGCCAGGCCCTTGTAGAATGCCAAGTCTGTGGCTGTATGGGGTGGAGGGGGAAACCTCCCAAAGCGCATGGTGAATCTTACCAGGGACACAAGCTAGCAAAAATGCTTGATACATGGAAACAAGATCGGAAGAAGGAAGCAAAGAATTGTACTGTCTTCACTGCAAGGCAAGCGATAATCTTTTCTTGAAGGCAGCTTTAAAAATAGGAGACTCAAGGGACCCTCGGTAATAGCTCTGAAACCTTGAATGCTTCATAACGATGTACCGAATATATTTTCTTTTCCCAACACGTGACATCCTTCTTCCCACTGGCTTTTTAGCAGTGTTTCTCCTAGAAATTCAGAGCAAACGTGAAAAGATAATCTGTTCTGCACTCAAGAGAATCTTAGGCAAATCAATAAAATGCATACAGGATTATTATTTTTTAATTATGTTATTAATCTGCA
Organism: Pogona vitticeps; assembly: GCF_051106095.1. NCBI lineage: Eukaryota > Metazoa > Chordata > Lepidosauria > Squamata > Agamidae > Pogona > Pogona vitticeps. The sequence goes on from NC_135785.1 coordinate 259,844,582, forward strand.
GTCTTTGGGGGTTCTGTTGCAGCCCACAAAGCGGTATTGAACTAAATAGCAGCCATTCTGCTAGGAATAATAATGACATTAGTGGTTGTAAATATGTATATAGAGAGAAATGAGGAACCTGCCTTGCATTAAGTCAGAAAATTGATCCATATAGCTCAATACTGCCTACTCTGACTGGCAAAACTTTCGGTCAAGAAAGAATGTTTATATATTTCATGAGAGTTTCATTTCCGAACACCCCAGTGACGAATTGGCTTATATTCCTCATGGTTTAAGTCTCATGTCAGATCAACACAAATAAATATATGATGGAACAAGGACGAAGTTGTGTGGCCTCTAAGATTACAAAAATGCAAGAGCGGGCAACACTTTTTATTGGACCTCTAGAAAATTAAATAAGTAGCAAGCTTTCTTGCATGAAATCCACTTCCTCAGGCTAAGCCCAGCCTCAAGAAGGCCTGGGTTGTCTTTCACAAACTTGTACTGTCAACTTCTAGACTTTTGACTGCAATTTTTCTGCACTATCCATGTGTGCTTAGAACCTGAGGAAGGGGTACCTTGCTACTTACTTAACTTTCTAGTGGTCCATTTGTGTAAAAATTTGAATGGTGACGATTATGTCGAATACAGAATTTGGTGCCTGTGAACAAAGGAACACACAGAGCAAAAGATAATATTGGCAAGTAGGGAATTCATTCCGGCCACTTGTTGAATGTGTATTTTAGTTTTCTTCACAGGCTTGTGTTTTACATAACACAGAGCTTCTCATCATCTTAGCAGGGGCCCATTGATTGCCTGCCAGCCTGACCTAAATTACTGCCTTTTTCATGGCAGGCGGCTGGCTTTTCAGTCTCGTATCTATTCTTTCTACATCTCTCTTCCTCTGCTGGATGCGTGAGAGGGCATCACGGAGAAACAAAGGCCCCAAAGAGAAACCCCCATTTCTACATTTCTGTGAGAACCGTCGGAGAAAATGTAATTTCCTTATTCCAGAATAGGTCAGCTTAATAATACCAGTGTGCTTTTGTCAAAGTTAGGTGCTGGGTGCTTCTCTGATAATGCTGGCAGACGGATTCTAGAGCTTGCCGTCACCAAAAGTAACTTCCTCCAGATTTATTCCTCCTCACTATTCTTTTAAAAGCGCACACAGGCGGGTCGAATGTAACAGCTGGAGGACAGCAAGACGGTATGCAGCCGAACACAATTTATTTTAGAATGTTTACATAGAATCATAGAATCATTGAGTTGGAAGGGGTCTATAAGGTCATTGAGTCCAACACCCTGCCCTGCTCAAGGCAGGAAACCAAATCCAAGCAGATCTGACAGAGGCTTGTCCGGTTTTCTTTTGAATGCCTCCAGTGTTGGAGGGCTCACCACCTCCCAAGTTAATTGGCTCCATTATCGTACTGCTCTAACGGTTAAGAAGTGTTTCTTGATAGGCTAAATCTGGCTTCCTGTCGCTTGAGCCCATGGCAATGTGTCGTGCACTCTTGGCATGATCAGAAACAGATCCTGCTCCTCCCTCTGTTTGACTACCTTCCCAGTATTTGAAAAGTACTATCCTATCTCCCCTCTGCCTTCTTTTCTCAATACTAAACATGCCGATTTCTTTCTGACGTTCCTCCTAGGGCTTGGTTTCCATCCTCCTCATCCATCCTTCTTGCCTTCTTCTGAACTTGATCCAGTTTGTTGGCATCCTTCTTAAACTGTGGTATCCAGAACTGGACACAAGACTCTGGTTGTAGGGTGGGGATGGATGAACAACGAAGTACTGTACAGGATCTACACTATGGATGTCCTCGTGGCCCAGAATCTCTGATACAGAGGGCAGCAGTTTATTCTTTCCAGTTCCTCTCTGAACTTCGTGCTTCTTGGAGCAGTGCAATTCTCCCCAGACTTTATAGTAGGGTGTGAATTATGCTGTTCTCCAGGTGGATTAAAACTCACGTCCATCCTAGCTGATGGTGAGAAGAGATGGGAGTTGCATTCCAGCAATATCCACAGGGCTACCGGCTACCTCACTTTGTCTTGGGGATTCGTACAATCGGTAGAGGGCTTTACTAGAGCAGTGGTTCTTAACCTTGGGTCACTCAGGTGTTTTTGGACTACAACTCCCAGAAGCCTTCACCACCAGCTGTACTGGCTCGGGTTTCTGGGAGTTGCAGTTCAAAAACACCAGAGTAACCCACAGTTAAGAACCACAGTACTAGAGGATTTGCTTTCCAGGCTTGTTGATATTTTAGCTGTGAATATGAAAATAACTTGGAAGGGAAGACGCACCATATGTTTTCCAGCATCTGGGGAGTGGAAAGAAATGGCTGAGTGTTATTCAGAAGGCTTCCGCCATAAGAAAATCCACATGAAAATCAACATTTCCCATAAATGAAATTTGGCCTTCAGGTTGAAAATGGTTTCCTGCTCTTTCTCTCCGACCTGGCTTCTTGATGTATAAATTAACATAGAAAAGGGTCCTCATCCAGATAATGTTTTGAAGGCCTCCGATAACTGTTGTGTGTGTTTCCCTATAGTTGTGTAGGCAAGGGCACATAACCACACAGTGTGCAAAGGTGTGAATCTTTTTTAAAAGAATTTTAATTCGTTTTTATCGATTGAATATCATGTTCATGATATTCTCCTCTTGGCAGCCATGAAAGAAATCTCAGTATTTTGTCCTTGACTAGAAATAACACTTTCCAGGAGCTGGAAGGGACTGATGCCTTCGGCTGTGCTTTCTTCTTGAAAACTCTTTCGTCCCTGTTCCTCTTCGGTGCTTCTGTTTTGTCTCACAATCTTGGTGGGTGATGTAAACAGGACAGCTGTTGTCGATGGGGTTGTAGGTTATTTTCATTATTTTTTTTTTTTTAAAAATTATTTTGGCCTTTAGGAAATGGGCCTTGCAGAGGAAGGAATCAATTTGGATAATGAGAGAACGGTGGAACGGCACAGCGGAGCGTGGGCTGGCATGCCAGATCCGCAAGAGGGAGGTGGGTTGAATAAAGCAATTTGGATTAAGAGTGATTTAATCTATTTGCTTTCTCTAAATCCTGCTCAGAGCAGTTAGGGGCTTGGTACCGAGCAAGAATAAGGCTACTCAATCCCAATTAAGCATGTCCACAAGGATGTTTAATGCAATTTTGGTAATCTGGTTTGAATCAAACCACATGTCTCCCCCCCCCCCCCGTTCTCTCTGTGTGGCCGAGCCAAGAGGTCTGATGTTAGCTCAAAGGACACCGGGCCGGGCGTTTGTACTGCTGCGCCTGCCACAGCTGCCCTCTTCACCGCAAAAAACCACACCCCCATGTCCGATAATCAGCAAAGAGTTCTGTGGCACCTTTAAAATGAATGATTTTTCTTTGCCATGAACGTTGGTAACCATAGCCCGCTTCTTCAGAGGCCATAGAACAGAATCACTTTTAATTACTACCCAGTTCTTCAGAAATTCTCTGGTTTATGAACGCAGGATATTGTGCTTCTGTACCCATGATTTTTTTTTTTTAAATCCAGTATATGACCCAACATTGCTGCACAATATCATGCCCGCGTTGCAAGCAGGGGAAAGGATGCCGAGCTTTGCATAGCAAGGCTGGGCCTGAATGCTGACACCAAGGGCAGCAGTCAAGATGGTCAGACTCTACAACCTCTTCTTCTTAGGACCATTCACAAAGTGACACATCGCAGAAGTGGATTTCCTTTTTCATCCTTTAACCCCTTCTCACCCAAAGCAAAAGCTGTTTTTTTTTTCAATAAGTGTGAATTGTAGTATGGTTTATTTGCTTTTTAAAAAGTAAATTATTGTGGTTTTAGTTTTCTTCTTCATCATCATCATCTTTTGCCGTTGTGAGCCACCTGGGGTCCATTCACCTGGAGAAAGGCAGCCTATGAACGAACAAACAAACGAACAAATAATGTTCAAGCCACAGGCTTACATGCATGACTGATTACCATTATGGGAGTTGAGCAGAACAAAATGAAATGGAGATCATGACAATTGTGTTATTAAGACTGCTCATAAATTTCCAAAGGGCTGCTTAGTGTAAACATCCTGGCATTAGAAAGATTTGTTACACGAGGTGTTAAAGTGATGGTTTCTGCTTACCAGGACTTTTCTTTTAACTGAAGGGAGAGGTGACCTTAATTATGTTAGTGCTCTGCTTACGACAGATGATCTTATGGTCTTTTATGAATGGCTATTTTCTGCCTCTGTGGATGCTGCGGTTTGCACTGTGAAATGCCTGGGGAGACAGTGACAGTCTGGTTGTACCAAAATCCATGTCACATGTTCATGTCACGTGTTCCAGAAGTGACATCATATAGTGCTGATGGGTTTCCATGGTATCTGTACCTAGTTTCATAAGACTCATGCCCTTTCATGCATGTGGCCTGTGATGGGGACAGGAGGAGAGAATCCTATCCTGAAATGTGGGGTGTAGCACTCCCCCGATTGGACTGCGAGTCACCCTGGATTTTTACGTCAAATCATGTCTTGCAACATTACCAAACTGAATATTTAGAAGAGACTGAACATCTGCAGAAAAACTGAAGTGAGGATGCAGCTTTAACACGGACCTGTGTTTTATTAGTGTTCTATTACTGCTGCTGTTCATACCTATAAAATCCTTCTTGGAAATAAAGCTGGCCAATTTCATCGTAATGGTTGAGGCAGTTTGGGATGGAACTTGAAGGAATGAAGTAGAAAGCAAAATAGGACAGAGTTCCTTATCCCTAATAATTACACATGGCTGGATAGCTCAGTGGTTTAGTTATCTGGCTGTGGACCCAGAGTTTGGGAGTTGAGTTCTTCCCTATGTATTCTAGAAGACTCAGCCTTTGTGGCCTTGGGCAAGCTGCACAGTTCCCAGGGCGCCTCCTGGAGGAAGGGAGTGGGAAACCACTTCTGAGTAATCTCTACCTAGAAAACCATGAAAAAGGGTTGCCATAACTTAGAATTTATATGATGGCATACAGTTATTAGATGGCTGCCTAGCTCAGTGGTTTAGGTGTTTGGTTTCAGAACCAGAGGTTGGGAGTTCAATTCCCCACACTGCCTCCTATGAGAAGAACCAGCCTGTGTGGTCTTGGGCATGCTGCAGAGTCCCAGGGCATCCCCAGGAGAAGGGAACGGTAAACCACTTCTGTGTATTCTGTATGCAGAAAACCCTGGAAAGGATCACCATAACTTGGAATCTCATTGACAGCACACAGTTATTATTTGAATGGTCAAGTGGTTCCCAGCCTTGGGTCTCCCGATGTTCTTGGACTACAGCTCCCAGAAATCCTGGCCAGCACAGCTAGTGGCAAAGGCTTCTGGGAATTTTAGTCCAAGAAGATCCGGGGACCTAAGGTTGGGAACCACTGCACTAGAGAGTAACTGTCATGGTGAACCCTATAGTATAATGTATCCCACATTTACGTTTTGGTTTATTTGTCGTCACTGTGCCAAATCTATAAGCTACCGTATTTTTTGCACCATAAGACGCACTTTTTTCCCACAAAATGGGGGTGGAAAGTCTGTGCGTCTTATGGAGCAAAGAAAACAGATTATATTTTCCTGTTTTCTTCTCCTAAAAAATTGGTGTGTCTTATGGAAAGGTGCGTCTTATGGAGCGAAAAATACGGTAACCTGCAGTAGGTGAATAAATAATTTTCATAATTTAGAAGAAAACTACTTTGTGCATTCGTTTAATCAAATGTCTGTGCACCAGTTTTCCGCAGCAGCGTGAATAATTAGTGCTCATATCATATGCAGAATCTTGTTTTGCCTTCTCAGCCGGAGACGATACAAGGGAAAACTATTCTTGATTCGTAATAGATCCAAGTGTTAACAAGCTCCGTTAATTCATACTCTGAAGCAGGTGCTTATGAGCTTTGGTAGCATCTCTAATTATGAAGTCAGAAGATGGTGCGCTTTTCATGAAAACGATGTTTTCTAATTTTCCTTGCTGCATTTCGCCATCTTTCGCCAGTTGCATGTTTTATGTCGCTTTTGTCTTTCAATTCTTCTTCCGCCTTGCTATTTACATCCCTCATCTCACATAATTGGGGCCCCCTAGATTTCCCGAGGTATAAATGACAGCGTCCGGAGGTTGCGGGTCATGAGCTGACGGCATCTAATTTTTCATTGAAACGGGTGTCTTGTTGCTGGCAGAGGCTTTATAACATAGGATGTGCTTTCAGCTGAAGCGTGCTGATTTCTAGTTTTAGTAACAGGAAGATTTCCATTTAGAAAGAACTTTCTGTCATCGCCATGATTGGGTCATTGGTAAGGCATGCCTTCCTCACCCCCCACCCCCGCGCTGCCCATAGGAAGCCAACAGTCGCTCTCTTTCTATATGGTCTCTAGCAGCGGCGTGAAGGCAGAGCAGTAAAGAAAGCTGACGGAAAGACAAACGAGTGGGTCCTGACACAAATCAAGCCTGAATGATTTCTGGAGGCCAAAATATTGAAACGGAGTCTGTACTACTTTGGGCATATCATGAGAAGGCAAGATTCTTCGGAGAAGACAATAATGTTGGGAAAAGATGAAGGCAGGAGGAAAAGAGGATGACCAAATGTGAGATGGACTGATGCCCTAAATACAAGTTCCAGAAGTTAGTTTCGTTATTGTGACTAAATTAAAGCTGCATTTTTATAGCTTTTCCGTTTAAGAGGTTGGGTGAGATTGTCCAGAGTTTTGAAGTTCTGTGCTCTTGTAAGGTCAAAGTTGTGGTCTCCTGGATGGAGTCAGTCCATCTCAAATTTGGTCTTCCTCTTTTCCTCCTGCCTTCAACTTTTCCTGATGTTTCTGTCTCCTCTGCTTAGTCTTCTCACAGTGTGCCAAAGTATGTGCTTCAGTCTCATCATTTGTGCTTCTTGAGGTTTGCTTCAGGCTTAATTTGAGCTAGGCTTTTTCAGCCTGGGGACTGTTTTAACCCCACAAGTTCTGATCATTTTTCTGTTAGGAAAATAAGCCTCTAAAATAGGTCAGGAGGCCCTGAAAGGCTGAAGGGGGGGGAGCTTTAGGTAAAACAAACAAGCAAGCAAAAAACCCCAACAGCCTTGGGATCTCTCAAAAATGCTTAACCCCTGCACTTTAGGGGATGACTGAAAATCGTGGTGTGCATCTATTGCCTAACTCTGCCCCTACCTTGCTAAAGGTTCCTCCAGGACGTTGATGCAAGCACTGGTAAATCTCCCAGATTGACTACTTCAACGCTCTCTGTGTGGGACTTCCCTTGAGGCTGACCCAGAGACTAATGGGTCCGGCATGTGGCTGCTGGACTGGTGGCTGCTGTGAGCAAATTTGATTACATCGCTCAAGTTCTGGTTCGTCTTCACTAGTTACCTGTCGCGCCCCAGACCAGGTGTAAGGTTTTGATGCTTATGTACAAAGCCCGTCATGGTTTGGGACCACGTTACCCTACCCAACCTACCAGATCCTCCCAGGCCATGCCCCTCTGGGAAGCCACTCTGAGGTAGGCCCATAAGTCATCCACAATAGGCAGAGCCTTCTTTGCAGTGGCACCGACTTTGTGGAACTCCCTGGTGGAGTTAAGCCCTCCTAATGATTAGAAGGCAACTTAAAACGCTTATTTATAGCCCACCTATCTGGTCGCAACGACCAGATAGGCGAGATATGAATAGAATACAGTGGTGCCTCGCTAGACGATGATAATCTGTTCCACTGAAATCGCTGTTTAGCAAAATCATTGTCTAGCGAAAAGCATTTCCCCATTGGAATGCATTGAAACCTGTTTAATGTGTTCCAATGGGGAAGAATCGTTGTCTAGCGAAGATCGGCCATAGGAAAGCCACTTTGCGAACCGCCAATCAGCTGTTTAAATCGCTGTCTTGCGAAGATTAGGTCACGAAAACACCTGTTTGGAAGTGCAGAGGGAGCTGTCAAAATTGTTGTCTAGTGAAAATCGGTTTGCGAAGCAGGGACCAAACATTGTCCAGCAAAATTCCCCCATAGGAATAACTGTTTTGCGAATCACTATAGCGATCGCAAAAAGCCAATGTCTAGTGAAAAAACTGTCACGCGGGGTAACTGTCTAGCGAGGCACCACGGTAAATAGAATAGAATAAATAAAATAAATAAAATAAATAAATTAAAAGGATGGCCTGCTTGCTTTCTAATTTTCAGACCGATTTTTCTCGTCTGGCCGGGCTGATAATAGTTTCCATAGAGCAAGAGTTGTGACTTTCATTTCCTGCCTGTGCTGTTTGCTTGTAACAGCTTCAAGGTGTGTAGGGTTCCTGGGGAGGGGGGAGGTAGTCACACAGCACAGCAGGTGAAGCAGGGTTCAGAAAAAGGCAAATTAGGTGGCATTTAGAATGGCATGAAAAAGGAAGTACAGTTTGAGAACCTCCAAAGTTTTATGGGGCTAACTTTTAAATGTGCGTTGCAAGCACAATTATAAAGGCTCCCAAGTTTGCTTTTGTTTTAACACATAACCAATGAGGAGCAACACCTGGGATGTACTTCAAGTGCAGTACTTCTTCTACACGAGTCCCTGAAGCATCATGTCTCGGAAAGACACCGCTTGAGGAGAAGATTGGGGAAATGTCCTACAAAGTTTCCGTACTTCAGCGTCCCGAATTCTGATCGTTAATATCTCTAAACCTTGGCCTCTTTAGTCTAGCACACAGGGAACCCTAAGGGTGGGAACAGAGAAAGCTTTAAACTCTGAAATACAGAATACTCTCTAGTAATAATGTTTTCCTCCATTGATTCAGTGCATATAAATAGACGCCCCTTACCTGCATCAAGGTGATGAGGATCTGTATTTAAGGAGCTCACACATCACTAAAGCGGAAAACATCCATCATTTTAAAAAAAAGGAGACAAAGAAACCAGCACAGATTTGCTTAAAACGGTGTATGCTTTTTTAAAATGTACAGATGCAAAATTACAAAACAGAATTAAAATCCATCTTAGTTGAATGGGGACACCATATTTACTGTGCAGGTGCTCATCACTGTCATGTCCCTCTTCTGGCTCTTTATTTTTAAATCAGACTTATGCCAGAAACAGACATTAGAGACAGCTTGTAATTAGAGCCCAAAATGTGTTAATGTTGAAGAGAAATGATTAAGGCAAGCTTTCCACATTTGTGAAATCAGGCTTCAAAAGAAGTCTGTGCTTTAAATTTTAAAGCCAAGCACTAAAGAAAGCAAGCTAAACTCCAGCTTAATATTGGAGTTTTGTTATTGTTTAGTCGTTAAGTCGTGTCCGACTCTTTGTGACCCCATGGACCAGACCACTGCCTCCCAGAGTTGGGTCAAATTCATCTTGGTCGCTTCGGTGACACTGTCCAGCCTTCTCGTCCTCTGTCATCCCCTTCTCCTCTTGCCTTCACACTTTCCCAACATCAGGGTCTTTTCCAGGGAGTCTTCTCTTCTCATGAGATGGCCAAAGTATTGCAGCCTCAGCTTCAGGATCAGTTCTTCCAGTGAGCACTCAGGGTTGATTTCCTTCAGAACAGATAGGTTTGATCTCCTTGCAGTCCAGGGGACTCTCCAGAGTCTCCTGCAGCACCACAATTCAAAAGCATCAATTCTTTGGCGGTCAGCCTTCTTTATGGTAGAGCTCTCACTTCTATACATTGGTACTGGAAAAACCATAGCAATATTGGAGTTTAGAGAAACTAAATGTTGTGATAGATGCTTCTATTAGTTAAGAGTTTCCTTCTTCTAATCATGGCCTATCTCCAATGTCTGATTCTGACCTTAGACTGGATAGCTCTTTAAATGAAGGGCCTTTGTTAGCTCTTCGCATAGAGGCATATCTTTTGTAGAAAAGAGCATGCCACACTAAATAAGAATACTGGACTAGATGCATTTCTTATGTTCTTCTGGAAGATCAACAGAAGAGGGGCAGAGAAAGAAGAGCAACCCTGGATGTAAAATGGAGGCTGTGATTTAAAATCTCTGCCTATTATTTGAGAGACTTCAGAGAACATCTCTTTAAATGATCCAGTTGTTCAGAGGCTATGGACTATTCAGGAACTAGCTGCTGTTAGCAACCAAGCTGTTGGTTTCGGTGTGGATTCAGAAGAGAAGGAAGTGGGCAGCATTATTTACACGTTGGTCATGGGTTTGAGAGGAAAGTTCCCATAGAGTAGTGTTTCTCAAGCTTTGGTTCCCCAGATGTTCTTGGACTAAAAGTCCCAAAAGCCTTCACCACCAGCTGAGCTGACCAGGATTTCTGGGAGTTGCAGTCCAAGAACATCTGGAGACCCAAGGTTCGGAATCACAGCTATAGAGAGCAATGGGACCCCCTATCCCGTCTTCCATTTCTCAGAAATCCCAAGGGCTCCCCACTGTTCCTTTAACAAAACATACAATACGTAGGTTCAAACTAAAAATAAACATAAATGTGATTTTAAATGATTTCAAATTAAAAATAACCACAAAGGATCCCAGAAAAAGTTTGATTCCTAATAATAGTGTCTATCAGGCAGATGGGTCTGAGCTGATCAATATGTTTTTGGTTCATGAAAATCTCACGGTCTCACATCTTCCCCGTGGAATTTCTTCAGACTGGTTTGGGAAGCAATGCTATAGAATCGGTGTGTCTGCAAGACAGAGATTGGGAGATTGAGTGTTTCATAGGTGGGACAGGCAATTATATGGAAGTGTCTGTCTGCCTATAGTATTAGTCTATTGCTTTTCTGTGAATGCAGGCTTCCAAAAGTGTAATAAAATAGATGAAGTCTGAGAATTGTTTCCTCTCCTCTCCCTCTCTCCCCCCCCCTCTCACACATTACAAGACACCTTTTGCCTTGTAATTTACTGGTTGTTTATTTACTGCCATCAGTATCTATGGGGACATGTTTTCAGTTCTTTTCAGCTCGCAGACCTCGAGGAAGAGAATCTCCCCACCCACTGGCCCAGTTCCTCTTCAGAAATATTTTGATGCAAGAGATTTTTCTTTCTTTTTTAAAGCAGAAATCATTTTGTCTTCAGTTGTGGGTAAGGCACACACACACACACACACACACACAGAGAGAGAGAGAGAGAGAGAGAGAGAGAGAGAGAGAGATCTGTCCCTGGAGAATAATGCGCTACTGAATGTCAGTGCATGAAAAAGAGAAGAAGTGGGTGAAAGCTGCATCAGTTTGCTCGATGGGCATAAGAGGGAGGATCAAATTGCCAATGAACGCCTTGTCAACGCACCTTCTGCTGTCAGAGCTGCATGCCACAAGCTCTTTGCTTCTGCCCCTGCTAACTCCTGCAAACCGTTTCTTGTCTGTATGGCTACAACAATTTCACCTGATTTGGAAAAAAAACTGTGGATCACAGTGGATCCAAAAGTATTTCCCCTGCTGTGTACCTACACCCCAAAATGGCAATTTTGGATCCATGTAATCTATTTACTTGCAAGTATCTGAAGTTAATTTTTGAGTTCACTAGCAGTTAACAAAATGGTTAATCCTTTTCTACTGACATTCCCATCATTGCTTCCTGCTTCTAAAATAGGACACACACACATATACACACACACACACACACACACACAGAGAGAGAGAGAGAGAGAGAGAGAGAGAGAGAGAGAGAGAGAGAGAGAGAGAGAGAGAGAGAGAGAGATGTTTTGTACTAGGCTGGAAGACATCTCTCCCCATCCCCTTTCCACTCAAAGTAACGGCAGTTCACCAGAGTTTTAAGACCAGGGTCTTCCCATCTTCTGATCCTTGAATCTTCCAGCTGGAAACACCTATGGTTGAAATTGGGGACTTCCTGTGTTCAGACATGCATGCAGCATGTAGGTGTGCTACAAGGTGCATCTGTGGCTAAACTGAAGTCTTTTCACTTAACATCTATAATTTGAACACCATTTTAGGAAAGCACAAGGCCCTCTAGAGGTGTCTGGCTTGATGTCTGTGGAAGGATAAAATGGAAATCCCACAGTATCGCTCTTTGTGCTGCTGCAGAAAGAGTCATCTAAGGACTACAGAATAAGAATAACAGTATTTGTGAGGGGGAAAGGGGTGGACATTGGCAGCTCCTTGTATAGCATACTTCTCCCTTAACACGAGATCCTTGAACCAGCTGGCCAGTCCATCTTATATTCCTTTGTCCCACAAAACGCCTGGATGGGCCATTATCTTCATGTATGTGTGTGCCTGGCAACTCCCTGTCTGGAAATGTTGAGTTACAGCTGCTAACATGTGGCTGGAAAACCAGAGCGATGGATGATATGGAAAAAGCTGAGATATGAACAAGATGTTCTAAACATGCTGTCCTTGGCTGCCCTATATATTGTAAAGCCTAGCCCGTGTCTACTTACAAAATACATCAGAGAGGCCATATGGAAAAATTATGGGCCTCCATACTTTTACTTTTCGGAGGCCATGTCTCAGAATTCCCAGGCTTACATCCTAGGTGGGTGGTTGAAATATTCAACCTATATTCTGCTCCCCTTGGTGAGAAAGACATATTCATATTAGTTTTCAGTGTTCTGCTGTGTTTCAGTATATCCAGCAATGGGCCTCGGGATGGAGTTATACAAGCCAGAAGTAAGGGTTATACAAATCAGAGTTAACTTGAATCTTAATAGATGAACTCATCTGTTAGATGATCGTCCCATCAGAGGGAGTTACAAAAATTGGGTGCCACACCCAAGAAAGCTGTGTCCTGCATACTTGTTAACTGCATAGCAGGAAATTGTTATTTTTAGAGCAGTGTATTCCAGAGCTCGGCATCAAAAAAACCTAAGATCATGGCCCCTGGCCCCATCATCTCCTGGCAAATAGAAGGGGAAGATATGGAGGCAGTGACAGATTTTATTTTCTTGGGCTTCATGATCACTGCAGATGGTGACAGCAGCCACAAAATTAAAAGACCCCTGCTTCTTGGGAGGAAAGCAATGACAAACCTAGACAGCATCTTAAAAAGCAGAGACATCACCTTGCCGACAAAGGTCCCCATAATCAAAGCTATGGTTTTTCCAGTAGTGATGTATGGAAGCGAGAGTTGGACCATAAAGAAGGCTGACTGCCGAAGAATGGATATTTTTGAATTGTGATGCTGGATGAGGCTCTTGAGAGTCCCCTGGAGTGCAAGGAGAACTATCAATTCTGAAGGAAATCAACCCTGAGTACTCACTGGAAGGACGGATCCTGAAGCTGAGGCTCCACTAGTTTGGCCATCTCATGAGAAGAGAAGACTCCCTGGAAAAGTCCCTGATGTTGGGAAAGTGTGAAGACAAGAAGAGAAGGGGACTACAGAGGACGAGATGGTTGGACAGTGTCACCGGAGCGACCAACATGACTTTGACCCAACTCAGGAAGCAGTGGAAGACAGGAGGGCCTGGCGTGCTCTGGTCCATAGGGTCACGAAGAGTCGGACACGACTTAATGACTAAACAACAACAACAAAATTCCCAGAGCACCTCACTGGATGGGTAGTATTGCGCAGAGGGCAGAATTTTAAAATACAACCATGTCCAATACATGTGAGACTTAAAAGGGAGAAACTGATATCGAATACTTTCAGTTGAGTAGATTGAGAACATGCTTTGGGATGTGCATCCAAGCAAGAACTGGCTCCACCTCAATCAAGAATTTTCTTCCTCTTTGTCTCCTTGCTAGACAGAGGCATAACTTGCAGTTTTGACTTCACAAGCCTTGGCTGAATCGGAGGCCATGACCTCAGCAGCCGCTTTCTAAGAATGAGAAGTAATTTAGTTTCCAAGCAACCTCCTGTCTTGCTTTCTTTTTTTTCCCTATAGGGAAATGGGAGGTGGTGGATAGGAGCGTGGTGGAGCAGATTTGCTTTTTTTAAATGTGTTTAACCCTTGCAAAGCAAGGAAGCATAAGCCAGTTTGGGAGGAGGTGGCGAAAATATCCACAGGTGAGGCTACCTGGGAAAACCCGGTTCCTAGCTACGTGGCAGGCTTAAACGGATTTAAGCCGTATTCCTTCTTTGCAGGGATCACTGGGGGCTGCAGTGCTGTGGAGGGTCTGACAGCATCTTGACTGCCTGTACTAAAGTACCGTTTCCAGCATCCTTTCTGGCAAGCCTAGACAGGTAAATTAAAACTGGCATATCCCTTAATACTAAGACAGGCTTTTAAAGCTGCTGGCTGGAACCCTCCAGTTTGTATTCAGAGCATAACGATTACCTTCAGATGTGTGGAGGAAGAAGCAGAGCTTACAACACGGCTGGGTTCCTTATCTGTTTGGTGTCAGGGCGAAACAGTCATCCTTACAACCATATAAATGTATAGGTGTGGCCTCTTTCCTCCAATGCTGTGTGTGTTTTGCATTTCAATGGTTTCCAGGTTGATTATTGCTGCTTCAGTTTTATTCTACCCCACTACGCTTGCTTGAAACGAAGATTTCCCCTTTCCTTTTTATTTTCCCTTAATTGCTGGCAGAACTGAAGTCCATTCAACAAGTGGAGGAACAGTAGATGCACAGTTCCATTTATGAGCATGACTTGCCAAATTAAATTACCATGTGGTGTGTGTGACAGAGAGAGAGAGAGAGATGAGGAGGAGGAGCATAACAAGTAGAAATCTTCTTATTTTCGTGTGTAGAGTTCATTGAAGACTCTCTCATTCCTTAGGGGATGGTTGTAGTCAATTAGCTAATTGGTTTTGGGAGGTGGCCTGCCAGTCCTTGGGGAAGGATATGGCTGACCCTAAAGAGCATATATAGATAAAATCATCTTCTGATAGCTAAAAGCACCCAGCCTCTCACCTCATTAAAACTTTAACATATAATGCTTGTAATAATTTGCCAGCGAGAAATCTGTTGTAGTGGGTGAAGGGAAGCAATGGAAATACGAGTAAAACACAGTGATGGTGTCAGATGCGAAATGTTTCTCAATTAACTGCTTATTAGTGCATTGCACACTCTTGATTTGAAAGCGAGTACACTAAAGCAGGTTACCCAAATCTATGTATTTGGTTTTTAGAAATAAATTATACATGGATTTTGAAAGCTGTTATATTTCACCGATCATCTTGGCTGAAAAGCAATAAAGCAAATTATGTAAAAGAAATAGAGAGATCAATACAAAGTGGGGGGAAATGTAGAGAAAGTGTACCCCAAATGTTCAAGCGATTGAGGAAACCCTGAGGGAGGTATGATGATGGCATTCATTTTGGGGTGGTTGTTGTTGTTTAGTTGTTAAGCCGTGTCCGACTCTTCGTGACCCCATGGACCAGAGCACGCCAGGCCCTCCTGTCTTCCGCTGCCTCCCGGAGTTGGGTCAAATCCATGTTGGTCGCTTCAATGACCCTGTCCAACCATCTCGTCCTCTGTCTTCCCCTTCTCCTCTTGCCTTCACACTTTCCCAAGATCAGGGTCTTTTCCAGGGAGTCTTCCCTTCTCATGAGATGGACAGACAAAGTGGTCAGAATCCTATTAGTTGCATGTGATTCCCTTGGCATAAATCTCAGCTGAGAATAGCCACAGGATAAGGATGGATGCATTTACTCTTTTTAAACCCGCTGTGTAACTCTGCACCCAAAAGCAAATGCATGAGCTGTGGAAGATTGCAGCTGAGATTTATAGGGACTGAGTTGCGCTGGCATAATTTTTCAATGAGATTCCGTCCTAGATGTGGTAATGCCATGGGAAAAGTTATGCATGGCAATGATGTGGGAAAAGGAGAACGGGAGAAGTGATCATCTTGCCATCATAATTCTAGAATCTGGGGTTTGCCAGTGATTCAGAGACTGAGGGAAAAATAAAAAGAAAGCATTTCTCTACACAGTGCCTAACAAGACCACCATGGAATTTGTAGTAGGAAAACACAGGCAAATGGCTCCATTTTGACTGTTATTGATCAAGAGGCAGGCAGAGCGATAAGGATATCAGTCACTACTAGTCATGCTGGTTGTACGCTACCTGCAGTATCGAAAGATTTTGCTTCTGTCCTATAAAGCCTGTCAGTGGTTTGAGATCTCATTACAGTGGTGCCCCGCTTAACGCTTACTCCGCTTGACAACGAATCTGCTTCACGATAAAGTTTTTGCGATCACTTTTGTGATCACGAAATGATGTTTGAATGTTTTTTTTGTTGTTTTTGGGTTTTTTTTTTGCTTTGCGATGATCAGTTCCCTGCTTCGGGAACCAATTCTTCGCATTACGAAGAATGCTGAAGTCGGGTTTCAAAATGGCCACCGGGTGTACAGAATGGCTCCCTGCTGTGTTTAGGAAGGCTTTTTCGCAAGGCAGGGAGCAGAAAATGGCCGCCCTATGGAGGATCTTCGCTGGACGGCGATGTATTCAGCCCATTGGAATGCATTGAACAGGTTTTCAATTCATTTCAATGGGATTTTTTATTTCGCTTGACGAGGATATCGCTTAACAGCTATTTTGCTGGAACAGATTATCCTCGTCAAGTGAGGCACCACTGTACTTCTCAGTGTTCTTTTCCCCAAGCACATCAACCTGAGCTACCCAGCCTGCACAGCCACCCTGTAAGCGGCCAAAGAGACATTCAAAAGAAATTGGGCCTTCTTGGTAGTGACACCATCCCCATGGAATGGGTTCCTGGTGGAGCTGCTCCTGACCCCCTCCCTGCCTGCCTTTAAGAGGATGCTAAAAACCAGGCTGTTTCACAAAGCCTTTAGGGGCATCCTCAGCTAAATGGTTTTCTAGAATTTTGCCACCAACTTGCTATGGTTTAGGGTTATTTAAGCTTATGCATAGTTGTATAGTTTGGGTGGGGGGTGTTGGTCCAGTTCTTGGTTTTATTTTGTTTCTATTTGATGGTTCCCCAACCTGTTGGCTGTATTTTATTCCACTGTCTGCCTCATCGATGTAAAAAGCCTGGAGTTCTGCCTAGCATTAAGTGGGCAGCCTATACATTTTAGAAATAAACAAAAAATAAAACAAATCTACCTTTGAACGGGAATTACTTGGGGAACGAGAGCAGGAAGGTGTTTATTTCAGGTGTGGGAGGGGATGCAGGTCAAACTTGCCCATATATCTCTTTGGAATATGTAGTTTGGGGTTCTTCTCTTGTCCAGCCCCCAATATCATTATATTCCTCTCTTATGCTTTTGAAGTTAGGGAGGTCTTCATAGCTCAATGGTTTAGGTAGAAGTTGGAAGTTCGATTCCCCACTGAGCCTCCGGACCTGATGATCCATAGGGTCCCTTCCTGCCCTACAGTTCTAAGATTTATTGTGTTTCTTGTCACTGTGAATGCAAACTGTCTCAGCTCATCTTTGTTGGAGGTTGAGTTTTGTTCAGTCTCGAGAGACTATGGTATCATGATCTGTATGGAGGCCTTGGAACCTCGTGTGGCTGAGAAGGCCAATTCAAGAGTGACAATCCCTTCCACACTGAAGACAAATGCAATCTGTCCCCTGTCCAGCTCCCTTCTTTTGCTCATTTCGGGACTGCTTCTTTGCCTCGGCCTGCTGGACAAGGGTCTCTTCAAATTGGGAGAGGCCGTGATGCACTGCCTGCCTCCAGGCTAAACGCTCAGACATCAAAGTTTCCCATCTGTTGAGGTCCATTCCTAAGGCCTTCAGATCCCGCTTGCAGATGTATCACAGCTGTGGTCTCCCTCTGGGACAATTTCCCTGCACTCATTCTCCATATAGGAGATCTTTTGGAATCCAACCATCAGCCATTCTCACGACATGCCCATGCCAACATAGACAGCGCTGTTTCAGTAATGTATACATGCTAATAATTCCAGCTCATTCTAGGACTACTCTATTTGGAACTTTGTCCTGCCAGGTGATACCAAAAATGTGTCGGAGACAACACATATGGAAGGTGTTCAGCTTCCTCTCCTACCGTGCACAAAGGGTCCAGGACTCACTGCAGGACAGGAGTGTGCTCAGGACACAGACTCTATAGACCTGGATCTTGGTATATGCCATCAGCTTCTTATTAAGCCATACTCTCTTTGTGAGTCTAGAAAACATGGTAGCTGCTTTGCCAGTGCGTTTATCCAGCTCAACATCTAGGGAGAGAGTGTCAGAGATTGTTGAGCCAAGGTACACAAAGTCATGAACAACCTCCAATTCTT
Organism: Pogona vitticeps; assembly: GCF_051106095.1. Classification (NCBI taxonomy): domain Eukaryota; kingdom Metazoa; phylum Chordata; class Lepidosauria; order Squamata; family Agamidae; genus Pogona; species Pogona vitticeps. The sequence continues at coordinate 259,862,563 of NC_135785.1, forward strand.
GCATGGAGATGGTAATAGAGGGAGGTGAGTCCACACCCTGGCCCAAGGTTGAGTTACAAATCTGCCAAAGAAGAATGGCCTATAAGTGCATGTGGTTACTCGTGGCACCCTTCGTACACAGCATAAAGAACCTTCCTTCCTCCAAACGGAGGTTCCCTCTGTCTGGAAATATCATTCCCATTCTATAGGAGACAGTTTTATCCAAAGGCAGAAAGAACAGGCAGGAAGCGTTTCCTCTTCCTATCAGGATGTTTGGGTTGCTGCTGCTTTGCATTTTTCCACTGGCTTGTTGGAAAAGAGTATCCAGAGAGAGGGTTTTCTCATGCACGTTTTTTGCAGCGGCCGGCTGGCTTGCAGGCTCGTTTCTGCAGACAGAAAAACAAACTCTGGTATGGGAGGAAGGTTTGATATAGTAATTTCCACACTGAGCAAATGATGCAGGGAGCTGACTTGTTTTTGTTGATGTCTTGCTGCATAGAACAGATAATTGTTATTTTATCTCCTTTTTCCCCCTCTTTGCTTTTCTCTGTTTTACAAAAGAAACCAAAACATCTTTCAGACCATCTTCGGTTCTCCTTTTCATCTATTACTCTATTATTGGTTACAACCGAACAAACTCACTCTTAATTGGGGTGGGCGCGCTTGGGGAAAGGGGTGCCCCCTAATATTTCTTGTGTTCCACAAATGTGCTAAGCTTTTTCTGTGGTTTCTTATGACTCCATCGTAGCAAGAGGACCAGTCTCAGTCATAGTCTGATCTCCTTGCTATCACTTATGTTTTCCCAAGGCGCTGAAACCTATCTCACAAATACATAGTTTCAGCACACTGGACAGCTTCATTAAAGTTTGAACTAAAACCTGAAATAAATTAACTTACACGGCGTGGAATGCTGGAGTCAACAGCTTCTTCCGGATTTCTTTGTAGCCCACCCACCCCTGTATGCCAGTTTAATTCAGGATCACGTTTGGGTTCACAGATGGAGAAAGGTCTTCACCATCCCCTGCTATAATTAATTACGTGCTGCCAAGTCCATTTGGGTTTATGGCAATCTTTTCCAGGGTTTCCCTAGGGGATGAATACACTGCAATGGTTTATTGTTCCCTTCTTCTGGTGGCACTCTTGAACTGTGCGGTTTGTCCAAGGCTAGAAAGACGGACTGTTTAAATTACTTCTTTGTCAACATTAAAACTACGGTAAATAGTTTGTTGTCATCATCAGCAAAGCCACACACATTTCTCCACACCCTAATTCCAAATCAGTTATGAACAGGTAAAGAAGTACTGTAGTCCTTTCCTGCCTCTTTACCCTATTTGGGAGGCTTTTTCCCTTGCATTGATTTGAATGACTGTAAGTTAGCAGAGCTAACTTTTCTGCCACTGTTCTCTGCAGAGTTCAGAAAAATTGCTTTTTTTTTGTTCGGAAAATCTCCAATCTTTCCCCAAAATGTTTCCCATTATGCACCTGCCTCTTACCACTCATTCTAATAAGTAGCAAGCGTATTGCTTTTTTTCTCTCTTCTTTTTATGGAGAAAAAGATTAAAAACTTGCCAAGTTGCCTTTTCATGGTGGGAAGATTAGAGAGAAAAGAAAAATTAACAAGGAAGGGTGCAAATATAGTCCGTTGCATGTTTTATGGTGTTTTTTTAAAATATATATATATCCAAGAAAAGGATTCTTGCAAATCCTTGGATGGAGGAAAGTGTTGCTTAAATATAAAAAGCTTCTTTGACAGCCTGTTGGCTTAGAGTCTGTTCTCAAGGGGATTCCCATCCGGGGGCTCTTCGTTACCAAGAAATGCTGGGATCCAATGAAAAACAGACCATTCTTTGCTCCTCTGCGCCTCTTTTCTGAAACAGAATCCGTTTTCTGTGAAAGGATGTAGGGAGATGCCTCTCAACATAATCTTTAATATGATTTAGTCAGAAGTTGGAAAAACGACTTTTTGGGGTTGCTGTCTAAAATGCAGCTGTGAGTTCAGCAGCCAGCGACTTTGTTGGCTGGAGATGTTCAGACCAGTGGTGGAGAGGGGGGAAAAGATAACTTTTCCAAGTTCTGCATTACATGAAGGGTCCTCAATCTTGTCAACTACTCACCTTGGCTCTTGAGAAAGAGTTTGGAAGCTTCTGTGACTTTGAGTCGAAGCTGACATATCCAGATCTGGGGAAAGTGGGTTCGCTTGGAGGGGCCTCGTTCTCAGACCATTTTTTATAAGCTTTATACAGTTATGGTAAACCACTGTTTCAAGTTTGTATTTAAGGAATATTTTAAATAAATATTCCCACTGCTGTTCAGTGTTAAATTGCGAGAACTGCTTGAACTGATAACCTTATGGCTGCATCTTTATTGTCTGCAATATTGAGCTCTTTGGAGAGAAGGCAGGATATGAATGTTTTAAATAAACAAATAACATTTAAACAGAACCAGAAGCTTCCACTGTCATCCCAAAGAGGGTGACGGAGTGGGAAGGTGGAGGAAATTTAGCTGTACCCACTCTTCTTGATGAGACAGCCTGTTTTGTCATGTCAAAACGGACCGCTGAGGGTTTCTTAACCCCAGGGAGATTTCATTCCTCCAAGATGGAAACAACATAAATGAGTGTGGATTTTGTCTTTGTCAGGGTCCACACAACGTGGGATACCCCAGTGTGGTGTAGTGGATAGAGAAACAAACAAGGACTCAGGAAGCCTGGGTTAAAATCCCTATCCAACTATGGAAACTCACTGGGGGAATGGAACTGGTAAAACCACTCTTTAAATATCTCACTTACTTTGAAAACCCTAAAAGGGACGTGTTGGCACTGTGGGCTAAACCGCAGAAGCCTGTGCTGCAGGGTCAGAAGACCAAGCAGTCGTAAGATCGAATCCACGTGACGGAGTGAGCTCCCGCCGCTTGTCCCAGCTCCCGCCAACCTAGCGGTTCAAAAGCATGCAAATGCGAGTAGATAAATAGGGACCACCTCGGTGGGAAGGTAACAGCGTTCCGTGTCTAAGTCGCACTGGCCATGTGACCACGGAAGATTGTCTTCGGACAAAAACGCTGGCTCTATGGCTTAGAAATGGGGATGAGCACCGCCCCCTAGAGTCGAACACGACTGGACAAAAATTGTCAAGGGGAACCTTTACCTTTACCTTTACCTTTGAAAACCCTGTGTATTAAGGTTGCTAGAAGTCTGTTCTGGCTTGAAAGCACATAGCAGCCACACAACTGTGCAGAAACGTCCCCATTGTTAATACACACACACACACACACACACACACACAGAGAGAGAGAGAGAGAGAGAGAGAGAGAGAGAGAGAGAGAGAGAGAGAGAGAGAGAGAGAGAGAGCAAGCTCAGAAGGAATGGCTGGTTGACCCAAAGGATACAAAAAAATTCATTTTCATTTTTAGAATTTCATGGAAGTGGGCAGCAAGTGTCACAGTGTGGCTGTCCAGTTTGCGTAACATATGTGTTTTGCATAAGTTCCACCCTGTTCCTCCATCATTCTTGGAAATGCAAAAACCCTTAGTGAAAGTAATGGAAAATCTCTCACTGATCTCCCAGGCAAAAAGAATTTGGTTCTTTATTGTGTTTGTGCATGAGAGAAGCAAGTATTCAAAGATGTTCATGTTTAATGCTATATCCTAGTTTAACAGTACAGCCAGACCAAGCCACAAGTGGCCGGAATCATATTGTGCAGTACCATGTGCTTGAGAAAAACGGTGCAAATGTGTGTGAAAAACATTTGCACAATTTTCTGGTACCATGTCACATGCCCCAGCAGCACACAACCGAATGCATGCTCTGGGGTTGATTGCATGCATCAGTTGTGTGCTTTTGAAAGCCTTTGAAAATACATTATGTGCTTTTTGAATTTACACTGTGCAAACAAACTCAATAGGATTCTGGCCTGCAGTAATGTAGCATTGAAAACCACAGGTTCCTGTTAGAACCATGCAGAGAAAAATAAAAGCAAAGTAATAGTAGTTGTTGTTCCATGTTTATAGCTGCTCAAGCAGAATGATAGAACGAAAACTGTTTTTCACAGTGGCTTAATAAATCTGTGCTAGACATCTTGACTTCACAGGAGAGCTATTTACAAGGCTATGCCTCTTCGTGGTTTAATTAAGATAAATCTGCGAAAAATGGAGCGGGGGGAAACCAACATTTTGCTCACTGACCATACAGGAGATGCTGGGACTAGCAACCGTTAGGAAGGGCATGAAAAAGCAGAATTATCCTTAGAGCACCATGTTCTAGGTCAGGTCTGCAATCCCTACGTGCATTTATGGGGGACCTGAACAGAAGCAGAGTTACTTTTTAGTAAATATGGATAGGGTTTGGTTGGCAGGTAAGAAAAATAAACAGGAGGAACTGTTCTGGAAGCAGGTTTGGGATATTTTCGGCACAGTTACAGCCGGGTCTTCTACTCACCCTTAAAGTACAGTCCACACCGCCACCTCCAGATTTAAAATTCTGTGCATCTCTACACCTTTCTTAGTTTTATACATGGCCTGCTGTTCAGCCTGGAGGCAGGCAGTGCATCACGGACTCTCCCAATTTGAAGAGACCCTTGTCCAGCAGGCCGAGGCCAAGAGGCAGTCCCAAAAACAGCAAAATCAGGAGGCCGGACGGGGACTGATTGTATTTGTCTTCACTGTGGAAGGGATTGTCACTCTCGAATTAGCCTTCTCAGCCACACACCAGACGCTGTTCCCAGTCCATTCATACAGAGCATGTGACCATAGTCTCTCAAGACTTAAGGATGCCTACACAGAACTACCATGTATACCAACCCTACCATTAGGCAGACTGAGGCAGAATATGCCGTGGAGATACAGGACAAGTTTAGAATTCAGTGAAGGGAGTGTTCGAATTCTTGGTTTCTTTAGACACAGCACTGAAAGGCCCTTGTTTGAGATTCTGTAGAATTCCTGCAGGGACGACAGAGGACAAGATGGTTGGTTAGGGTCATCAAAGTGACCAACATGAATTTGACCAAACCCCGGGAGGCAGTGGAAGACAGAAAGGCCTGGCGTGCTCTGGTCCATGGGGTCATGAAGAGTCGGACACGACTGAACGACTAAACAACAAGAAGAATTCTTGCAAGCATAGTTTGGAAACGTTACTTTTTTGGAAGACAGCTGAACCTTCCCCCACCAGCTGGACTGAAAGACAACTTTTCTCCGCTCTGGCTGGGATTTGAGTAGGCAGACGTCAGCTTTCGAAAGCCAACAGGCCTGTACACAAACAGCACGCTTAAAGTCTCTCTCCCTCTTTCTCTCTCTCTCTCCCACTCACACATATGGACATAGATCACTGGAGGAAAGACCGTCATTATTGTCAGGGTTTTCCCATCCGCATCCCAGCGAGTGTAACATTTCGCCAGATGGCTCTTGCGAGGGACTGTGTGGTAATCAGCTCTCTGCAACCCTGCAAGATGGAAACATTTCAAGTCCTGGTTACATCATTTACTGGAGTGTTTTCTGTAGAAAAAAAAATACGCAAACACTCTGGAACGAGGTTGATGAGGTGGCAAAAAGGCTAGGATCAGGGTGTGGGGAGCTTGGAGCCCGTGGCCAAGCCTTCCAGGAAAGAAAACGGGGACGGAATGGAGCTGTTTTGAGGCAAAACTTCTTTCCAATCCAAAAAAGCTAATCAGCTTTGGAGAAAGGCAGAGTGAGGAAAAGATGAGGTTGAAATACATTTTGCACATTGATGTCACACGCTGAAATCATGTCTGGGGCTGATGGCATGCCATTCCTCACAGACCTAACAGTCGGAGAAGAAAGAAAAAAATAGAGAGAGAACTTTTCTCAGATAAGCTTCAGATGCTGTGCAGGGGATGATGGCCAAGTTACTTCTTATACAGTGGACCCTTGACTTACAGACGGCTTGACTTACAGACTTTTTGAGTTACAGACTTCTCTGGCCGCAAAATTTAGGTTTGACTTGCAGCCTGAGAATTGACTTACAGAGCAGAAAAAAATCAAAATGGAACAAAAACGGCCTGTTACGGGATTAATCGGTTTTCAATGCACTGTAGGTCAATGGAGACTTGACCTACAGACTTTTAGACTTGAGAACCGCCTTCCAATATGGATTAAGTTCTCAAGTCAAGACCCCACTGTATATAGAATGATGATGATAATCTTAGAACGACGAATTTCACTCAACAGCTTAGAAAATCTTTGTAGGGAAACTTCTAGAATTCCCTCAGAGCCTGCATCATAAGAGTTAAGACCAAAAAAGCATTTCCAAGTCTCAAGTGTTTTGATGGTGAAAAGAATTTTCCAGAGCTTGGAAAGTACTTGATCTGAAGAAAAATAGTTACCTGTAACTAATTAGTTTTGTTAGTTAAAAAGCTATATTTACACATAACAAGTGACACCTTGTTCCTTTCAAATGCTGCTTTCTAAGGACAATTTGGGACATTTTAGAGACATTTCGGCAGGCGTTATGCCATGCTTTTTGATTCTTTGTGTTTCGCCTTTTATCTTTTTATAAATGGGAGCCAGTGTGGCATAGGGAATAGTGTAACAAGACTAGGACTCTGGAGAACAAGGTTAAAATCCTCACTCTCATGTGATGGAAACCCACATGAGAGTGGCAATGATAAAGCTGCTTCTTAAATATCTCGCTGTGAGGGAGACGCCAGTGGAGATGCATCCAGCAGGCCATTTAGCCCCAGGCCAGGGCTCCAGAGGAGAAGTGTGTCTACCTTGCTGAGGAAGATTGTACAGAGTGAACTCAGCAGCAATCAAACGGAGGCACTACCTATGGACTTAACAGCAGAGGCCCCCAAAACTACCCCAGGTCCTTCCATGCTAAAACCACAAGGGATGATCTGGGATTTGCACGTGGTCCTATCACTGCCAAGTGCCGTCTAGAGCAACAGTTCTCAAACGATGGGTCCCTAGAGGTTCTTGGACCACAACTCCCCAAATTCCTGGCCAGCACAGCGTGGGGTGAAGGCTTATGGGAATTACAGTCCAAGAATCTCTAGGGACCCAAAGTGTGAGAGAACCACTGCTCTAGAGGAGGAGATGGCGGAAGGGGCTAATGGTTATAGAGGAGGTGCTGGAGGAGATGGGAGACAGAGGGAGTCTGAGGGAACAATAGAGGAGGCAGAGGACCTGATCACAGAGGAAGACCGGGGGGACCTGGAGTGATGCTCAATAGGAGCTAGATAAGGTCTTCCAGTTGGAGGAAGGAGAGGGAAAATAAACAGAGCACTCTGGGGGATGGGGTTGTGTCGTGAAAGAGGATCTCTAGACTATGGAACTGGTTGAGTTATGGGTCCCTAAAAGTGAGGGGCCAAACACCTTCACCCTCTTCCTCACTCACATTCCTAGGGTGAGAGACATCCGAGGCTGGGTTCTTAAACCCCTGGAATAACTGAGCGGACCCCAACTCAGTTGCGGCACTGGAGGCTTCAGCACCAGAAAGCTCATCTACCTCGCCTTTGGAAAGGACATATTCAGCTAGCAAGCACGACACACTTGAAAGCAAGGCCCCAGATATGCCACATGCCATTGTGAACGTATAGGTCTTTGCTTTGGCCAGCCTCAAGCTTTGAAGGGGTGTGGTGCACATCCCTGAAATGGACTGAGAACTGAGATTCCCCAGTGCTGTTAACTTGGGAGATGAAAAAGAACTGGACGGTGTTGGGACTAGTGAAGGCGACAAGCCCCCAGGTTGGATTGTGGTTGTCTTTGCGGTGAGCTGTTGATCCCACCTTTCCAAGTTTTAATAAACCCTGTTGCTTTTGGACATGTTGGTGTTGACGCCATTGATCTGGGAATGCAGGAGGGGTCACCCACTGACCTGGGAAGAGCCAGTGGCACTCACATTCACCTACTTTTTAACCCCTATTTGGCTTGCATAGGTTAGATACCACTTGAGAGCAAATTTTTCAATAAATGGTTGTTGTGGGTTTTTCGGGCTCTTTGGCCATGTTCTGAAGGTTGTTCTTCCTAATGTTTCTCCAGTCTCTGTGGCCGGCATCTTCAGAGGACAGCACTCTGTGCTCTGGTGTAGTTGGCTTGGGAGTGGAGTATTCATGGCTGTGAGTTAAGCTTTTGTCCTGTTCAGGAGATGGGTGATTAGTGTGTCTTGTGTGGGTGTATTGTTGTGATAAGGGGGAGAGATTATCTCTCACTGTGCTTGATGGGTGTCATTAGCTGGTCTTTTGTGTGTAGTGATCCCCGGTCCTTGTGGCTGGGTAGAGGTCGTAGACCTTTTGCACGCTGTATTTTTGAGAGCTGGGAGCCAAATTTTGTTGTGTTTCAAACTTTCCTCTTTTTTGTTGAAGTTGCAGTCTGACATAATGATTGCTTGTGTTGTCCAGTATTTCTGTATTTTGAACTAGAATTTCATGTCCAGCTTGTTTTAGGGCATCTTCAGCTACTCCAGATTATTCTGATTATTTTAGTCTGCAGTGTCTCTCATGTTCTTTTATTGTGGTGTGGATGCTTCATTTTGTGGTTCCAATGTATACCTGGCCACAACTGTAAGGTAGCTGGTATACTGCTGCAGTGGTGAGGGAGTTCTTTCTGTCCTTTGCTGACTGTAACATCAATAAATGCTTTAGAGGTTTAGTATCAGAACTGACCACTAAAGGGAATGAGGGAGTGTTTGCCTAGTTGCCCCCCCCCACACACACAATGTCATGTGTTAATAAGGAGCAGTGCATTGTGGGTTGCTCCGAGGAGATGAGAAGAAAACCAAGCAAAACAAGTTTTGGTTCTCTTCTGAAAAGTTCTCCCAAACTTTGCTAGAAAATGCATGAATCATAAGAAGGTAGCTCTCACTCCCCCAAATGGCTGGGAAAGTGTCTTCCCGGGTGAAGAAAACATACACCATGGACAGAAAAAAAAATCCCATTGCTAAATCTCATTGCCCCCCAGAACGATGCCATCAGCTGCCCCAGCAAAACATGCTGATAAGCAAGAAGAAACCCAAAACTTGCACAACCAGATACGATTGAAGGAGGCAAGCGAGCCTGACATATGAGCTAATTATTTAGCTTGGCTGCAAAGCAAGTCCGGGGATAACTTTCTCTGAGGACGAGATTCTTGCTCGAGCCTAGAGAATGAACGTTTCACGTGGACCTTAGGAAAGTTACTTTGTCAGAGTACGGGCCATGCTGACTGGCGGATCCTGGGAACTATCGTGCAAAAAAGTAACTTTTCTGAGCTTTGGTTTGATGCCATTAAGCCTGAAGCAACAATCCGTGCTTTTGCAGACCTCTGTCATTTTGCCACGTTCTGCACTTCCCCCCCCCCCAGCTCTACAATATCATTCTTTTTGGGTGCGGTGTCCAGAACTAATCACGATTATTCCAGATGTGGTTGTACATAGCCTTGTATAAGGACAGCCTTAACATCACTGGTTTTATTTTTCAACTCCTTTTTCTTCCAGCTCTGCAATTCGGTTGGGGGGGGTGGTTTTGCAGGCATGCACCTCTAGCGAGCTGTCTGGCCCTCGCGCACAAGGATTAGGCAGCTGGGATGAGGGCAGGTTCCCTCCATATCAAACCAAGCCAGAGGGAGAGAGTCCACACAGTTGAAGGAGATACATCTGCCGGACAAGGAACAGATGGGGGAGGCAGGGTCAAGGAGAACAAAAGGGCGGGGGTGGGAAGGCATGGGGTTGTCTCTCATTTCTGAAGAAGACGATACAGATACAGGGAAGATACAGAGAATGAGTGACGCTTCCTGATCTCACTGTTTGCTGCACTACGAGTTAAACACCATGTAATAGGCGTTTGACAACAGTGCTTACATTGGCTTCTTAACTTGTGGCAATTCGCAGCTGAGGTTTACGCTGATGGGGTTATTAATATAATAATAACCGTGTGTCATCAAGTCAGTTCTGACCTAGGGTGACTCTTTTCAGGGTTTATCCAGGTAGAAAATACGTAGAAATGGTTTTCCATTCCCTTCCTTTGGGGGCAGTTCGGGGACTGTGCAGCTTGCTCAAGGCCACATGTTGTTGTCTAGTCGTGAAGTCGTGTCCGACTCTTCGTGACCCCATGGACCAGAGCACGCCAGGCCCTCCTGTCTTCCACTGCCTCCTGGAGTTGGGTCAAATTCATGTTGGTCGCTTTGATGATCCTTTCCAGCCATCTCATCCTCTGTCATCCCCTTCTCCTCTTGCCTTCACACTTCCCCAACACCAGGGTCTTTCCCAGAAAGTCTTCTCTTCTCATGAGATGGCCAAAGTCTTGGAGCCTCAGCTTCAGGATCTGTCCTTCCAGTGAGCACTCAGGGTCGATTTCCTTCAGAATGGACAGATTTGTTCTCCTTGCAGTCTAGGGCAGTGGTCTTCAACCTTGGGCCTCCAGATGTTTTTGGACTTCAACTCCCATAAATCCTGGCCAGCAGAGGTGGTTGTGAAGGCTTCTGGGAGTTGTACTCCAAGAACATTTGGAGGCCCAAGGTTGGGGACCACTGGTCTAGGGGACTCTCCAGAGTCTCCTCCAGCACCACAATTCAAAAGCATTAATTCTTCGGCAGTCAGTTTTCTGGCCACATAGGCAGGCTGTACTCACAGGAGGCACAATATAGAATCAAACTCCCAACATAAACCACTGAGCTATCTAGACAACTGTTGATAATATTAAATAATAGAATTCTGACCACTAGCTGGTTGAAAGAACAGTCCTTCATGGGCAACATTCGCCTCAGTAGATTTTTTTTTTAAAACCAGGGTATAAAACTGTCCCAGAAGATCATTTATGCTAGGTCTTTTTGCAAATAAATAAAAACAGCTGTTTTCCCCCAGGCTTTATGCTGGTTTCCAAATTGGGGAGGGGTTCAAAGCAAATTTTGTATTGTTTTGAATTGGAAATGACAGGAGCAATGTTTTTGAGACAAAGAGTATCTGTTGGATATACATTTCATTAAAAAATGGAGCATTAATCAATGTCAACATATGTTTTCTGGCTCTTGTGGTTTTTTTTAAGTATTATGGAACACCCCCTCAAAATACTCCTGTGGGCATATGATATTTTTATACTATAAAATACATCAACATTCCAGTTAGGTCACAAAATATTCCAGGTGTCTGAGAAAGACAGAATGAAAATGAAGGGCTTTTTTTTCTCCACAGTTTCCTATGAAGCTATGCAGTTTGGAAATGGGAGTTTTTACAAAGCTGAAATCCTCAGGATGCTGAACTGACAAGAGATTTGGCACAAGAAGGTTTTAGCAAACAACCTTAAAATCACTGAAAACAGCACAGCATCCTGAATTTTAGTGTCATGCTATATAGCAGCCGTGAAATCTTAACAGCACAGAATCACCTCCTGGGGCAGGAGAACTTTTAGCACTCCAGTTTCTTGGAATTAAGAGAGCCAGCAACATCATCATGAACAAATCTTGTCTGGCAGACAGATACAGTACGGATGACCTAATATTAATTCTTTCTGAGTCCTCACCTCCCAGAGAAACCCTAAAGCACTTCACAAAAACAGAAGCCAAAGATCTGAAAAAATGGACATCTAGAAATATTCTGCCTAAATGAATCTACATCATAGCAAACACAGAGGGAAAACACTGGTCTCCCGCTGTGATGTATTTGTGTGTTGGGATTTATAAAAGCAGGTGGGGTCTGGATTTAGAAGGGAAGATCATGGAGCAAGTAAGCAACACTTAACCCTTCCTGCATTCATCTTCTCTCCTTCTGAATGTCATCATCTGGATGCCCGCACTGCCATCACTAACATCTGGAACTACACCGATTCCCTGTTGAGAATTTATTTCCTAGAACCTACCTTTTTTCCTTGGAATTCAGAAGACGATAATGACTTCCTTATTAATGGAAATATTGCGATCCTGCCTTACATCAAAACATACTGAGCACAGACAGCAGAACCTGATTGAGCACAGACAGCTCAAAACAGTTCAGAACAATGCAGAAGAGCACCTACATACAATGCGCGCTATATTAGAACTCCACAACCTACTCATGCCACAACTTCTAGGATTTCTGTTTGGAGATGATAAAGGTGTAAAAAGGCCTCCTGAAGATATTAAAACCCAAGGAGGCTGATATGGGGAGATTAAGGTGAAGATTCCCCTTGACAATTTGTCCAGTTGTGTCCAACTCTAAGGCACAGTGCTCATCCCCATCTCCAAGCCGTAGAGCCAGTGTTTGTCCCTAGACAGCTTCCGTGATCACATGGCCAGTGTGACTAGACATGGAACGCTGTTACTTTCCCACTGAGGTGATCCATATTTATCTACTCGCATTTACATGCTTTCAAACGGCTAGGTTGGCAGGAGCTGAGACGAACGGCGGGAGCTCCCTCCGCTGCGTGGATTCGATCTCACGACGGCTGGTCTTCCGACCTTGCAGCACAGAGGCTTCTGCGGTTTAACCCGCAGCGCCACATCCCTTAGGATATGGGGAGATACAGTCCCTTAAACAGACAAGACCCAAATCATTTAAGGCTTGTTTTAGAGGTTAAAACCAGCACTCTGAATTGTGTCTAGAATTCGACTGTATATTCTCCCTGTAACCGTCTCCAGCCACAGCAAACTTGCCCAAACATGGGTGTCTTTCTGGGCTTTGAGAGACACTGGTGTACAACTCAGAATCCCCCATCTACCATGCTGGGGATTATGGGCATTGCAGTACATAGTATGAAACGTAACATTTTTGCACTCTGTACCTGATTCCTAACTCATTCCTTTACTCTATTCTGTAGTGTAAAGACTTCTACACAGGATGTGGTGATGATATCTGGCCTAGAGTCTTGAAAAAGGGGACTGGAGAGATTCCTGGAGGAAAAGTCCATTGCAGGTGACAAGCCATGATGGGAATGTACAATCTCCAGGCTTCGAAGGAAGGTTCCTCCAAAGGACAGATGCAGGGGAAGAGGGATCAGGAGACAGGTCTCTCGTTGTCTCGTGTGCTCCCAAAGGCATCTAGTGGGGCCACAGTGAGATACAGGAAAATCGACTAGAGGGGCCCTTGGCCAGATCCAGCCAGGCTGTTCTGATATTCTTATGTTCTTACCCACATCCACTTCACCACATCAGCTTCTTTTTACACCCATCTCCTACATTCGGGTCCCTCAAGTCCAGGTTTGCTCATCGCAAGGATTTCTTGCCCTCTTGCAAAACGATGCAGACCTAACACTGCCCTCTCAATGCTCTCTGAAAGAAAAAGTTTACATACTGACATTTAAAATCCGTAACAGCTTAGTAATAGCCTGCTGAGCTGAAAATAACACTGGCTTAGCTTGTAAATACCGCAAAACTTCACAAGTCATAATCATCGCTGCCATTTATACTGAAATTAAATATGTGGCACTGACAATCATTACAGCAAATACTGGTCTTCTGGAAAATATATACAGTCTCAATGCCTCCAACATATTGCAGAATTTGAGATTGGTCCAATTATTTGTGGGGACAAACTATGTCCCCAGTGTACATACTGTACAGCCATATCACGTAGACATTGTATATGCAGCTGAGTGGCAGCCGCTAAACACTAAATTCAGCCACCAGTACTGAAATATAATTAGAAATAGGATTTTCCAAAGATGGGGAACTTTATAATAATTTAAAAAGAGGTAATAAACAACTTGTTTTATTGAGCAGCAAATTTTCATGCACTTTCTAGGAAGGAAGGAGATGGGCTTAGCCTGAAGAAGTGGATTTCATGCGAGAAAGCTTGCTACTTGTTTAATTTTCTAGTGGTCCAATAAAAGGTATTACCCACTCTTGCATTTGTATAATCTTGGAAACCACACAGCCGATTCCTCTTTCCCTTTATTAAGGCAGCTTTTGAGCTCAACAACAGTTAGTTAACTGAACTGTGAACAGTTTTCTACTTATTTTCTTCTTTGTCAAAACCAATAGAAACACAAATCCTTCATCTAAATAAAAGTATGACAAATATGCTCTTTGGACAGAAATCTTAGCAAGCTGAAGGCCAAGGAAGCTGAATGTGGGCCAATCCACCCCCACCCATGAAAAATGTGATACAGGAATAGGATTTACATTACTTTTTTATGTACCATTTATAGATGGGTATGGATCAGGACGGTGCTACAGAGAGGAAGGAACTTAAACCTTTCCCTCCCTTCTATGTCCTGACTAAATGCCCAACACCACCAAAAACAATGAAATACAATAAGTCATAGAAATCATAGAAAAGTGAAGTTGGAAGGGGCCTACAAGGCCATCAAGTCCAACCCCCTGCTCAATGCAGGAATACAATCAAAGCATATCTGCCAGATGATGATCCAGGTTTTTCTTGAATGCCTCCAGGGTTGGAGCCCTCACCCACTCCTGAGGTCACTGGTTCCACTCGTACTGCTCTAACAGTTAGGGTTTTTTTTCCTGATATTCAGCTTAAATCTGGCTTTCTTTTACTTGAGCCCATTGTTGCATGTCCTGCACTCTGGGATGATTGAGAACAGATCCTGCGCCTCCTCTGTATGACAGCCTTTCAAGTATTTGAAAAGTGCTGTCATATCACCCCTCAGCCTTCTTTTCTCAAGGCTAAACATGCCCAGTTATGTCAGCCTTTGCTCATAAGGCTTGGTTTCCAGCCCCCTGATCATCATCCTTGTCGCCCTCCTCTGAACTTGTTCCAATTTGCTAGTATCCTTCTTGAAGTGTGGTGTCCAGAACTGGACACAAGACTCAAGGTGAGGCCTAACCAGTGCTGAATAGAGGAGACTAGCACCTCGTGGGATTTGGACACTATACTTCTATTAATGCAGCCTAAAATAGCATTTGCCTTTTTTGTAGCCACATCACATTGTTGGCTCATGTTTAGCTTGTGGTCTATGATAATCCTTCTCGCTTGTAGTTTTGCTGAGCCAGGTATCCCCCGTCTGTGCAACTGGTTTCTTTTCCCCAGGTGCAGTACTTTGCACTTATCCCTGTTGAATTTCATTCTGTTTTTTACAGCCCAGTGCTCCATTCTGTCAAGCTCATTTTGAATTCTGTTTCTGTCTTCTAGGGTGTTAGCTATTCCGCCCAATTTTGTATCATCGGCAATTGTGACAGGGATTCCCTGCACTCCCTCAACCAGGTCATTAATAAAAATATTGAAAAGCACCAGGCCCAGGACTGAGCCTTTGGGTACTCCCTGTTGGAGAAGGACTCATTAATCATCACCCTCCGAGTATGATTCTGTAGCCAACTGTGTTTCCACCTGACACTTGATCTATCCAGCCCACAGCTAGTTTGCTAATCAGGATATCATGGGGCACTTGGTCAAAAGCTTTGCTGAAGTCAAGATATACTACATCTATAGCATTCCCTCTGTCTATTCGGTAGGTGACCTGATCAAAAAACAAGATCAAATTAATTTGGCAGGATTTATGCTTGACAAATCCGTTTTGGCTTCTAGTTATTACTGCCTTGTTTTCTAGATCCCTGCACAACGACCACTTTAGGATCTGTTCCAGAATTTTGCCTGGGATTGATGTCAGGCTGACTGGCCTGGAGTTCTCAGGTTCCTCTTCTTTGCCCTTTCTGAAGGCAGGGACATTGGCCCTCGTCCAATCTTCTGGCACCTCACCTGTTTCCCATGATTTCAAGAAAATAATGGATAGCAGTTCTGAGAGTTCTTCAGCCAGTTCCTTCAGTACCCTCGGATGCAGTTCATCCGGCCCTGGAGGTCTGAACTCGTTCAAGGTGGTAAGATATTCCTTGACTATTTGTTTATCAGTCTCCAGCTTCAGTCCTGCTCCCCTCCCCTTGTACTTCCAATTTGTTTGGAAGCTCGTAGTCTGTCTTATGGGAAAAGATTGAACTAAAACAGGAATAGAGCACGTCTGCCTTTTCTTTGTCCTCTGTTATCGTTTTTCCATCTCCATTGCGGAGCTGTGCCACCATGTCTTTGGTTTGTCTTTTGCAACTCACATACCTTTTTTATTGCTTTTAGTGTCTCTAGCTAACCTCAGCTCATTCTCAGCCTTTGCCCTCCTAGTGCCATCCTTGCATTTCCTTGCTTCTTGTCTGCTACATATCCTTTGTGGCCTGGCTTTCTTTCCATTTCCTGTACATGTCTTCTTTGTTTTTTAGGTCCTCCCTGAGCTTTTTCTGAAGCCACACTGGCCTTTTTTTTTGCCACCTCCCACCTTTTTTTCTTGTTGGAATTGTTCGTACTTGTGCCTTTAGAATTTCTTTTCTTAGAAGCTCCCACCCTTCTTGGACTCCTTTTCTAGTTAGAATCTCCTGCCATGGGACCTTACTTATCCTTGTTCTGAGATTATTAAAATTGCCTTTTAAAAAATCCAGCACAAGAGTGTGACTACACTCTTCTTTCATTTCCTTTGAAATCAAGAATTCTAGAACGACATGGTCACTCTCGCCTAGAGTTCCTCTTACTGCCTCTTCCCCCACCAAGTCATCTCTGTTGGTCGGAATCATGTGATTTCTGTATGTTTTATCATCAAGGGCTGGTAATAGCTTTGAATATTTTTTTGAGTTTTTTATCCTCTGACAGGCAAATAGTATAGGCAAGAAGGGTTATCTCCCTCCCACAACAGTGAAGTCCAGCCCAGTTTTCCTCTCCTGCAACTGCTATTAGTGCTTTTAAAAAATCCTTTGGGAGAACCCAGTTGCAATTTCCCGATGTGCTCGCCTTGCTAGAATGTGGTGCCTCGCTAGAAGATGATAATCCGTTCCACTGAAATCGCTGTCTAGCGAAATCATTGTCTAGCAAAAAGCAAATAGTCGTCTAGCAAAAATCAGTTTGCGAAGCAGGGACCAAACATTGCCCAGCGAAATTTCCCCATAGGAATCACTGTTTTGCGAATCGCTATAGCAATCACAAAAAGTCAATGTCTAGCGAAAAAACTGTCATGCGGGGTAACTGTCTAGCGAGGCACCACTAAAATGCTGGAGATCATGCATACCCTGGTGTCATTCCATTTTATCTGAAGCATCCTCCTAATGAGGCACAGAGGGGTTAGATTGATTTAGGGTAATGACGGGGGCTGAGAATGAACAGCGGACAGATTTTTCCTTCTCCAGCAGACAAGCACGGACTCTGTCCAGCTGGTAGGGAATGGTTCCTGCTTTCCAGAGGCCACTTCAAAGGACAAAAAGCAAGGAGGATTGAAACATAGCTTTTTAGCCACAGACAAAAAGAGGCAGGAGGTTAATAAATCAAACATTATTAATGAAACAAGAGTCTCTTCCACCCAAGCCACCCAAGCCATCAAAAAGAAAATCACTAATTAACACAACTTGCTAGGCTTCTGTGCTCAGCTATACTGCCAAGAGGTTTCATGGACAGAAAGCCTGGAGCTATTAATGGGCTATCAGCTGGCTGTCAACCATCAGCTAGCACTTTTACTGGATGCAATCAGTAAAACCATACTTGATCAGACAAAGAAGAACTTTGTTGCTGTTGTTTAGTCGTTAAGTCGTGTCCGACTCTTCGTGACCCCGTGGGCCAGAGCACGCCAGGCCCTCCTTGTCTTCCACTGCCTCCTGGAGTTGGGTCAAATTCATGTTGGTCGCTTCGATGACTCTGTCCATCCATCTCGTCCTCTGTCGTCCCCTTCTCCTCTTGCCCTCACACTTTCCCAACATCAGGGTCTTGTCCAGGGAGTCTTCTCTTCTCATGAGATGGCCAAAGTATTGGAGCCTCAGTTTCAGGATCTGTCCTTCCAGTGAGAACTCTGAGTTGATTTCCTTCAAAATGGAGAGGTTTGTTCTGCTTGCAGTCCAGGGGACTCTCAAGAGTCTCCTTCAGCAGCACAATTCAAAAGCATCAATTCTTGGGCGGTCAGCCTTCTTTATGATCCAGCTCTCACTTCTTTACATCGCTTTGATCTATAACTGAGGCTAAATTATGAGCAGGAAACTGGGTTATACAGAAAAGTGTACAGTACAGTTTAGAACAGTGGACCTTTCAATGAGAGGTGTTTAAAAGTGAGGAAAGAATTTATGACATATGCCCCCCTCTCTCTCTAACAAAACTTGAAATGATTCCCAAGCTTTAAACTTTTTCATTCTCCACATCACTTTTATCACTCTGATCCATGAAGAAGCAAACCATAGAAGCACTTTTAGCGTTCGCATATATCCAATTTGTGTAGCTTCATGGTTTCTAAATATAATGAGGAGCAAAATCCTGAACCTTTTTTCTCTGGGAACCAGTTGCACTAAATTCAGTGGAATTGACTTCTCAGTAGACATGCCTAGGATGGAACTGTAAAGGTATTTATTTTATTTGTGTATTTAAAATATTTATACCTTGTCCTCCTCCAGCAGAGGGTGGCTTACAATATTAAAAACAAGCAGTATTGAAAGCTAAAAACCAATACATAATTGCAATGTTTTAAAAAAGGATTAAACTAACATAAGAGTAAAACTGGAAGGTAAAAACAATTCCAAAAAACCTCATAAATGCAATGAATCTAACTCCATTTTAAAAACCCATTCTTAAGCAACCAGTCCCAGATTACTGAGGGACATTGTTTTGCGCTGTCTAGTTAGAACCTTAATCGGGGCTTTCATTTACAGTGGTGCCTCTCTTGACGACGTTAATTCGTTCCAGCGAAATCGCTGTAGAGCGAAAACGTGGTAAAGCGAAATAAAAAAGTCAATTGAAACGCATTGAAAACCGTTCAATGCGTCCCAATGGGCTGAATAACTCACCGTCCAGCAAAGATCCTCCATAGGGCGGCCATTTTCGCTGCCTGTAAAGCAAGGAAACACAGCGGGGAGCCATTTTGAGCAGCCGGTGGCCATTTTGAAAACTCAACGATCAGCTGTTTTGATTGTCATAATGCGAAGAGTCAGTTCCCGAAGCAGGGAACCGATCATCGCAAAGGGAAAAACCCCATTAAAACATCATTTTGTGATCACAAAAACATTGTAGTGAAGCGGATTTGTCATTATACGGGGTAATCGTTAAGCGGGGCACACCTGTATTTATTTATTTTATTGGATTTCTACCCCACCCATCTAGACCAAAGGTCTACTCTAAGCATTATGTATATGTGAATGGCAGTTTGCATGATGATGAAGTAGGACCAAAGGCAAACAGTCTTGTGGCACACAAAAGAAACATTTAATTTAGTGCAAACGTCCATAGATGACATCCATTAAAGTGATGCCAAGTTAAACTTGCAAGAGAGCAGTCTCCTGTTGATGAAATGCGAAACACAGTGTACCGTCGTTGTAGCACTCATACAATCTTCGTCTTGCTGTTGTCCGAGCGAGGAATAACCCCATTCAAAGGATGAGGTCTCTCTCATGGGGAAGCAGAAAATCCCAGGATTTGGGGGAAAGGAGAAAAAGCAATCTCATGCAACAAACCATTGCATGCATTACAGCAGCCATTCTCAGCCTTTTTTAAGCCACAGGTAGACATGGGCACAAAGTGCATTGCATTTTGGCCTGATTTGTATGCATGGCACCACAGGTGCCACGTGTTCCCTCCCCCCCCCGGTGCCTCTGGCCAGCTGCCCCACTCACTAGCCTGTGTGTGCTGACCAGGCGGGTGGTCCTCCTGGGGTGGGTGTTCAGTCCAGGCAGGAGCCTGGACTTGCCTTCCATGCCTTCTCTGGCAGCCAACCACTCAGATGAGGAGGTGAGATGGGAATTCTTGGTGCACAACCATCGATTGGTCGGCTGCTGGAGGAGGCAGGGAAGGGAAGCCCGGACGTCAGCCTGGACTGGACAGTTGCCCCAGGAGGACGATCCAGCCAGCATGCACCGGCTTGTGAGTGGAGTAGCAAAGGAAGAGGAAATGCACGGTTCTTTTGGTGTCGCATGTATGAATCGGACTAAAGCACAATTTCAGAGAAACTGCTTCACCTGGAATCTAGCCACGGCCATAAACACAATGTGAAAGAAATATAGGTTGGATCAGGATTGTCTAAATTGCCGAACAAACCTTATACAGTGGTGCCTCACTAGACAGTTACCCCACATGACAGTTTTTTTCGCTAGACATTGACTTTTTGCGATCACTATAGCGAAAAACAGTGATTCCTATGGGGGAATTTTGCTGGACAATGTTTGGTCCCTGCTTCGCAAACCAATTTTCACTAGACAATGATTTTGACAGCTCCCTCCGCGCTCGCAAAATGGGTGTTTTCGGGACCTAATTCGCAAGACAGCTATTTAAATAGCTGATCGGCAGTTCACAAAGCGGCTTTCCTATGGCCGATCTTCGCTAGACAACGAGAATTCTTCCCCATTGGAAAGCATTAAACAGGTTTCAATGCATTTCAGTGGGGAAATACTTTTCGCTAGATGATGATTTCGCTAAACAGCTATTTCAGTGCAATGGATTATAATCCTCTAGCAAGGCACCACTGTAAATGTTTTCTGTGTTCCCGTTTGTGGCTCCCATCAAATGTGCCAGGACCCCTCATGGGACATATGACGCTCCCATTGAAAGCGGCTGCCTTAAAGGAACAAACAGAATTTCAGCCACAATTCACTGGACACGTTATTGACGACGATGGGGGTGGGGAAAGTCTTTTCACAATGCCTATAAAAATGGCGTGAAATGTACTTTAAAAATAATTTTAAATAGTAGATAGAAAATATTATTCATCATCCGTAAACTGACTTTGCACGTACTCATCACATTACTTTTGAAATGTAGCTTCATAGGTATATTTATTGCCTCCCATTATAGGTAATTAGATACTTGTGATTGATACCACATGAAGGAGAGAATGCTTGTGTGCATAAGACAGTGAGAGGATAGTTTTCAGAAGGCAGTTTTCCTCACATCTTATTGTCTTTGCTGTATGTGATGTGTTAATGGCTAAAGAGAGAGAAAATTTTGTCTGTCTGTGTGTGGCTGCGCGCGCGCACGCGTGCGTGCGTGCAGCAGGTTCAGTAAAAAGGTCATTTTCTAATGCAGTGAACTGCTGCTTGCCCTTGATGCATTAACAAGCAAGGATATTTCGTTCAATAATGCATGCAGGTGGGGAAGAAGTTTTGAAATGCTTGTCAAATATTCATGGGGCTGATCAGGGAAATGGGATCAATGGGGTCACAGAGAGGGGGCCATGAAACTGATCAACAAAGCAGGTCCAGTGTCAATCTGATCCCTTGAGGAAAAGGCTGGGGAGATTCCTATTGGCGGGCCAAAAATGCCAAGGAAGATCCCACCCAGTCTTGTAATCACTGAAAGTGGTGTTTTTGGAGTTTGTTTCACAGTTATATGTATCTGACTTGGATCTACAGAGTCTTAGGGGAGGAGCAGGGCCAGCCCTTTGTTGTTGTTTAGTTGTTAAGTCATGTTCAACTCTTACCTGTTGTTCCTTTTATCTCTCGGCTCCCTACTTTAGCATTCCACTCCCCTATAATGAGAAGAACATCTTTCTTTGGTGTCAGTTCTAGAATGTGTTGCAAGTCTTCATAGGTAAAGGTAAAGGTTCCCCTTGACATTTAATCCAGTTGTGTCCGACTCCAGGGCGCGGTGCTCATCCCCGTTTTCAAGCCATAGAGCCAGCGTTTGTCCGAAGACAGTTTCTGTGGTCACATGGCCATTGCGACTAGACAGGAAACACCGTGGTGGTACCTATTTATCTACTCGCCTTTTTATATGCTTTCAAACGGCTCAGTTGGCAAGAGCTGGGACAAGCGATGGGAGCTCCCTCCGTCACATGGATTCGATCTTACGACGGCGGGTCTTCCAACCTTACAGCACAGAGGCTTCTGTGGTTTAACCTGCAGCACCTCTTCAATTTCAGCCTCCTCAGCAATGGTGGTTGGTGCATAAACTTGGATTACTGTGATGTTGAAAGGTCTGCCTTGGATTCGTATTGAAATCATTCTATCATTTTTGAGATTGTATCCCAGTAAAGCTTTTCCCACTCTTTTGTTGACTATCAGGGCTACTCCGTTTGTTCTATGGCAGTGGTCCACAACCTTGGGCCTCCAGATGTTCTTGGACTTCCACTCCCAGAAATCCTGGCCAGCAGAAGTGGTGGTGAAAGCTTCTGGGAGTTGCAGTCCAAGAACATCTGGAGGCCCAAGGTTGGGGACCACTGTTCTGTGGGATTCTTGCCCACAATAGTAGGTATGATAATCGTCTGAATTGAATTCGCCCATTCCCGTCCATTTTAGTTCACTGACGCTCAGGATGTCAATGTTTATTCTTGCCATCTCCTGTTTGACCACCTCCAGCTTCCCAAGGTTCATAGATCTTACATTCCAGGTTCTTATGCAGCATTTTTCTTTCCAGCATCAGACTTTACTTTCACTTACAGGCGCGTCCGCAGCTGAGCGTCCTTTCGGCTTTCTCCCAGCCATTTCATTAGCTCTGGAGCTACTTGTCCTTGTCCTCTGCTCTTCCTCAGTAGCATGTTGGATGCCTTCCGACCTGAGGGTCCCATCTTCCAGCGACATATATTTTAGCCTTTTGTTTCTGTTCATGGAGTTTTCTTGGCAAAGATACTGGAGTGGCTTGCCAGTTCCTGCTCCAGGTGGATCGCGTTTAGTCGGAACTCTCCACTGTGACCTGTCCGTCTTGGGTGTCCCTGCACGGCATAGCCCATAGCTTCTCTGAATTACTCAAGCCCCTTCGCCACGACAAGGCAGCAATCCATGAAGGGGTCAGCCCTAACAAAAGGCAAATAAAGCAGCTGTCACCGAAAGCAGACTATTGCTGTTAGGAAAGGGAAGCAGGTTATATTTTTTGCTTCTTTGTGTTGGGAAAGGTGTTATGGATTCTTGTGTGTGTGTATGTGTGTGTGTCTGTGTGTGTGTCTCTGTGTGTCTCTCTCTCTCTGTGTGTGTTACATCATTCAAGCAAAATGTTTTGCTTGATTTGGGTACCGTGCATCGTGGGGCATGGGGGTTCGGGCTTCCCCCTGATCAGTTTCCGCGAACAAATTGTCAGGTTAAGTGTGCTGCAGTTGTAACCATTCTTTGCTAAGATACTCCTGAATTTTAGAGGAGATCGTACTACTAAGTTACATGGACCAGCAATTTGATTCTGTACGGGGCAACTGGGCTATGTTTCTGAGAATGGAAATTCTGGGGTAGGGGGAGTGGAGGACAAGAATAGAAAAGTAAAACCACCACAAACTGGGATGGCGGGAGTTTAAATTCATAGTTAATCAGGGAAGGACCCCCCCCCCCCAAGGCTGTCTGCCTGACCAAGGAATCTGTAAATGGATGTTGTGTACGATTATATGTAACTGCGGAGATCAGCCTCTGCCCAAACGTATCAGTGCTGTGCAAACCTCGTCACAAGCTGTCTTGTTTCAGAGAAGGCTCTAGTGTGGAGAGTCAGCTGCTACCACTGCACAATCTCTTTTGATCTCCCACCATCGCTTTGACATCATCGGGGCCGGCTGGGAGCCCCTCTGGGCTTTTGAAGTGAACCGCAGCTTCTCCTTTCCTAACCTATGCTTCCTCAAAACCTTTTCCAGACAGTACTTAACGCTAATTGCACTGACAGACGACGTCTAGCGAGCAGATTGGAAAGGGGGGCCCTGGTAGGGAATAGCGGCAACAGCTGGAAATATGCTTTCCCCCTCCCCTTGGCCAGGAGGATAATGTGAATGGACATGCGCTTGAGGTTGGGCGTTGATGCCCCCGTGCACTCCTCCACATTGAGAAGGCTTCATAGGGCCAAGGGTCCAGTAGCAATTCAGCTTAAGGCAATGGGCGTTCTTGCGACACAGGGCATGTTCTCACCAGGACTTGGAAAATTTTAGGGTTTTTTTAATGACAACTCATGTTTGGGAGAAAAATGTTACTGGACACACTGGCTGGAGGAGTTCTAAGAGCTACAATCCAAAAAAGTAAAAAAAAAAAATGCAAATTGCAATTTTTTTGCAAATTAACAAACCTGTATAGGCTGAGCCATAAGATAAGAAATTGCACTGTTAATAGCTCTGGCAGATTCTTGTTTGCCATAAGATGTTAAGGACCATCCATAAGTCCATCATGTTTGGATACACAGGTACCTGCATGCAGACATAGCTTATGTGATTCTCTGGTTCCTCCCCCCCCCCCCAGATGGGGGTTGCCCTGTATTCACTGGGTGTGAATTGTGCATGCACAGCAGCTTCTCCAAAAATGTTTATGCAGAGAGCATAACTAGAGGGTGCTATATTACATCTTGCTTCTCCTCAGCCCACGGGAGATATGCCTACACTAGTGATGATAAACAAAATGAAGCGCCAGATTATTGATAAGAGAAATAGAATAGTGGTTTTGGAGCAGAATTATGCACATGTGGAAGAAGGTGGATGGGGATTTATAGAAATGACCCATCTTCCCCCATACCTGTTTGAAAAGAGGGGGAATGAGTTTTTAATATGCCGTGCTAATAGCCACCACCCATTGATAGGCGCTATAGAATCATAGAAAAGTGAAGCTGGAAGGGGTCTACAAGGCTATCCAGTCCAACCCCCTGCTCAAATGCAGGAATACCATCAAAGCAGACCTGCCAGGTGATGATCTAAGTTTCTGTTGAATGCCTCCAATGTTGGAGCACTCACCAACTCCCTGGTTCCACTGTCGTACTGCTCTAACAGTTAGTGAGTTTTTCCTAATATTCAATGCTAAACTCACATGAAAACGAAACGGGAGAAAGCTGCAATAAACAATATCATGAGGAGGAAACAGGAAAGGCCCTCACAGAGGCATAGAGATGAGGATCGGCAGCACCCTTCCTAAGAATAATCTCTTCAGAACACACTAACACAAGTGGTACAGTTCAGCACAATACAAAAGTCCACACCGGAGGAATGAGACACAGATTCTACGGTGATAAAATGTGGGAAGAAACATATACCATGAGATATTAGTGGTATAGGAGAGTCCAGATAGTCACAAGGGGATGAATTGTGGAAAGTGATATAAGGAAAATATCATCAGGATTTTGGAAATAATTTTGGAAAATTAGTGTTCAACGGGGGGGGGGGGCTTAATCTCATGCATCGCTTTTGACCATTTCACATTGGCTGACCCAGGAAGGTCTCGATTTATACCCGATTCACCAATTGGTGTCGCTTTCAACTTCCCTGACACACTCAGACCTCCTCACCCTGTTAAGGTGCCATTCAAGATGGAATCCTTTAATGCAGGGGCTCCCAACTTTGGGTCCCCAGATGATTTTGGAATAAAATTCCCAGAAGCCTTCACAACTAGCTATGCTGACCAGGATTTCTGGGAGTTGTAGTCCAAGAACATCTGGGGACCCAAGTTGCTTGGGAACCACTGCTTTAATTGATGCTTTTGTACAATGAAAGAATTGGGCATGTTTAGCCGTGAGAAGACTGATAGGATAGGTAAAGGGTCAAGGTTTCCCTTGACATTTAGTCTAGTCGTGTCTGACTCAAGGGCGTGGTGCTCATCACCGTTTCCAAGCCATAGAGCCAGCGTTTGTTTCTGTGGTCATGTGGCTAGCATGACTAGACACGGAACACTATTACCTTCCCACCAGGGTGGTACCTATTTATCTACTCGCATTTACATGCTTTCAAACTGCTAGGTTGGCAGGAGCTTGGACAAGTGACGGGAGCTCACTCCGTCGCGTGGATTCGATCTTATGACTGCTGGTCTTCTGACCCTGCAGCACAGAGGCTTCTGCGGTTTAACTCACAGCACCACCACATCCCACTGATAAGATAGCACTTTTAAAATACTGTCATGCAGAGGAGTAGCAGAATCTGTTCTCGGATCATCCTACAGTACAGGACAAATAATAATGGGCTCAAGCTACAGGAAGCCAGATTTAGGCTGAATATCAACAAAAACTTCTTAACTGTTGGAGCAGTATGACAATGGAACCATTTACCTTCGGAGGTGGTGAGCATTCCAGCGCTGGAGGCATTCAAGAGAACATTGGACCACCATCTATCCTTTGATTTTCATGCACTGAGCAGGGGGTTGGACTCAATGGTCTTATAGGCCCCTTCAGAGTCAATTATTCTATAATTCCTCGACACATAGCAATCAGAAATGATGTAGCCCAGCAAGAACTCTGTCAAATGATTTTCCTGCTCATGTGTTCCAGCTGTGAAATAAATGTAGTTACGCAAACAAAAACGGGTGCTAGTAGGTTGGTGCCCATTAAAGCAAGCATCTCATTCATTTAAACTTTGGATCACTGTGGGTATGGTTTCTGCAGCTATCATCACCCTCTAATTTACGTATCATCTGACTCCAAAGTTCCTTATTTATGGTTTCTAGAATGGCAGGCATTGTTTTCTTCATTTGATTACTTGCATGCCTTCCGAGGGTCCCTTTAATGTGGGATGTTGTGCTACGCAGAGCAGCAGGAATGAGCAGGCTAAGAAAGATTGCCACCGGAAATTCTAATTTTCACTTTGCTGCCAGATCAGGGCGCATCATTAAAATGAGCCGTGGAAGATCCATGTCCAGGAACGCTAATTTGAAGCCATGCTTTGCAGAGACTGACTCTAGTTAATGCCTAGTACATAGACAGAACATTTGATTGATGAGTGGAAATTCATGTAAAATGAACTGCATGTTCTGTGTTTATAAAATATATATAATATAAAACAAGGCACAAAAAATGAAAATATGTTATATTCCCCCCCCCCCCCCCATATCAGTCTTGGCATTATCTGTATGGCATTTAGGAAGGCCAGGATTAGCAAGTAGGGTTGGTGACCACCAAACATTCACTTCAAAGCAACATCTCAGTTTGGAAATGGTTCTCTCTAGGCATAGGACTTCCCCTTCTTCTGGACTACAACTTCCAGGAATTCACCAGAAACCCCTCCCCCCAGGCATAATCGTGGGAGATTCAGCCCCCAAACAATAGTTTGTTGGGAAGTTTTTCTCAACTTTGTGTGGGTTTCCATTTTTATTTTAGTGGTTTTTCAAGAAAAAGGAGACGGTTCTCAGTTGTGTCTAGGGACGTGGTGGCCCTGCGGGCTAAACCGCAGAAGCCTGTGCTGCAGGGTCAGAAGACCAAGCAGTCGTAAGATCGAATCCAGGTGACGGAGTGAGCGCCCATCGCTTGTCCCAGCTCCCGCCAACCTAGCGGTTTGAAAGCATGCAAATGCAAGTAGATAAATAGGGACCACTTCGGTGGGAAGGTAACAGCATTCCGTGTCTAAGTCACACTGGCCATGTGACCACGGAAGATTGTCTTCAGACAAACGCTGGCTCTATGGCTTGGAAACGGGGATGAGCACCGCCCCCTAGAGTCGAACACGACTGGACAAAAAATTGTCAAGGGGAACCTTTCTCAGTTGTGTCTAGCAGTGGCGCAAGGGCTCATTGAGAGTTTCTAAGGTGCATGAGGGGGTAGTTCTTTGAGAGGCTCCCTCTATAGAGGCTAATAAACAGTGAGACTATCTATCTCATATACCCTTGAGATTCCTATGAATCCTTGCGCCACCATCGGACACACCAGGAACAGTACCTTCCTCCTTGAAAGGCACATATAAGGACTAGAGAAGGCCACGTGGACTTACGTGTTCATTAATGGTCAAAGCAACCAGGTGTACAACCAGCACACGGCAGGCACCTTTTCCAAAGAGTTGCGGCTGCTATTGAAATATCTATTTCATGTACAGTAATTTGACCAGACAGTTGGACAGTGTCATCGTAGCAACCAACATGACTTTGATAGCAAACTCCGGGAGGCAGTGGAAGACAGGAGGGCCTGGCATGCTCTCGTCCATGGGGTGAGGAAGAGTCGGGCACGACTTAACGACTCAACAACAACAACAAATTTGACCGAAAGTCTGGCTTTGGAATACACCTCCCAAAATCCCCTGCCAGCATCCTCACTGCAGGATTCTGGGAGAGGTAGAATTCCATGCTATGATTTCAAGGCAGAACAGGCCCTGTTCTAATACACAAGGCACAAGTATCCTGTGTGATTAATTCCCCCCCCCCCCCGATTGAAACTTTGACCTAGGGACGGGATTTTGAAATATAAGAACGAAGGACATGGTGCTAGTCCCAAGTGGGACGGGTTGTCACAGAGAGTGGAGAAGAGCAGTTGGTTAAGTCATATGTGGATATATATGATTGTGACTTGTCAAACCACCACAAATCACTACGTTGACCAGGCATTTACCGTGTTTGGGTGCAAGAAGAAAGAAAGAAGTCATGTTCTCGGCACCTTTAAGTGATGTCCTTACATGCCATCAGGTTGTATCTGAATCATCACAGTCCTCGTAAGGGTTTCAAGGTATGTGAGATCTTTAAGGAGTGGTTTGAGCACTGCCAACCCTCAGTGAGATTCCATGGCAAAGTAGGGATTTCAACCCAAGTTCCCTGGTTCCTAGTTAACCACTCCATGCACTGCATCATGGTGGCAGTTGCACCTTAAAAGATTTTTATGGATCCAGCCGTCATTGCTTCTTTGAGCAGCTACTTTGTGCTGAAATTCCCACTTTACAAAGTAGATGCTCTCTAGCGTGGGCCCTCTCCTGCGTTACTCACGAGTAGTTTTATTCTGCCTTCCAAATGCAAAATGAGCAACTGTTTGAGAACAAGAACCTTAGAAAATTCCCCAAAGATAAGGGCTAGGACCACGGTTTCCGTGTTGCTTTGCTTTGAAAAAAATAATTGAATTTGATAGTTTTGTGTTCGGGTCACAAAAGATGCAAACCAGCCGGACCTGTGTTTAACTTAATTAAGTGCAACAGAGTCCTTGTGGGTATTCTTGCGAGATACAATAGTAATTCTAACTAGCTGCGTTTCGAAAAGCTCTGTGGATTTTCAACCTGGAAAGCCCATTGTTTGAAGATTGCCAGATGGGTAGTACAGAAATAAAATAGAACATTGTATTCGCGAAGGCTTTCACGGCCAGAATCTAATGGCTGTTGTGGGTTTTTCGGGCTCCTTGGCCGTGTTCTGAAGGTTGTTATTCCTGACGTTTCGCCAGTCTCTTTGGCCGGCATTTTTAGAACATTAGTCTTTGTAAGTTACAAATTAGCTTGCTTTCCTTGGTCATTAGGAGATAAACAAGGGCTCTGTCTGCAAATTGATACACAGCGGATGTGAAAGATTGGGTCTTTGGAGGGAAATGGTTTTATCACTTCCTAATTCTGAAATTAGCAGCTCTTCCACTTTGGCCCTCGGTCAGCCTCGGCAGTGCTGAGCTGGGCAGACCAATGATTCGAGTTTGTGTAAGGTTGCTCCCAACTCTCTGTGTGGTGGTGTGGGTAGAATGATTGACTAGGACTCAGGAGATGTGAGTTTGATCCCCCGGTCAGCCATGGAATCTCATGGGGAGTAACACTGGCAAAACCACTCCTTAAATATTCCACATACCTTAGGTCGGAAGAGATTTGAGAGGATGACAAGGGAATTCCACCAACTACAGAGGTGCCTCGCTTGACAAGGATAATTCGTTCCGTTGAAATCGCTGTTAAGCGAAATCCTCGTCAAGCAAAACGAAAAAGCCCATTGAAATGCATTGAAACCAGTTCAGTGCGTTCCAATGGGCTAAATACCTCAGTGTCCAGTGAAGATCCTCCATAGGGGCGGCCATTTTCGGTGCCTGTAAAGCGAGGAATCCGTCCTAAAACACAGCAGGGAGCCATTTTGCACAGCAGGCGGCCATTCTAGAGCCGCTGATCAGCTGTTTAAAAATCATTGTCTAGCGAAAAATCGGTTCCCAAAGCAGGGAACCGATCATCGTCAAGTGAAATTTCCCTATCTAAACATCGTTTTGCGATGGCAAAAGCGATCCCAAAACCTTCATCGTCAAGCAGTTTCATTGTTTAATGAGGTGATCGTTAAGCGAGGCACCACTGTACTCACTGAAAAAGAAATCAGGTGTACCTCCATTCTCCTTCCTCATGCTGCTTATGTCCCTCTGTATTCCCTATTAGAATAAATAAATTTTCCCTGGTTCCCTGAAGCTTCTTTGCTACTCAAGCGCAAAAGTAATTTATCCACCCAGCCGTAGCCGAAGTGAGGGCTGCATGTTTTGTGCTTTTTAGATATCAGGCTTAGGTGAAACAGAAATGGTACATACAAGGCCGCCTGACGACCAGCTGTAAATGTATTCACGGTGTGTACATCAAATGCAGATTTTGTTTTTATACGGAACGTCTTGTCAAATATGCTTCTCAATGGCTAAGGCTCAGAGTTTTAAGATATTCAAGAGAGGAGTGCCACAGAGTGTTGCAATGTGGACCCCAGAATGACAGCTACCCGTTTTTTTTACTTATTATCTATTTATTTAAAATATTTGTATAGCCCCCTTTCTACTTGAAAAGGACCCGAGGCGGCTTACAGCCGTGAAAGACAATATTTAAAGCTGGAAACGATGAGTATCCAACAGTGGTTAACGTCATTAAAAGACGATTATCTAAACCTATGAAAAATGATTATTAACAGGCCATATTGAGGCAAAGATCAAGAAGTATACAAAAATTTTAAAAAAATGTCACTCTGGGAGATGGAGAAAACACAAGTAGTACTAAAAACCTAGTCAAAGCAGTAATTCAATAACAACCTATCTAAAAAGTCACACACAGGTAACTATTTACTGAGGAAGGCTAGTCTGAAGAGAAAGGTTTTTCCCTGCTTGATAGTAAAGATAGGGGCCAGCCTGGCCTCCAGTGGGAGGGAGTTCCACAGTCTGGGAGCAGCGGCAGAGAAGGCCCTCTCCTGTGTCCCCATCAGACGCACCGGTGAAGGTGGCAGAGAAAGGCCTCTCCTGATGATCCTAACACCTGAGCTGGCTCATAAGGGGAGACATAGTCTTTGCGACAGCTTGGACCCAGGCCATTCAGGGCTTGATAGGTTAAACTCAGCACTTAAAATTGTGCCCGGTAACCGATCGGCATCCATGCGCTTTTCCAGCAGCTTGTTCTTCTCTACACCCTGCACTTTTGCGTTTTCTGAGTGCAGCTTTCTGGATAGAAACCAAGCATGCTCACGCCCCATTGTTTATGGATACTTTCTCTTTGAGATGCTTTCCTTTTTTATTGTACTTCTGCCAAATCTTGGTGTTCTCTGAAACCTGCTAGTGCCTCCTTCTTGTGCATGAATGGAGCCACATTGGTTACATTAGGAAAAATGTTTGGAAAGCCAAGCTGTTATCAATATCTCTGCAGGTCAAGGTGCATGACATGTTTCTTGCTGAAAGTCCATATCTTCCTTAAGACGAAGAGTGTACTTTGTGGCAAAAAGCTTAAAACTGGCTTTGGTAGTATGCATTCTATGGTGTTATGTATTCTCGGTTCTACTGTTTGGCACAGAATTTTGCTAAGACAACCATAAAAAAGATAAAAGCATTTGAAATGTGGATTTGTGGATTTCCCAAATGAAGAGGGTGACAAATGAATAAGAGATAAAGTGAATTAATCAAGATAGAGCAAACCTAAAACACACAGCCCAGTCTTTTCTTGGCCATGGATTGCCTGCAAAATCCTATGTTCCACATACAGTGCCTCTCCAGCCGCTAGTTCTGCAAGAAAGGATCAGCCGACACCCTTCTGCAAGTGGAAAGCCCCATTTGAGGCCGAAGAGTAGTCTTCAAGCTTGCATAACTGCAAGCTAAAAATCAGGAGGAAGCATAGTGCACTTGGATTACAAATCTAGTACACTCTGTGAAAACAGCAATGTAGTATAAAAAGCAAGCACACTTGAGGTGCGGAATGAGAAACAGATTGTTCCACTTGATTGTTTAAAGTACAATAACTGAAAAGAAGCGGGAGGAGAACAACATATTAGCTGAAAAACCTTGGAGATGTGAAGTTTCCTGTGGCAATAAAATTGCTCTTGTCTTCCACATGAAATGTTTAATTATTCTGGGCATTCTGAGGACAAGAATTCACCTGCACCTCAGTTTGCTACACCGGGATCACAGGTTGCTCACCTTCCTCTGTCATTAACATCTCTCTCTTCCTTGTCTCCTCCTCCTGGTCCCCTCCTCTTCTTCTTCTTCTTCGGCAAATGACATAGCGCTGAATTGATATAAGACCGCATGAAACGGCAGTGCTTATCTGACATAGCGCGATACTGGGAAAGACTGATTTAAAAGCAATGTTCCGAAAAGAACTATCTGTGTCTCCAGCCATGTGAGAAGAGGTATTTGGTTCTTGTGGAGGCATTAAGATAAGATTCCAGTATGTGATATTCAGCATAATGTGTAGATTTGATACCGGTTCCCAGAGGATACCTCTGTTAAGGGCTAGTCAGTATGTGGGAACAAACCAAAAACAACAACAAAAAGTTGTGGCATCTCAAAGGCAAACATGTTTTATTGGGCATAAAGCTTCATTGACTTCATCTGAAGAAATGGGCTACAATTCAGCTTAATGTCAATTAAAGCTCGCTGAGGTCCCTCAAGATTCTTTGTTGGGTTTCATTTGTCCTTGGGTTTGCTCTATGGTGCAGGGTTTTTAAAGGAAGTGTATGGCGGTACCTGCAATGATTTCTCTCCTCAAAAGGACCAAATAAAATCAACACTAAAAAACACAGTTAAATGCAACAGATCCCAAAACCCCAGTCAGGCAGCCAGTCGCTGGGGCCAAGCCTGTTTGAAGAGAAAGGTATTTGCGTGCTTGCAGAAGGACAGCAAAGATGGAGCCAGGCTGGCCTCCAGTGGGAGGGAGTTCCACAGTCTGGGAGCAGAGAAGGCCCATTTCTCTCTGTGTGTGTTGTATCGTAGCCTCTCCTCTCCATTTTATGCCAGGCTCTTGTTGCATTGTGGAAAAGATAACGCCAGTGAACTTTGTGTTTTCTGATTGTGTCAAAAAGCCTCTTTCTGCCTTCACTTCACCCGAATGACTGAATAACCCATCTGTGTGGCTTTCCTCCGTTTCCCCACTATGCTGCAAGTCTCCTATAATAACTAATGTGTCTGAAAAGCAAACAAATCCTCTGTTAGATAAATACGACTTTGGATTGAAGGCTACTTTTGCTGTGTAAACAAGTTGTCGGCAGGAGGGAAATGTATTTGAATTGTATTTGAAGCCTAGGTAGAGCAGAGTTGGAAATTTACCTTAAGCAAGGAACTATTGAGTTTTTGCTGGGCTTATGAAGGCTTTTCAGATTTAGAACTGGAAATATTGCCTCCCTCGACCCTTTAAAAAAAAAGAGTAGTCAAAATGACTAATGGGCTAGAAATCCTTCTCTCTACAAATAGAGTATATATTGGGGGGCTGGGTTAGGTCCATAAGAAAACAAATGGGAAGGAAACCACTTTATTTATTTATTTATTTATTTATTTATTTATTTATTTATTTATTTATTTATTTATTTATTTATTTATTTATTTATTTATTTATTTATTTATTTATTTATTTATTTATTTATTTACAAGGATTTTTCACCACACCATTACCAATGGCCTCTGAGAATTACCATTGTCTCATTTAGACCAATATTGCCAACTCTGGCTTGCAGGAGCTGTTCAAGGTTTCATGCGGGATTCTTCCCTAGCCTTACTTGGAGAGAGCTCTCAGCTGTTCCCTAAGGGTTCTCCCATCCAAGTACACAATCCTGTTTAGCTTCCAAAATCAGACAAGATCAGATCCGAGGAGCTATGTTTAGGGTGGTATAATGGAAACCCTGACATCTGAGCGTTCAGCCTGGAGGCAGGCACTGCATCGCGGGCTCTCCCAATTTGAAGCGACCCTTGCCCAGCAGGCCGAGGCAAAGAGGAAGTCACTAAAGCAGCAAAACCAGGGAGCTGGACAGGGGACAGATTGGATTTGTCTTCAGTGTGGAAGGGATTGTCACTCTCGAATTGGCCTCCTCAGCCACACTAGACGCTGTTCCAAGTCCTCCATACAGAGCACGCTACCATAGTCTTTCGAGACTGAAGGATGCCTAACCTAACTAATGGGTACATGAAACATGGTTGAGGTATATGAAATAGAAAAAATGAGTTTTTCATAAAATGGAAGATGGGTGTGTGTGTGTCAGCCATCGTAGCTGAGTGGAGGGTGGCTGAATGTGGACCACACACACTTGTCGAAGCACAGCCCTGACCGTTGCTTTGTCTTTGGGTGAGAAGAGGTTAACGGATGAAAAAAAAAGGAGTTCCACTTCTGAGATTTAGCTCTGGGTGGCATCAACAGTAGTGAGCACAAGAGGGGATCCTATAGACCCTCTTGACTGCTGCCATGGGTGTTGTCAACATTTAGGCCGCCCTTGGCTATGGGAAGCTTGGCATCCTTTTTCCTGCTGGCAGTGCAGGCATGACATTGTGTCGCAACACCGGGCCATTTCCTGGCTTTTTGAATCATGGGTACAGGAGCTCAATATCCCACATTCATAAACTGGAGGCTTTTTGAAGAGCTGAATTATTTTTAAATGCTATTTTTAGAACGTTGTTGTTGCTCGTGTTACGCCATGAAAAAAGTAATGGTCATCATCTCCCCTTGTTTTCCCCCCCAAGCATAATCAATGGCGTAACCTGGTTGATGCCCACAAGTCTGGGGAGGAAACATGTCTGTTCGTAAGGCAGGCTTCCATAGAGCAAGCGATCCCTTGCAGGGAGTGGCTTTAGACCTCTGTGCATCTCTCAAGTACACACTCCCCTTTTCCCTCCGCAAGTCAAAAATCTTCAGCCATCCTCATTAAAATGTCAAGGCTCTTGTAGACTGTTTGTTGAAGCATGAATTTTTTTCCCAAGCTTCGATTCCTTTCCTGCCAATCTGACAGATGCCCGAGGTTAAGGGCTGAGCATGTTTAATGGGCCGTGTTCTCCCTCTACGTAAAGAGGGCTGGCTGTCAGAGAACGAAACAGCTTTGGCAGAGAGAGCAGGGTTCCTCCTGCACTCTCTCCTCACCTGGACTCGGTCCAGGAGTCCTACACCTGCGTACCTGCCATTAAATTACAACGACAGAGTGGCTTTGCTAGAGATGTCTCCATGCTCTCCACCTCTGCCTCCTCCATCTCTTTTTAAACAGGAGCACAGGAGACGGGTTGTCAGTCAAATTTCAGACAACGCATGATCTGACCTGCTTCTGCTCCTTCTTTGTTTTCAAAGCATGTTGAAGACTTACGATAGTTGCATGAAATGTCATGGTTGTGACACTGTTGGCACACCAGTCGGATATAAATAAGCGTGAAGAGTTTAAAGATATTTTAATAAATCAATAATATATTTTTAAAAGTTGCACTGTGATATTGAAATGACATTGAGGCACGATATGGAATTGTTCCTGGATAGTTTTGCATTTTTTCCCATAGCCGCGCTCCTCTCTTGAATGGCTATCTGTGTGCGGTCAAGTGGGTTTAAAATTGCATTCTGAAAATGCACAGCTGATTTCGGCGTTGTGGCTACGCGTGTAGTGCAGATTTTTCAACATGGCTCCTGGCTTTTCTTCTTCACTCATCTCTGCTTTTTAAATTAAAAAATTTCAAATTTGAGACATAGAAATGATTTGAGTTACATTTGAGCTAAAGATAGCTGTCGGGGAAACAATGGATTCGTTTGAAATGTGGCGCTGTGGGAGAGCTTTGTGGATACCCCCCGGATGGCTAGAAAGATTAACATGTGGGTCCTCGGTCAAATCAAGCCTGAAGTATCTCTGGAGGGAAAAATAATGAAACAGAGGCCGTCCTGTTTGGGGCACGTCATGAGAAGACAGGATTCTCTGAAAAAAAGACAATAATGCTGGGAAAGGTTGAAGGCAAGAGGAAAAGAGGAGGACCAAATATAAGATGAATTGACTCCCTAAAGGAAACCACAGGCTTGAGTCTGCAAGAGCTGAGCAGGACAGGTGAAGACAGGATGTTCTGGAGGAAGTTAATTCCTTGGATCACCACGAGTCCTGCATCTTGTAATCGGATGTCTGCTGGCTTTAGCTTTTCCCAGCATTATTGTCTGCCCCCCCCCAAAATTACTGATTTTCAGATCACAACACCCAGTGGCCAGGTTGGTAGAGGGATTCTGGGACTTACAGGCCAAAACAAGTCACTTCTCCGATGCATTTCACGAGGTGGATTTTGATGTTTATCTGCTGGCAGACCTAGGGCAGAATTCCTCTTATCAGCCACAGGTTGTGATCAAATAAGGTGCCCAGCCCTCACCTATGAAAATATGTTTTGAATTTCTTTCTCTCGATGTTATTATAAACTGGTGACAGCATGTCGCCTCCTCTTTCCTTTATCTACTGTTGCAGTAACAGGGGACATAATGTTTTTCACAGAGATTGCTACGCAGTCGGCTTCAGAAACAACATTTTAAAAAAATACGGTGGCACTGTTCATGCGGCAACGTTTGCATTTCAGTGTGTATACTTGTGGATTGCCATCTCCTTTTTCCATCTTCTTTACAGTGAATAGATTTTAGAGTCTCATTGAATGGCTCTCCATGGGAAGCTCCGGAGGCATGCCCTATGTTGCTCAACCCCAGGTTTGCCTTTAATTAACTGGGTTAGGGTTGACCCTGTTGTTGTTTAGTCGTTAAGTCATTTCCGACTCTTCGTGACCCCATGGACCAGGCCCTCCACTGCCTCCTGGAGTTGGGTCAAATTCATGTTGGTCGCTTCGGTGACCCTGTCCAACCATCTCGTCTTCTATCATCCCCTTCTCCTCTTGCTCCCACAATTTCCCAACATCATGGTCTCTTCTAGGGAGTCTTCTCTTCTCATGAGATGGCCAAAGGATTGGAGCCTCATCTTCAGGATCTGTCCTTCCAGTGAGCACTCAGGGTTTCTATTTTCTCAGGTGCCTCAAGCAAGGAGATGTCTTTGGTTGGCCGTGGGGACTTTGCTAAGCTTTGGAACCCAGGTAGCCTGCTTCCATATTTGCCTCTCTGATATAGCTGAAGAGTTTCACAGAGTTGTGAGGTCAGATCGTTGTTAATTCAGCGAGGGTGAGGGTAAGCCCTGGCCATGCTGGCTGCAAGATTCTGGATGTTATAAGGTTGGGAGTTCGATTCCCCGCTGGGTCTCTTTGACAAGAGCTGAACTTTTTAGTCCGTAGGCTCTCTTTCCAGCTCTACAGCTCTAAAATAAAAGAGGAAGGACGATCCCATTTGATTCACTACAGGCTAAAGCCAATTCACATCCTGATTCAAGCCCATTACTGCACTTGTTTCCTTTATTGCATAGCAAAGTCCCATTGACCTGATTGGGATTCATTCCTTTCCCCATTCCCTTTTGGGAACCATAAGGTCGGAGCTGCAGCTGCCGAACCACCGGAAGCAAATAGAAAGCAAAATGTCACAACTCTGAACCCAAGCTGTGAACTAGTTTCTTTAAGAAGAATACAACCCTGTTTAGAATCAGCTCAACTCTCTCAGGCTCAAGAAGGCCATATTTATTTATTTGATTTACAGTCGTGCCCCACTTAACAACTACCCCGCATTACGACAAATCCGCTTCATTATGATGTTTTTGCAATCGCAATTGTGATTGCAAAACGATGTTTTAAATGGGGTTTTTTCGCTTTGCGAAGATCGGTTCTCTGCTTCGGGAACCAATTCTTCGCATTACGATGATCAAAACAGCTGATTGTCGGGTTTTCAAAATGGCTAAAATGGCTCCCCGCTGTGCTTAGGGACTGATTCCTCATTATACAGACACCGAAAATGGCCACTGTATGGAGGATCTTCGCTGGACTGTGAGTTTTTAGCCCATTGGAATGCATTAACCAGGTTTTAAAGCATTTCAATGGGTTTTTAATTTTCGCTATACAACGTTTTAGCTCTACAGCGATTTCGCTGGAACAAATTAATGTTGTTAAGTGAGGCACTACTGTATTTATGTGTCTAGGGCTGGAGCTGTGTACAAACCCTTGAAACTCTTTTCCTTACCTGTGAGCAGAGAGCTCAGACAGACCCTGTTTCGCTGACTTTCTCAGTGGGGGGAAAAGAAACGTTCTAATAGGTTTTCAGGAACCGAGGTTGCTTTTTGACTTTGTGAAACTCAGGGCAGTTTATATAATGTAGACATACTGTACTAGCAACAAAAAAGGGAGGGGGAAAACCCATACCCATCTGCCTCCATCTGGCTTCAGTCTACCAGCTTTCATTCTGCCCACTTACTACATATGTAAGTAATGGTGTTTTTTCACTCTTGTAACTCTCGTAAACTAATTTTCAGTAGCTCTCTTCCACTCTCTAGTGCCAATCTTCCTTTCCAGATTGCATTTTCCCCCCAGCTCCACTTGACAGATCAAAAGGAAAACAGGGAGAAAGTGATGAAAATATGTTGAGAAGCTACCTCATAGTCCAACATTGTGTGCGGCTTTGGTCCAAAGGCCATTAGATTTTTTTTTAATTTCCAGAGACAGGATGAACAGAAGCGAGGTAGGAAAACTGCAGAGCTTTGAACTGCATGATGAAAGAAAGGAAATAAATGAGTTCAAAACTACTTGGGTAACGGTGAAGCAAAATGCATTGAAAACCCAAACTTGGAAAAGACCGCCTTGTACTTTTTTCGACTTAACAAAGCCATCTTTTCTATCTGACATCTCTAGGCATGGCTAATCAAGGATGGGACTGGGATTAATGTGTGCCATTTAAACTGGCAAGCGGCCGTTGTGTTTCGTGAAACAAGGTGCCCTTCAACGTTCATTTAGCTGGTCAGCCACATGGAATATTGAAGTAGTAGAAGAAAGATGAAGACAGGTGCGGAAAATCTGCCCATGAAAGAAAAATGGCTGGCCGAGGGATGCGAGCACAAGGTAGAAGAAGAAACAAAGAAGGAGATCCAACATCCAAAAGTTTGAGAAACTGTGCAAACTGGTGGTTATAAGAGCAGAAACTCGTCAGCTATCAGCTTTGCAATTAGAGGGTGATAAAACATCATGCCTGTGTGGTCAGCATCCGAATGAATCCTGTGTTTCATTTCCTGGTGACCAAAGAAAAACAAACTACAGTGGCACCTCGACTTACGAACCTAATCCATATTGGAATTAAGTTCATAGGTCGAAAAGTTCGTAAATCGAGGCAAACTTTTCCACTGGAATGCATTGAAAATCATTTAATCCGTATCTGCTGGTTTTCATTCGTAGGTTGAGGCACTGTTCGTAGGTAGAGGCATTCGTTCCCATAGGAACTAAGGCAAAACCGGTTAATCTGTACTCTTACCACTAGGGGTTTAATTTTTTTATTTTCTTCTTCTTTTGACCTAAGGTGAGGTCAAAAAAAGGGCAGGAAAGTTTTGTTTCTTTTTTTCGGTTCGAAAGTCGAGGCTCTTTTCGCAGGTCGAAGTGACTTTTTGCGAACGGAGCTGTGCGTAACTCGAATCGTTCACAAGTAGGGACGTTTGCAAGTCGAGGTACCACTGTATTATATGCCTGGTCTATTTCTTCCACAAAATGATAAAAGAAACATTATTTCTCATACCTTGTGCCGATGCTTTTACTTCACCTTCTAGCCTATATGAAAGGGAGATAAACAGCATGAAGCATGTCCTTTGAGAATCGTTTCACCACATTTGAAAATATACAGTGGTGCCTCGCTTAACGGGCGCCCCGTTTAACGACGAAATCGCATACCGACGAACTTTTTGCGATCGCTTTTGCGATCACATTGAGATGTTTTAAATGGGGGGAAATCGCTTTGTGGTGATCAGTACCCTGTTTTGCTTACCGATTATCACAAAGCGATGATTTCCCCCCCCAGCTGATCAGCGGTTCCAAAATGGCTGCCGGGTAAAAAAATGGCCACCCGCTGTATTTAGGGACGGATTCTTTGCTTACTGGGCAGCGAAAATGACCGCTGTATGGAGGATCTTCACTTAAAGGTCAGTTTTAAGCCCATAGGAACGCATTGAAGGGGTTTCAATGCATTCCTATGGGCTTTTTAAAATCGCATAGCAACGAAATCGCTTTGCAGTGATTTTTGCTGCACCAATTAACGTTGCTATGCGAAGCACCACTGTACTTGTGTGCCACCTACAATGTTAAAGCCAGTTTGGCAAAGTGATTAGAACGTGGACTAGGATAAGACTTAGGGTTTCTGGCCCCGATGCTGGGAAAATGTGAAGGCAAGAGGAGAAGGGGAAGACACAAAAGGCATCCAAAGAAGTACAGTGGTGCCTCGCTAGGCAGTTACCCTGCATGACAGTTTTTTTGCTATAGTGATTCACAAAACAGTGATTTCTATGGGGGAATTTCGCTGGACAGTGTTTGGTCCCTGCTTCACAAACTGATTTTCGCTAGACAACA
This sequence comes from Pogona vitticeps, assembly GCF_051106095.1. NCBI lineage: Eukaryota > Metazoa > Chordata > Lepidosauria > Squamata > Agamidae > Pogona > Pogona vitticeps. The sequence continues at coordinate 259,902,596 of NC_135785.1, forward strand.
ATTTTGACAGCTTTCTACGCGCTCACAAAACAGGTGTTTTCGGGACCTACGCTTCGCAAGACAGCGATTTCAACATCTGATCGGCTGTTCTCAAAGTGGCTTACCTATGGCCGATCTTCACTAGACAACGACGATTCTTCCCCATTGGAACGCATTAAACGGGTTTCAGTGCATTCCAATGGGGAAATGCTTTTTGCTAGACAATGATTTCACTAAACAGAGATGTCAGTGGAATGGATTATCATCGTCTAGCGAGACACCACTGTAGTTCAAAGTTTGCCTTTGGTTTTCTAACCCCTCCTCTTGAGTGAGGAGTGGGAATATATTGTCGCTGACACCTTGTTTTTAAGGACAAATCATCTCTCTTCAAGGCTCAGCTGATAAAGCTTTGCCATGGTGTGAGGGCTCAGAAAACATGATGAAAGTTGGAGGCTTCCATTTGTTCCATCTGTATATGGAAGGACGGTTTTGAAGGAAGTCTTTTTCTGGACAAGAAAAAAGAGGGAAAACGCAGGCTCGGTGGCAATGAGCTAATGCCAGACTAACACATAATGAACTGAGTCATAGTTGCCTATACTGAGGTATTGTGTAAATAATCAAAATAAACAGATTTTCACAAGGGCATCATATTTCTCGGGAGAGAAATCGACCCTATCTTGAACCTTCACGTGGAGAGCGATAAAGGATACTCCTCAGTGCTTTTCCCTATCGTATTTCTTTCTCTCCTGAGGAAGAGCAAGTAATTCCTCACCCCCAGCGATGGGTGCAGGAAAAAAAATGACTGCATGTATCTATATTTAGCTCCTCTGTTAGTAGGAATGTCAAAGGGGAAATTGTATTTAGTTCCCAAAGTAAATTGAAATCTGAAAGCCAGCCTACGTGTTGTTTTGTCTTGCTGAGCAATTTGCTGCTCAGCTGCCTTTGTTAAGATCCGTCCTATAGTATGGACCGTTCCTCGGCACTCGCACAGCCCCGTTAAGAGATTTAGTCCAAAACTAATTAGGTTACAAATCTTGGACTGACAAGACAAAAGGCAGCTTTTGGGAAATTGCAAGAAAGAGGAAAGTCATCTTTCTCCCTCCGTCAGCTGGGATCAGCTTACTTCGGCTCTTTGAGGGTGCAGTCCTAAGCATATTTGGAAGGAGGTTAAATTCCCATGGAGTTGACTTATTTTTTACATACAGTAGTTAGATTCAAACTACCATTCTGCTTTGTCCTTCTGCTACTCCCAACACGTCGTTCTGGGGCAGACCAAGCTGGATCAGACCAAATTCAGTCTTAATTCAGCGTCAGTCCCAAGAGCGGCTAGCTCACTGTTACTGGAAGCTCACCAGCGGCAGACAATGGATGATCCAACTCTGCTCTTGTTTGTTGTCAGCATCCAGCGATCACATAGACAAATTGCGTCTGGCCATGGAGGTTCTCTTTGTTGAAGGTGACTTGAGTGTAATAACTCAGTTTACACTGAAGAAGGTGCACGTCTTTGTGTTAGAAGGGGTGCCTCCAGAGAAGGGGATTTCCACAGGTTTCCTAGACTTTACCTGCGTTGTCTTTGGCTGGCCTTCCTTCAGCCTAGACTGGTTACTTTTGGGGGGGCCACATTTCCCAGAATTCCCCTAGCAAGGCTCACCTCTGGAATTCTGGGAATTGTCAAAAAAAAACTAACTTTCCTCATTTCTGGCCAGGAGAAAGGAACAACATGCATGAACAGGACCTTCAGGCTGTGTTCAAAGAGCCCTTCAGCTGTGTCTTGATTGAACAAGACCAAAGGCCCAACAAGATCGCAGCTTACAAATAGTTTGCTAAAAATTAATTAGTTGCTAACATTTATTTTAAAAGTAATTGGTTGTAAGAACTACAACAACCATTTTTATATTATGTCAATTTTTGCATTCTACTATGTTCAGTTTTTAGTAACTTTTCATAATTTGCCATCCGTCTCCTTCCTTCCTTCCTTCCATTATCAGCTCCTTCCTTCCTTCCTTCCTTCCTTCCTTCCTTCCTTCCTTCCTTCCTTCCTTCCTTCCTTCCTTCCTTCCTTCCTTCCTTCCTTCCTTCCTTCCTTCCTTCCTTCCTTCCTTCCTTCCTTCCTTCCTTCCTTCCTTCCTTCCTTCCTTCCTTCCATCATCAGCTCCTTCCTTCCTTCCTTCCTTCCTTCCTTCCTTCCTTCCATCATCAGCTCCTTCCTTCCTTCCATCATCAGCTCCTTCCTTCCTTCCATCATCAGCTCCTTCCTTCCTTCCTTCCTTCCTTCCTTCCTTCCTTCCTTCCTTCCTTCCTTCCTTCCTTCCTTCCTTCCTTCCTTCCTTCCTTCCTTCCTTCCTTCCTTCCTTCCATCATCAGCTCCTTCCTTCCTTCCTTCCTTCCTTCCTTCCTTCCTTCCTTCCTTCCTTCCTTCCTTCCTTCCTTCCTTCCTTCCTTTAGGGTATTTATATACCACCCTCACTGCCAGGCACTTTATAATAAAGGAAAATGAAAGGAAAATTAACCCACAGATCACAGCCAACATTAACAAACTAATAAAAATTAAAGCAGGAATAATCCTAATGACAACCTAAGGGATGGGGGGACCAGGTGACTCATATATATATATAGACCTAGCTCAGGAGAATATGTCCTTGAAAGCATCATTGAAAAATACAGTCTTTAACATCCTCTGGAAGAACAGAACACAGGATTTTGCGTTCTGCTGAGTCAAGCACGAGCTCTCATTGGCAGGAGCTCTCAAAGTTAACAGCCGACCTACTGCCACCATTGGGGTGCTAGAGTGATGCCAGCCATGCATGGCGATGGTAAGTGGTCCGGCGGGTTCTGGGGGTGGGTGTTAATCAGGCCAGCCACGTGTGCCAGTGGGCTTGATATTTGTATACAAATACGAAGCTCCCATCTCTAGGCGGGATTTGTTCCTGGCTGTACCTGGAGGTCTGTGCTCTTCCCTAGTGGTCTAAGGATGAACCAGGTCAAACCCTGCTTATCTTCCCATATCCAGCAAGTTCGCTTAGTTTAGCGTGGGGTGGTGGTCCTTGTCTACTGTTAATGTTTCCGCATACATATGGATAGTTCCCCACTCTGTGAACAATTTGGGTCTTTCTAGACGCCGCGGGATTGCAATTCCCATCATGAGCGACCAACATGAATTTGACTCAACTCCGGGAGGCCGTGGAAGACAGGAGGGCCTGGTGTGCTCTGGTCCATGGGGTCACGAAGAGTCGGACATGACTTAAAGACTAAACAACAACAACATGTCTGGAAGACTGATTGATTTCAATAACGGGACCTGTATGTTGGGCTTCCATTTGGGAGATCTGATTTCAAGTATTACTCATCCATGAAACTAATGGGGTGACCATGGCGCTGACCTACCTCACAGGAATGTTGTCCAGTTATAGTGGGGAAGACGAGAGCCATGCATCTTGAACATATAGCGTATAGATTTAAATGAACATATAGATTTAAATGAAATAAATAAATAACACCACCTCACCAGCTGATTCTAAGTACCAACCCTATAAGTGTCACAGATGGCTCCATTTTTGGAAGACCTTCTCCGAACGTCTGTGTGCCGTGTCCCATAGACATCAAACCTGTTTTCAGAAGATAATGCCTCTCCCTCTTGGTATTGCTTTGGAAAAGCGGCTGATTAATCATTTGGGGCCCAATTAGCTCCCTGGTCATTTGACAAGCTAAGTGGAGTTCTCCTTTCTTCCATTGCTTCCTTCTTCTTTTTTTGCTTTAGTCCCACAGAACAAAACGGGGCTTTATCTTAATTGAAAATTGCAGGTGGCAAAAAAGCATGACCTCTGGATTGGAAAATGCGTCAGTCCTGTACACCATAGCACACGTAAAAGGGTCGCTTGCCGGCAACCCTGGGAAACACTTTGTTTATATCTATGTGTGGATAAGATGTGAGCAAAGAATTCTGGAGCTCCACTGCAGCCCATGTGAACTGCAAAAAAAATCATTATTTCTCATCCTCATCATTTTGTACTTGGGGAGCAATGAAGCTAACCATGTGTTGCTAACACACTACGTTTAAGTTTCTTATATTATATTAAATACACTTAAAAATACAGTAGAGCCCCTTAAGTGCCTTCAAATGACCTCCCAAAAGCAAAATTTTAGGAATAATAAGTAAACATCACCTGCTACACAAAAGTTTAATGATGTTAACGCTCATAATGCTGTTTTTAAAATAATAACATTATTACATTCCCATCAACACATTACTGGCAGTGTTGTTACTTGCGACATATAATTTCCCATCTCTGCTTAATCTACTCAGGCTAGAGGCGATGAATCCTGCCACAACCCCAGTTGCTGTTCACACTTGACATGGTGGTTCCCCAGTCTTGGGTCTCCAGATGTTCTTGGACTACAACTCCCAGAATTCTTAGCCAACACAGCTAGTGGTGAAGGCTTCTGGGAGGTTTAGTCCAGGAACATCTGGAGAACCAAGGTTGGGAATCCTGTCCTAGGGGGAGTGACTTAACTTGTTCTTGGCCATGTCTTCACTCATGTAGCAGAAAGTGACTGAAAAGAATAACTGAAGGGGTCACCTTGAGAGCAAGGGTTCTGCTGAGGACCAGATCCTGGGAAATTCAGGCAGAGTAGGTCAGGACACTCAAATTTGCACTTACTCAGTTCTTATGCAGCACTGATAAGCGTTATCATTGTTATTGGAAGACAGGTATCAGAAACCACCCAGATAACATGGCCATTAGTCAGCTGCCTTGTGGATGCTGGGAGTTGTCCCCAAAGATCTAACTTTAGAGATGTGTAGATTCACATGGTTTTTTTTTACTACTTCTCCCAGAAATCCTCATGCAGCATTTCTTCCTGGGGGATTCTGGGAGAGGTCGTCCGAAATCCATGTCTACCTAACATTTTTACGCCCTTGGTAAAGGTAAAGGTAAAGGTTCCCCTTGACAATTTTTGTCCAGTCGTGTTCGACTCTAGGGGGCGGTGCTCATCCCCGTTTCCAAGCCATAGAGCCAGCGTTTTGTCCGAAGACAATCTTCCGTGGTCACATGGCCAGTGCGACTTAGAGACGGAACGCCGTTACCTTCCCACCGAGGTGGTCCCTATTGATCTACTTGCATTTGCATGCTTTCGAACCGCTAGGTTGGTGGGAGCTGGGACAAGCGACGGGAACTCACTCTGTTGTGTGGATTCGATCTTACGACTGCTTGGTCTTCTGATCCTGCAGCACAGGCTTCTGCGGTTTAGCCCACAGCGCCACCACGTCCCATTCTCGTGGTGGGTAGGGCCAAAACCAAAATGGATCCATTACAATTTTTCTTCTCTCACTCTACTCTCCAGTTGTCTCTCTTTTCCTTTCACCTGCTGCCCAGCAAGGTGTTGAGTGAGGAATTCATTCATCCTTCTTGCCAGATGTTTGGATCTGATTACTTGTAAAGGGCATTTGGAATGAATGCAGGCCCTGCATTTTCCCGAAGCTGAGCTGATACAGTATATTATGAACAATTGTGGTTTTCCAGAGTCTCAGTCAGAGAACGGTCCTTCATATCCTATCACCTGCTACCTGACAGTTTAATTCGAGATCCCAGGCACCCTTCTCTTGGCAAATGGTGACATTGGGTCATAGTTTTCTCCTTACAGTGTAGAAAATATTTAAAATATTTAAAAATATTTTTTTAAAAATATTTAAAATGATTAAAGTATTTTAATCATTTTATTTTATTTTATTTTATTGAATTTTAATTATTGTAAGCCGCCCAGAGACCTCTGGGTAGAGTGGGCGGCATATAAATTCAATAAATAAATAAATAAAATAAATGTGCCAGACAGGGCATTTTGGGTGTTCAAAAATGTAACTTTTCCATATTGTGGCCCTTCCCCGTTGGACAAGCAAAGGCGAAAGTGGGAAAGATTGAATAAGTGCATTAAAAAGCAATTTGGGGGGGGGGCTGAGAAACAGTTAAAGTCAGTTCAGCTGTTAAATAGTTCGACATTATTTTACAAGGACCATTAGATTATTTAAATGAATGGGAAGTGAGTGGCTATTAGTGATGAGAGAAATTGCTGGCTATTTGTTAATGATAGCCCATCATCTTCATTTTCAGAGGCAACGAGCCTCTGGATTCAAAAAAAAATTGGGGGGGGGGGGAGAAAACCAATGGCATTTTATTCATTTTATTTATTTATTGGATGTTTACCTCGCCCCTCTAGACCATGTCTACTCGGGGTGAGTCTTTTATCTTTATGCTGTGCTCATGGAATTCTTTGGTTGGTCAGTGTGAGAAGCAGGGTCATCTAGACCATTTGGCAAAGAGGGGCAAACAACGAAAAACAGCAAAAAAATAGCCATTCCTCCCTAAATTTCTTCTTAGTCACCCACCCATTCCCCTCTACTGGTCAACAAAGTTGTTTGTACTACATGGCCTTTTCTGCATCTACTAAAGATGCATGCTGTCCCCAGAGGTGATGGAACATGAGGTCACTTCACTGTTGTTGTTGTCGTCTAGTCATTAAGTCGTGTCCGACTCTTCGTGACCCCATGGACCAGAGCATGCCAGGCCCTCCTGTCCTCCACTGCCTCCCGGAGTTGGGTCAAATTCATGTTGGTCGCTTCGATGACCCTGTCCAACCATCTCGTCCTCTGTCGTCCCCTTCTCCTCTTGCCTTCACACTTTCCCAACATCAAGGTCTTCTCCAGGGAGTCTTCTCTTCTCATGAGATGGCCAAAGTATTGGAGCCGCAGCTTCAGAATCTGTCCTTCCAGTGAGCACTCAGGGTTGATTTCCTTCAAAATGGATAGGTTTGTTCTCCTTGCAGTCCAGGGGACTCTCAAGAGTCTCCTCCAGCACCACAATTCAAAAGCATCCATTCTTCAGCAGTCAGACTTCTTTATGGTCCAGCTCTCACTTCCATACATCACTACTGGGAAAACCTTAGCTTTGACTATGCGGACTTTTGTTGGCAAGGTGATATCTCTGCTTTTTAAGGTTTAACATTTTTATGCTCTGTTCTGGTGGTGGATAGGGCCAAACCCAAAATGGATCCATTACAATTACATCTAGGTTTCTAATCGCTTTTCTCCTAAGAAGCACGCGTCTTTTAATTTCAGAAACACTACACTAGTGTTGCCAAAAGAAATTGGGTTGCTAGACTAGTTCACTCCTCCGCCTCTCTCTCTCTCTCTCTCTCTGTGTGTGTGTGTGTGTGTGTGTGTGTGTAGAAGAGAGAGCATGCATGCCATCTTTGCTTCAGGCAGTGAAATATCCTGAATGACGCTGAGAATCATGGTGGTTAGCAGGTATAATCATAGACTAATAGAGTTGGAAGGAGCCTCTAAGGCCATTGAGTCCAACCCCCCTGTTCAAGGCAGGAATCCAAATCAAAGCAGATCTAACAAAGGGTTATCCAATTTTCTCTTGAATGCCTCCAGGGTTGGAGCCCTCATCACCTCCCGAGTTAATGGGTTCCATGCTTAGGACGTTTTATCTGCCATTCAGCCTAAATCTGGCTTCCTGTAGCTTTAACCCATGGTTACCTATCCTACACTCTAGAATGACGGAGAATAGATTCTGCCCCTTCTCTGGATAAAGTGCTATCCTGTCTTCCTCCGCAGTCTTCTTTTCTCAAGGCTAAACAGGCACAGATCTTTTCGTCTTTCCTCCTGGGGCTTGGTTTCCAGTCCCCTGATCATTCCTGCCGGCCTCCTCTGAACGTACTCCAGAATCCTGGTTCGATCCCCAAAGAGTTCACAATTGAAAGCTTTCTTTCAGTTTTCCCCTAGTAGCCTTCTTCCCCTGACCTTCATTTCTTTATAGATTAGTTAGTGTGGGGATAGACAAAGCACTGTGCTTGTTGAACTGTAACTCCCAGGATGGCTCCCCACGGTCTATGTTGGGTGGGTGAGATTAGTGGTTTTATGCCATTTGCACAGGCGATTTCTTACCCTTGATTTGGGAGTCTTAAATTTCCTATTGAGAAGGAGCAGGGCCTTTTCAATGGCATCCCCAGAGCTGCAGAATTTCCTGCCTCTTAAGGTCATGATGACATTCCCCCTTGCCTTCCTTTGAGAGAGGCTATTATTTCTCTGTGCTTTCTTTTCTTTGATATTCCTTGTTTATTTTATGGGCATAGCCGCCTAGAGTGGTCTTTTAGACCAAATGGGCGGGGTATAAATCAAATCAATCAAATAAATAAAATATTGTCCCCCTCCCCCTCCCGCTGTCTCTACCAGCTAAATTGTTGTATGCAAGTTATCCATTATTTAATTGCTGATTGGCTGTTGTTTAGAACCTCTTTGTGAATTGTTTGAGTAGCACACCAGTAGGCAAATAGTGTTAGTAAATAACCACATAAAGTAAATTAAATAAAACAGCCCTGGGACATTGGGAAGTGGAAAAGGGAGATAAGGTTTTGAATCCATCCATACTGTGTGAATTTCAACCAACGATTCTTGCCGTTGCCGGGTATTTTCAGTTATGCGTTAAAAGAGATAACAAAATTTTAAAAATGCACCACTTTGGCTGTAACAGCTGTGCGTCGAAGAGCTGTGTGGATCACATCAGCACTCCCTTGACAACCTAGATTAAAGGCCAGCGCTGTTTCGCACTTTTAAAATTCTAGCTCTAGTCCCTGCTGTCTGTTTTCAGCATCAGGGGCTATATGTCTTCGACAAATACATGCGCTTCTTAGCAGAGAGAGGCACGATCTGAAAAACAGCCTGTGGTTCCAACACCAGTCAACGGGCTCTTTCCAACATACAAAACAGATGTTCTTGCTCAGGAGACAGTGATATTGTTAAGGGCAGCCAAACATTTTGAGGCTCATAAATTGTCTGCTGCGGGGGAAAGAAGTGGAGGAACTTTTAAATTGTTGACCAGCAGGAACAGCCCCGAGGTCTCTCCCAGATGCTCGAGAAAGGTCCAAGGTCAGTACATGGCGTCTTTCTCCACCATGCCCTGGAGGAATGCTTTTGTTGGGGTACTGTGTAGAATTTAAAGTGGCAGCTATCGGCTGCCCTGTTTTAATATCCATGATGTGATGCACTCAGTACTTGGGGAAGAAAACATTACAAACACTGACAGGACAGGGTGCTAAATCCACTGTGGGTTTCATCAGAACTTTATACGATAGACTAGATAGACGAGAGGATGTCAACCATGGCCTGAGCTGGACCGGGCCGCAGAGACAGACCTCCTCCCCCCCCGCATGCACTCCCCTCCCCCCAGTGCTGGCATGAGCGCTCCCCCGCCCCTTCACGCATGCACCCAAATGTCCGTGTGAAGGGGTGCGGGTGTGCAGGCGCTCTTGCACATGTGCGAAAGTGTGGGGGAGTGTTCACGGTGGTGCTGGCAGGTGCATGGGTGCTCCCCCACTGCTTCACGCATGCACCCAGGAGCATGCGAGCACAGGGGAGTGGCCCACATTCCTCAGAGGCTCAGATGGTCTGTGGTCCCAAAAAGGTTGGGAACTGCTGAGATAGACTATCCATGGAGCTTAATCTCCCTCCCCAAAAAAAGTTTCAGCATGTTGGATAGCTCCTGCAAAAAAGAGACCATATATTGGCATGGATTCACTTCTCATGAAATTGGGAGTCATCCGAACCATGGTGCTTATACTCGTTACAGGAGAGGGCACAGAAGGACAGACCTTTTGCAAATAACATAACGAATGGTATTACAGTGGTGCCTCGACTTACGAACGTCCCTACCTATGAACATTTCAACTTACGAACATCTATGTTTGCAAAATATTGCCACAAAAGTGAAACCAAACCACGAGAGTCACAGCAAGCCAGCAGCAGCAGCTGTTCTCACTCCGGAGAGCATGAACAGAAGTGCGCAACGCCTGGTGGGGAAAAGCTTATATACAGCCTCTCGGCACCTTTTGGCAGCGCTATTGGCTGCCGGACATGCCAATCCACTATCTCTGTCCTGATTCGCCAAAGCGTCTAACTGGCACCAGCAAGCTCAGAGAGACCCCCCCCCCAAAGGTAACGAATATATACGAATACTAATGGATCGACGAATAAAACCGTGGAAATATTCATCCAGCCATATTTGTCTAGATTTATATTTTAATGAATATGGATCAGCGAATATTTGAGGAATCACCTATATTCATCGAAAAAACCCAATCCGGCTTTATATTCCTCCCCATCTCTATCTGTTATATAATACCAGTCAATGTTTTTATAATTTTGATTATATTTTGTCTGGTATTTTTGAATCATCATCATTGCATGCCGTCGAATTAAATCTACCTAATTACAAATCTTTTCAGGGTTTTCTAAATAAAGAACAAGCCGAAGTGGCTAACCATTTACTTTTTCTGGGGACATCTTCAGAGGACTAGAGTAGGAACTCTGTCCATGCTCTGTTGCTGTTTGTTGCATAGTTGAGTACTTATAGCTGTGGGAACGACTTTTGTCCTTTTTCAGGATGATAATGATGCTCAATGTGTTTTTTGTTGTGGATGTATTGTTCTGATAAGGGGGAGAGTTTATCTGTCACTGTGATTGATGGGTGTCTTTAGCTGGTCTTTTTTGTGCAATGATCCCTGGTCCTAGTGGCTGGGTAGAGTTCGTTGACCTTTTGCAGGCTGTATTTTTCAGTACTGGGAGCCAGGCCTTGTTAAGTTTTAGACTTTCTTTCTTGTTGAAGCTCTGCTGGTGTTTATGGATTTCAATGGCTTCCCTGTGCAGTCTAACATAATGATTGCTGGTGTTGTCCAGTACTTCAGTATTTTGAAATAGAATTTCATGCCCAGCTTGTTTTAGGGCCTGTTCAGCTACTGCTGATTTTTCCAGTTGTTTTAGTCTGCAGTTTCTCTCATGTTCTTTGATTCTGGTGTGAATGCTGCGTTTTGTGGTTCCAATATATACCTGTCCACAACTTCTTGTGATTTGTTCGGCAGGATTTTTCACATCAAGAGCAGCCATTCAAATATTGATGTTGTATACGTATTCTTTTCTCCAACCGGGGTCAGCCTGTATATTGAACTGCATTTTTTAATATTACATTGTATGTGTCTTTGTCCCCCACCCCACCCACCCTGACTTTTAAAGCAGCTTTGGTCTCTTAACTGAGAGGAAAGCAGAATATAAACGAAATTATTACTTTCTGCACATGGTGCAGCTCTGTTTTATTCAGATAAAACAGCATTTAGTACCAAACTCCAGCGTGTTTTGTGTTGAACCCCTTGGAAAGAGTTGTGGGAGACACATGGGCTAAATAAATGTTTATCCAAATCAAACTCTGGCAAACTCCCTTGCTCAACCCTTTGTCATCCTGGCTCAGAGCTCAGTGACAATGCTCGTAAATCAAGCTTTTGCGTTCATTGCCCATTCAAGGTTACTTTCAGCTCGCTCAAGGCCCATCCAAGAAACGTTGGGGCATGAGGCAGCAAATCTATTTTTCACTCTAATTTATGCTTCCCTTGGTACAAGTCCTATTCATTTCAACAGCAACCCCCCTTTTTTTCCTCTCGAGATGAATTTCTCGGTAATTGGGGCCCCGTGCCTCTTTCCCTTTTAATGTCAACGGCCAGCAGATGTTCCCAGAGATGGGAAAAGTTTGGAGGTTTTTTAGACTGTAACCCTCCCAGAATTGTGCAGCTGGTTTGTCCCCTCTGGGCGAGGTATTCCTTAAAACAGTGGTTCTTAACCTTGGGTTACTCAGGTGTTTTTGGACTGCAACTCCCAGAAGCCTTCACCACCAGCTGTGCTGGCTGGGGTTTCTGGGAGTTGCAGTTCAAAAACACCTGAGTAACCCAAGGTTAAGAACCACTGCCTTAAAACACCCCCAAACAGTTCTCATCCCTGACTGCTCTGCAGAAATCTTACAGGTCCAGTAGACAATCCTAGGAATACCAGAAACACAGATGTAACATGTTTTGCTGGAGAACTGAAATGATAACTTGGGCTCCTTTGCTCTTTTTTAAGATGACTCGCTCTGAAAGGAAACTTTGAACCTTTCACGCCTGAAATGTTTTGGGGGTGTTGTTTTGACCTGTTCAATTGCCATTTAGATGAATGACGTCCCTTTGGTTGGCCTCCCGATGACGCACTCATTGTTTTGAACACACTAAGGCTTATACTGTTCGTAAAGGAGAGTGAGATCATACATTAAGGCCAATGGTCATTTATTTATATATTTGTAATTTTATCTGGGCCATAACTTACATGCACACTGCTGCTTTGGTGTCAAGCCCACAATCTGTGCCAACCAACCTGTCAAAACAATCCTTTGACCAAACGAGAGTAAGCCAATTTACCAAATGTGGACTGAGGCAAGCTCGTGTTAGGATAGTGGGGGGGGGGGGTGCTGCATTGAGAAATGGAAGCAGTGCCTCTTCTGGAGAGAGGCTTTGTCTGGTGCACCTGCTGTATTTGGACTGTTGCCTTCTTGATGTGAGCCACTTCTGTACAATCATATTGATCCTTCACACAATGGAGAGAGGAAGTTGCCTGCTTCTGAATGCAGAAACATCAGCTTAACTCCCTGAGGTATGCGGTCAGGACCAGAGAGCACATCATGCGAAAGATCTCTGCCTGGAAGCCATTCCCAACCTGATTAAACCACAGTTTGGAAAAGCGAATTTTGTGAATTACGAATTGAATTAAACTACGAATTGAATTGAACGACGAATTCTATAATTCTGACTTACAGTGATCCTTTTTTGAGGTTTCCCCGATAGACAACACTCAGAAGTAATTTACCATTCTCTTCTTGTGGAGGCCCTGCTGATTGGATAGATCTGTGAGTAAGGTCTCTGACAGCAGAGGCAGAAGTTTGAAGTTCTGTTCCCCTTGTGCAAGCAGAACCAGCCTGGGTGGCCTTGGGCCAGCTGCACAGTCCTATAACTGTCTCCAGAAGAAGAGAACAGGAAACCACTTCTGAGTATTCTCTACCTGGAAAACCCTGAAAATTGACTTGATGGCACATTATTATTATTTTATTCTGGGAAGCACCCAGGGAATGTGTGCAGCTTGCCCAAGGCCTCATAGGCTGGCTCTGCTAGGATGCACAAAGGGAATTAAACTCACAATCTCTGGCACTGCAGCCAAGTTCTATCATCCCTTATAAATATGATTGGTGGCCATTGGCAGCTCACAGTTGGGTATCCTATCCTAAATTGGCAAAGCGAAGTGCCCTTGTAGTTAGACCTCACATTGGCACTGCCATTGGCCATAGCAGTTTGGGAATTCTGGAACTTGTCATCCAAAACCAGTAAATTTTATAAGCTATCAGGTGAACCTTGCTGGAGTTCACGTTGTTATTTCTTTCCTTTCCTTTTTCTTTTCTAGGCATGGAAGAAACGCTGGTTTGTCCTTCGCAGCGGGCGCATGAGCGGAGACCCAGACGTGCTGGAATACTACAAGAATGACCATTCGAAGAAGCCGCTACGTGTCATCAACCTCAATTTCTGCGAGCAGGTAGACGCCGGTCTTACTTTCAACAAGAAGGAGCTGCAGGACAGTTACGTCTTTGACATCAAGACCAGTGAAAGGACCTTCTACCTTGTTGCCGAAACGGAGGATGACATGAACAAGTGGGTGCGCAGTATTTGCCAGATCTGCGGTTTTAACCAGTCCGAAGAGAACGCAGGTACGTCCTAAAACACAACTGAGTTTCGTGCATTAAAAAAGAACTATTATTATCGTGGAGCTGCGAGAGGGAAGAAAAGTACATGTTAGGGATTGGTAAGAATGGGAGAGAAAGGTACCGTATTTTTCGCACCATAAGACACACTTTCCCCCCACAAAACGGGGGTGGAAAGTCTGTGCATCTTACGGAGCGAAGAAAACAGATTATATTTTCCTGTTTTCTTCTCCTAAAAAATTGGTGTGTCTTATGGAAAGGTGCGTCTTATGGAGTGAAAAATACGGTACTCTTTCAATTTGAAATGCTTCTTTGGGAATCGGTGATCACCCAGTTTATGCTGACTATTCCCTTCATGCTTGCCTGGCTTAGGTGCTGCAGTGTTTCCTTGCATGCACTGCTTCCCAACCTTCACCCCCCAGATGTTCCTAGACTGCAACTCCCAAAAACCCCAGCCAGCACAGCTGGTGGTGAAGGCTTCTGGGAATTGTAGTCCAAGAACTGCCTGGGTCACCCAAGGTTGGGAACCGCTGCCCTAAATGAAAGAATGTACATAGATTTAAAATCATTGGAAGTTGGAAGGGGCCTACAAGGCCATCAAGTCCAACCCTTTGCTCAGTGCAGGAATACAAATCAAAGGAGATCTGCCAGGTGATGATCATAGTTTTTCTTGAATGCCTCCCATGTTGGAGCCCTCACCAACTCCCGAGGTCACAGGTTCCACTGTCGTACTGCTCTAACAGTTACGAGGTTTTCCCTGAGATTCAACTGAAATCTGGCTTCCTGTTATTTGAGCCCATTCTTGCGTGTCCTCCACTCTGGGATGATTGAGAACAGATCCTGCCCCTACTCTGTATGACAGCCTTTCAAATATTTGAAAAGTGCTATCATATCACCCCTCAGCCTTCTTTTCTCAAGGCTAAACATGTCCCAATTCTAGACACGCTTGAGATCATATAGAAAAAGTATTCGCAAAGGCTTTCACGGCCGGGATCTAATGGTTGCTGTGGGTTTTTCGGGCTCTTTGGCCATGTTCTGAAGGTTGCTCTTCCTAACGTTTCGCCAGTCTCTGTGGCCGGCATCTTCAGAGGACAGCAACCTGTGCTCTGGTCATCAAGACCAGTGAAAGGACCAGAGCACAGAGTGCTGTCGTCTGAAGATGCCCATGGCCACAGAGACTGGCGAAACTTTAGGAAGAACAACCTTCAGAACACAGCCAAAGAGCCCGAAAAACTCACAACAACCATATAGACAAACTTAGTTCATTTTTAAGACTTCTTCATGGACAATGAGGAAGAGGAAATGTCTCGCCACTATAATCTGATTTCTTTTTCTTTCATTATCGTGACTATTCTGACTTTAGATGTAGCAGCTCAAAATAACAACGCTGGGTTGCATCTATGGCAGTCTCCAAGTGTTTGCTGTTAAGGTATTCTTCTTTGCTGTACCTGCATATTCCCCACCTGTGTTTATTTTACCTTGAATGATCAGCCATGACAAGCTGGGTTTTCACTTTCTCATTATGTGACTGAAATATTCAACTTTCTCTATGTCATGTGCTTTATGATTCCCTTGGTCTTCATTCATCCACCTTAGTACTTCTTAGCTGGTCACTTCCTCAGCCCAAGGAATTATTTGATTTATATGTAGTAAAATTCACTCATGCCCTCATCCTGTTGGAAATATTATTTTTATCGAGTGCCTCTTGCAGAATATCCCAGCCAATGTGGCCACTGTCACTGTGGGTTGGAGGATTTTGAGAACTGTAGTCCAAAAAACGTAACATTTAAATTATTCCTGCAATGATCTTGGCCTGGCAGAGCAAATCAATATTTTATAGAATAATTTTATAGAATAATTTAAA
This sequence comes from Pogona vitticeps, assembly GCF_051106095.1. Taxonomy (NCBI): domain Eukaryota; kingdom Metazoa; phylum Chordata; class Lepidosauria; order Squamata; family Agamidae; genus Pogona; species Pogona vitticeps. Next base: position 259,918,037 of record NC_135785.1, read on the forward strand.
ATAACTTTTAAACAGTGCTTCAAATCAGCACCAATTGTAGCTAAATTGGGCAAAGGGTTTTCGAGTTATGATTTTTTCGAAGTAAAAGTGTCCCTTAACCATTTCAGAAACAGGTGACCCTAAATATTCCCAGGTTTAAAATAGATCATATAAACTGGGAAAAAATCTGTCTTGCTTATCTGGGAAGAGAATTTGGGGAGAATCCAGGCTGCTGGGGCTGAAATGTTGATCCTCAAAAGAGGCCTTTGAAAAGGGAAACAGAAGCACTTTGTTACAAGACTGAAGATGTGTAGTACTGTTTAATATGTGAATAATTTATTGTTTTTAGGTATCTTTTTTAATGATGTATGTCACCTTGTGACCTTTTATGGAGAAAGGTGGGGAACAAACAAACAAGTAAATAAATAGCCAGCAAGAGTTTCTCAAAATAAAACATTTTATACATTTGTGTGTGAGGGGGTAGAGATTTAGAGAGGAAGGTCACAGAAACAGATTGAAAATACTGTATAGGTTTTTCTTTTTAAAAAAAACAGATTACTTTAAAGAAAGTAATGAAGTAACAGTCCTCCAGAAAAGGCAAAAAGTAATTTTGCCACAACTTCTGAGACCAGTCTTCCCCACATAAGTTTTCAAAGAGGGAATCATCTCCACCTCTGGGACAATCTGAATTTTTGACCCTGCCTATCAGGATCCAGGTAGTTGACGTGGAGCTAACTTTTTAATGCTTTAGTTCGTTCCTGACTGAACAGGAAAGGGGATTCTATGTCTGCTTACAAACACAGAGACATGAAACGAATATTCATTTAAAAAATAATGCAATTATTGAAAATATTTTTGAAATATATTTTTTAAAAAATACAGAACACATCTTCAGAAGGGCACTTGTTTAAACGGTGTTTTTTGCTTTGTGGCTGGGGATGGTCGTACTTCATATTAGCAGAGTTTTGTTGCCCATACCCTGTCATAGTCTTCTATAGAGATGGGCACGGACTGCTCTAGCATAACACCCGTGGGCCCGAACTGTCGAACCACATGACAGCACCGAACTGTGGTTCATGCCCATCTCTAGTCTCCTGTCATATTCTCCATTCCACCAATCTTGTCACTATACGATTACTTGGCAATTTAAGAAAAGCTCCGAAGAAAGTTACAGTGGTGCCTTGCACAACGGGCGCCTCGTAGAGCGATGAATCCGCTCTACGAGGCCGGTTTTGCGATCGCAAATGCGATCGCAAAACGGTGCCCGCATAGGGCGAAAATCGCAGAGCGGAGGTCGGTAAGCGATTCGCTTGCCGACCTTCACTTTGCGACCCGCTGATCAGCTGGGCAGCGGGTCCAAAATGGCTGCCGGAACAGCCGAAACGGCTGCACACAGCGTTTTCGCGCCCTCGGTAAACGCGGCCATTTTGGCTGTTCCGGCGGCCATTTTGGACCCGCCGACCAGCTGATCCAGGGTCTCGCTGCGGCCGAAATGGCCGTGCGCAGCGTTTTCGCGCCCTCCCCTCGCTTACCGAGGGTGCGAAAATGGCTGCCGGACCCGGAAAAGCATCGTTGTATGGTGAGTTTTTGACCATTTGGAACGCATTAAACAGCGTTTAATGCGTTCCAATGGCTTTTTTTGATCCGTACAGCGATGCTTTCACACAGCGAGGGTTAATCCGGAACGGATTAACCTCGCTGTGCGAGGCACCACTGTACATGTCATCAGGTCACTTCTGATACATGGTGACGGTATGAATTAATGACCTCCTAAATTATCATTAAAACCGCTCCTCAGATATTGCAAATCAACAGCTTCTCATATTAAGTTTTCTGAATAGTTTTTATCCCAGAGCTATAATTGCACTTAATAATGAGCTTAAAGACCACCAGTAGTGAATAGTTGGCCAGTGTTACTTAGCCTGCGGTGTAGATCTTTGTATTCTTAATGGGGGATTTTTAGTGGGTGGGGAGTGTTTGGGGATTTTTTTTTATGCATGTGCATGTGGGTCTGGTCTCTGGGTGTCTGTGTGAATTTCGTTGAATGGATATACGATGTATATACTTACAATGACAATAAATGTATTTGATTTAAGTTGTTCTCTCTTTCTACTCTCCCCACGCCCCACCAGCAATATTGTCATTTCCAATAAGTTATGCTCAGGTCTTGCAAACTAACATGATGGGGATGTATAATCTCCAGGCTTAGAAGGAAAGAAGGAGCCTCCAAATGCCAAATGCAGGGGAAGGGGTATCAGGAGACAGGGATCTACCATATTTCCCCAAAAATAAGACAGGGTCTTATATTAAGTTTTGCTCCAAAAATGCATTAGGGCTTATTTTCAGGGGATGTTTTATTTTATTTTTTATGTACAATAATCTTTATTCAAATATAGTCATGTCCTCTTCTTCTGGTTGCTACACAAGGGTGGAGGGTGGGTTTTCACTTAACTGGGAGCATATTTTGGGGGTAGGGCTTATATGATGAGCATCCCGAAAAATTACTAGGGCTTATTTTCAGGTTAGGTCTTATTTAGGGGAAACAAGGTAGTTGTCTCGTGCGTTTCTGGAGACATCTGGTGGGGCCACGGTGAGAGACAGGAAGCTTGGCCTGATCCAGCACAGGGCTCTTCTTAGGTTCTAACAGCTGTGGATTCCTTTGTTGAATCAACCCCTCTCATGTTACTGTAGGTCTTCCTCTTTTTCTACTGCCTCCCGCCACCACTTTCCCCAGCAATATTATCTTTTCCTGCCAGTTTTGTATTCTCATTATATGGTCAGGACAGGTTAGTCTCAATTTGTTCATTCTTGATCTACTGAGGATTCAGACTTGACTTGACAGTTGGCAAAACAGCCCTTCCTGCACTAGGGTTCTGCAGGATCAATACAGAACATTCAAGTGCTGTCAGGAGTCTGGCTATCGTCATCGGGTGCACGGTGGAAAACAAGCTACAAGCTATGAACGGGGCTTGCCGTTGACAGATACGAGCTATTGTTTAATGTGGACAACCTCCAAGAGTCAACACTCTGCAGAAGTGCTCTCTTTGCTGGCTCTGGCCGCCCCGTTCAGTGAACTCGGCAGCAGATGTGTACAAGAGAAGACAGAGATGCTTATGATGTGGATTTCCACTTGTTTCATGCTGGAGAACAGGAGACCGGTCGCCTGGCAAAACAGATTTCTTCTAATCAAGTCTAACAAAAGCCATGATGCGTAATGGCGTCAGACGTCTCGGTTAGAGACGTCCAAGCACATTAGAAAGAGGAAATGTGTCTGAAAGACCTCAATGATTTGAACGACCGGGACGATTCAATGATGCACATGTTGGCCAGATTCTAGCTGAACAATTAGGCCCGTCCTGAATTCCATCCGTGTAAATTTCGCCAGCCAATTCCCACTGTTTAAGAAGCTGGCATTTGCATTTCTTGTTGTTGTTTGGTCATTTATTCATGTCCGACTCTTCGTGACCCCATGGACCGGAGCACACCAGGCCCTCCTGTCTTCCACTGTCTCCCGGAGTTGGGTCAAAATCATGTTGGTCGCTTCAATGACCCTGTCCAACCATCTCGTCCTCTGTCGTCCCCTTCTCCTCTTGCATTCAGACTTTCCCAACATCAGGGGCTTTTCCAGGAAGTCTTCCCTTCTCATGAGATGGCCAAAGTATTGGAGCCTTTGCATTTCTAGCTACAGATAAAAAATTGTTCATTCGTTTCCCTAATAAATAGTTCAGAACTTGTCCACACCGGGGTGATGTCCCTGATCATTCTGAGGTTGCTGTGGGTCACGGTGGCATATTTTTGAGTGCAGATTTGAATAGACTATCTCGGTATTTGCATCAAAATGTGGGAAGGGTGTTTTCTTTTTACTGGGTACACTGGGATGCAGTAAGGCTGTGATCCCATCGGTAATAAGAACGGCATTTAAGCATCAATTTAGAGTTCATTGTTCACACAATGCAAGGATGAAATTGATTTATATGTGCTATAAAAGGAGGTTTTTTTTAAAAAATTCAGCTGACCAGCAGGAGCTTTTAGAAATACTTCACTTCTAAAATCAATTCAGTTCAGTGCGGTTTTGTGGAAATGAGCCCATGTCAGCAGTGCAGACGCCAAAACTGGTTTAAATCACCCAAAATAAATTGATTTCCATTCAATGCATGTGAATGCTGCCGTTGGTTTAAATGCAACCTGAACCTGGTTTTTTAAATGTTTGAACAAAAATTGATTCAGATTGCCAGTTTGGCTACAGCCGAAGTCACTGTGGTATTGCTTGCCCATATACATCCGGAATTACTTCCTACTATCTCCATCACAACATTGATCGTTTTCTCTTTTTTACTATTTTGCTCCCTTCCTTTGTTTTTTTTTTTAACCCATGCCTTTTGTTATGATTCTTGTTCATTTTAGGAAACAGGAAAATTAATATTTTCGTGTAAAGACAAAAGCGCAACTTTACAAATGCAGGAACAGATGAGCATTCATTGACCATTAAGAACACAAAACAAAAACTTTAGTTGCAGTTTTAAAAGTATAACTATAACTTTTTTTAAAAAAATTAACTATAACTTTGGTCTGGCCTTGCTTCGTTTAAAAGTAACTATCCCTACAAAGCGGGCCAGGGGGAGAACTCGAACAGAGTGAACGCAAAGACCTCTTGATACGGCTGGTCTGGTTCATCATATTCTGAAATAAGTGAATTGTCCGGGATGGGAAGGAAAGAAGAAGATTAAATCTGGAGTCTGACATGGCCTAACATGACCATCATAGAGAGGGATTGTTTGTCTCCTCTAAGGAGCAATTATCCTGTTGTTGCTTTTATAAATATGTTGTTATACAGTGGTGCTTCGCAAAAATAAAAAAAGCCATTGAAACGCATTAAAATCTGGTTAATGCATTCCAGTCGGCTAAGAACTCACCGTCCAGCAAAGATCCTCCATAGGGACGGCCATTTTCAGGCGCCTATGCAGCGAAAATGGCTCCTAACCACAGCGGGGTTCCACAGGGGTCGATTATCTCCCCAATGCTATTTAACATCTATATGAGGCCGCTAGCGGGGGTCATCAGGGGGTGTGGAGCGCTGTGTCATCAGTATGCTGATGATACCCAGCTCTACATCTCCTTTTTACCAACTGCAGGTGATGCCGTCCTGTCCCTTCAGCGCTGCCTGGCGACTGTACTGGAATGGATGCAGGAAAATGGCCTGCGGCTGAACCCGGACAAGACGGAAGTCCTGAGGGTGGGCCCCCCCGTGGTTGGTGGCTTGGTTGGCTCTCTCTCGTTTGGGGGGGCCACCCTGGCTCCGGTGAGTGGGGTCCACAGCTTGGGCATACATTTGGACCCGACGCTCACCATGGAAACACAGGTGGCATCGATTGTCCGCTCCGCCTTTTTCCACCTTTGGCGGATTGCCCGGCTGCGGCCCTATCTCGACACGGGGGCGCTCACCACCTTAGTACACGCGCTCGTAATCTCAAGATTAGATCACTGCAACGCGCTCTACGTGGGGCTACCTTTGAGGCTGATACGGAAACTCCAGATGGTGCAGAATGCAGCAGCCAGACTCCTTACTGGAGGGAGAAAATACCATCACATTTCTCCTATCCTGGCTAGACTGCATTGGCTGCCCATTCGTTTCCGTATTGACTTCAAAGTTTTAATGCTCACTTATAAGGCCCTAAACGGTTTGGGACCTCGATACTTGGCGGAACGCCTTCACCCACCAAGTTCTACCCGGACCACCCGCGCGACCCAGGAGGTGAGGCTGAGGAGCCTGACGCCGAGGGAGGCCCGGAGGGAGAAGACACGAAACCGGGCCTTCTCGGCGGTGGCTCCTCGCCTTTGGAACAATCTCCCTCCTGAGATTCGCGCGGCCCCTACGCTGGGTACATTCAAAACTCAACTAAAAACATGGCTCTATGTCAAGGCCTTCCCTCCTGCCAGCACCTAATCTAACTTAATTTATTTTTCTCTTCTTTATCTATTTATTATTTGCGATTATTTATGATTTTTGTCATTTTCTGTTAATTGATTTTTAATTTATTTTATTATAATTGTATATATGTTCCTGTTAGCCGCTCAGAGTGGTATAGATTTACCAGATGAGCGGGATATAAATCAAATAAATAATAATAATAATAATAATTTTGAGCACCCGACGACCATTTTGAAAACCCGACCATCAACTGTTTTGATCGTCGGGAAGCGAAAATTGGTTCCCGAAACAGGGAACCGATCATCGTGCAGTGAAATCCCCCCATTCAAAATGTCGTATTGTGATTGCTTTTGCAATCGCAAAAACCTCGTTGTAATGTGGATTCATCGTTAAACGGAGCGCCCGTCTTGCGAGGCACCACTGTATTGTGATGTGTCCCAGATAGGCATTCTCTCTCTCTCTCTCTCTCTTTCTCTCTCTCTCTCTCTCTCTCTCTCTCTCTGTGTGTGTGTGTGTGTTTTAATTTGATGTGTCGCATCCTTGCCAAAATGTCAATAATCCCTTCTATAGAAATACCAACCAATAAGATTCGAGCTGTCCCTGTTTTGTTGTGTGTTTTTTTTCCCCTGTGCCAATGGGCAAGCGTCCAGCACTCAGCTGCGAACTGAAGTTTCTTATCTGTTCTGCCAAAACATACTTCATGGGCTGTTATTCCCTCTTGTCTCTCTTATTTGTTGGATCTGATGAGGAATCCTGCCCAACCCAATCTGAGCTATGCTTAAAATAAATACTCCTCAGAAAACAAGCACATTGTTCAGATTTCTGGAGCAGAAATGGCCTTCGAATTCGGGCAAGGATTGGGAAAAACAATGTGTTTTCGTAGTGGGTCTTCCCAGCATGGCAACCGATGGGAAGGGCGGTAGCTGATGGTCGTAGCTGAAAGTGGTACAGCCGAATGCTGGAGTTTGTGATCTTTTTGCTTTCAGAGGATAATTTTTCCACAAGTGTTTGTTTCTCCGGGAAGCCCAGAACATCTGCTGTAGAACCCCCGTATTGCAGAGGGTTCTGGAGCATGTTTCGGAAGCACACAGCTTGTTCACACAGTGGCGCTGGCCACACCCTTAGGGGCTTCTTGTTGCTCTCAGTAAACTGAGAGTACTCAGTACCGTATTTTCCATGCATAAGACAACCCCCCCCCTTTTCTAACCCAAAATTAAGAAATCTAAGTGGGGCTTAGCAAGTGGAGGGGAAAGCAGGAATCAAAGCCCTGCAGGATTGCTTTGATACCTACTTTCCCCTCCACTTATTTTTGTTCTCTCCTCAGCTTACTTCCCTGTATAAGACGACCCTCAATTTTTAGTCTAAAGATTTTAGACAAAAGTATAGTCTTGTACACGGAAAAATACGGTACATTGGAAGTGAGAAACCTGGTCTGCAGATCTGAGGCGGCCTGAAAAGATGCTCATTCGGCCCCAATGTCTTCTGTTCTTACCTTTGATCATTGATGAGAGATGATGGGTGTGAACACAAGCAGGAATTGATCAGTTTAGACCATGTGTGGAGCAGACTGGTTTTTATCTATTTCCTCTCCATTGAATGATTTATAGGAAAATGCAGCCCAGCCAACCCTGACTTATGCCCAAGCTGGACTTTTGTTGTTGTTGTTGTTGTTGTTGTTGTTGTTGTTGTTGTTGTTGTTGTTGTTGTTGTTGTTGTTGTTGTTGTTCAGATGTAGGTCTTCCACTTTGGGGGGGGGTCAGGATGAAGCAGTTCCCTGGCAGAAGGAAGGGTTGCTTGAAGATAAATCACTCTCCTTAAAGTGGCCATTTTTTATGTGATCGGATGTGTGCCTTTACAGCCATCCAATCGCACCCTGTATAAAAAGCCCATGAAGTCACTGCATGGAACCAGCGCTTGGAAAAGTTACTTGTTCCGGCTACAACTCCTTTAATGCATTTATTTTATTTATTTATTTATTACATTTTTACCCCATTTTTCCACTGAAAAGTACCATTCAAGGTGGCTTGCCAACTTTTTAAAAGAGTAAAAATAAATAAAACCAGATTAGCTAAAAAAAAAAAAAAAGATCATACAAACCCATCTTGCCGTAAAATCATTAACATCGAGGAAAATGCATTAAAAACAATTCAAACGTACAAAGGATGCAGTTAAAAGAATTACTGTGGCCAAGCTAAACCTTATATGCCAGTCCAACGCAATGTGTTTTTACTCTTTTTTCTCAAATCAGTCAGAGTGGAAACAAACCCCACAGCCATATGGGTGCTGGAGATTCGGGAAGCTGATGCCCAAAATGCAACTTTGGCAAGAGGCACATGACCACACCAATTTTAGGAATACACATTCAGTTTAGTTTCTGTGTGCACCTCCTTGCTTTCTAGTTAGCTGATCATCACAGCAGCAGCTTTTGACACCTTCCACAGCTGTACATTTAAATTTGTTTTGTAATGGATGTTATGCCTCTCAATGCAGCCTTTATTTGCAAGCATGATTACTCAGCCATGAAGGCCTGCCTACATCGAAACCACATCTCTGGACCAATATCTTTTAGCTTCCAATAACGGGTAACATAGCTCTGAGTGGTCTGCATTGCGTTACTTCTTTCCTATTTTTCTGCACGATACAGTTAGCCTCCGTAAATCTATACATATAATTTATACATATGTATTTTTTCCCTCTGTGTCATGTCATGTGTCCCTCTGGTGTGGGCTCCATAGAGAAGATAATTTGAAAGAAGGAAGGAGAACAGAAGCCCAGTAAGAGCTGATGTGTGTGTTTGTGAGAAAGAATGAACCAAAAGGGCGCCTTAGTCATGCAGTGTTTTGACACACAGACACAAAGAGCTGTGTGTCAGCACAAGGACCTTTAGAAGCAAAGTTCAGAGCGATCCCACCATGGAACTAAGCATGTCTGCAACTTCCTCATTTCTTTACCTCTTCTCTGGGGGATATGGATGGGCAGGAGTGGGGCAGCTGCCTTTGGGGGGGGGACAGATGCTGAAGGGGAAGCACGCAGCAAGAGGGCAGATCTGTATATACCACGCAGCCCGGCTCCTGCCCCATCAGCTGGTTTATACTCTTCT